>NC_092073.1:11237500-11552500 GCF_039877785.1 Chaetodon trifascialis
GTTTATTGTCGATAAGATAGTGTGTATGTATATGAGACACAGATCTATTTGTACACCAACGTGATATTTCATGAATAATGTATTTCCACACCAGGCACACATGTCCACATATTAACTGATGGTGTGGACAACACAGAAGTGTGATATTATGTGATATTTTGATATGTTCACACTGTGGATCTTAAATGTAGATTATCTGTTTCACTGATTTCTACACAGTCCACGATTTTTGGCTTTTTTGTGTGCACAAAATGTGTGTGCATGCATCTGCAAGTGTGTAATAGATGCAAGATGTAAATGTCTGATAAAAGGTTAACACTAAATATAGCTCTCACATTCTCTCTGCCTCACACTAGCATGCTCTGTCCAGGTGTGTGTGTGTGGGGTGTCCTTGCACATGGACACATTGCTCCAGTAACCCAGCAGGCCCACTCCCGTTGCAGCACATCATCATGCCTAACACACACCTTCCTCCATTGTGGTGTCCGCCGAGGATACACAAATGCGAGAAAACACACATGGCTTGGATCCCATTTTTGTGGGCACCATCTGTCTGCTTTTTGAGTGTGTGTTTTCATGTTAGGGGAATTATCTTCTACCACTGTTAGCCCAGGAAAACGAGTCACAGTTGGGAAATGGGAAGTTCAGTAAGGGAATGATGGTCTGTGACACCACTCTGAGCTGTCACTTGTGCTGTTATTGGGCCAGAAAATCCATATTTGTGAAACAGTATGGATGTAAAGTACAGCTGAAGTGGTGAAAGCTTATTGTTATTTGTGAATATTATATTTCTATACAGTATCTTTCTCTTTTATCTGAACTTGGCAGATGTATTGTTAGAGGAAACAGGCATCTGATTTCCCATGTCCATATTCACATAACTGCTACTGATATAACCACAAAGAAACACTGCAGTGGAAACACAAGGCGCACCTATTACACCTGCAGCTTCATTCTTGCCAGTTTGAAGCAAAAAATACACTTGCAGATATTTGACTGCAAAGATGTTTCATTCATGAAGAGGCTGCCCGTACTGGTTGTGTTAATGCAGGACTGACAGTAAAATTAGCCAATTTATCTCCGTCAGGGAAACAGAAAATAGACTCAACATACTGTAAATACAAGTGACAAAGAATAAAATGAACGGCTGCATTTTACATCAGAAGGCAGAACTGCAGCACACCACATGTAAAACGTAATTACAACTGACAGCACAAAGCAACTTTCTGGAAATAGTTGTAAGTTTATACAAGACGTGATATTTGTTACTCAGAATTTATCAGAGCCTGCCAGTCTGCTCTACAGCTGAACCTGCCATAACATTAACACTTAACAAGACTGCCTTACCTTAAACCATCAGGTTTCCTTCTCCTCTTCCTCTGTGCATCCACAGTATTCTTAAGATGTAAATACCTAAATTATATATAG
Source organism: Chaetodon trifascialis (assembly GCF_039877785.1). Taxonomy (NCBI): domain Eukaryota; kingdom Metazoa; phylum Chordata; class Actinopteri; order Chaetodontiformes; family Chaetodontidae; genus Chaetodon; species Chaetodon trifascialis. Next base: position 11,238,929 of record NC_092073.1, read on the forward strand.
TAAATTAAATTCACCAGTTTAGAAAAGCGATTACTTCAGCAAAGCGTATCGTACTGGTCTGCTGAAATTCTTTCTCTTTTGTACATTGATTCCGTGGTTTTTGTGGGGGGAAAAAAAAACAAAAACATCAAGTGGTCCATTAGCTCACGACCTGTGAGCTCCAGCCCAGTTGGCTTAGCTGGTCACAGAGAAATGTTGATGGGAATTCCTTACGCAGAGAAGCAACCCAACAGCCAGTGGTAATGCACAAATACACCGCTATTCCAATGAAGTCCCTGAGATTTAATGAAGATACATGACACTGAAAAGTGCATTCTCCTGTAGTTCTGTTAGTCTGGTTTTAGCGGGCAAAGCACTCCGACTGAGCGGTCCTGGCTTTGCAGGTCATGGCATGACCAGTTCTCTGTGTACTACACGCATCATTGCTGCTAATAACTCTGGGGTAGCTGAAGGTGTGCCATGTGTCTCCTCCAGTGCATGAAGTCCCCAGCTATTTTTTGTTGCTGAGGACCCTCACTTGGAGGGCACACAGCAGCCAAATGAGCAAAAAATGTGTGACTAAAATTGAAAAATGCAGTATCCATATTTACAAATGCATTATTATACTAGTCGCTCATTTTTCAAAATGAAGCTACTGCACAGAGAGTTGAGTATTCCAATGCATTATTGTGGATTGTCCTCTTAGTTACCCACTTAAAGCCCACAAAAACGAGGGGTCTAATTGAATGTACAGGAGTTCGAAAACTCAACAGGAAATCTGCTTCATGCAAAATCTCCACATTCTCAGATGGATATCAACTGGCTATCCCTCTTGTTAGAGTTCTCATAGTTAATGGCAGTGTTGCTACAGTTGGAGCCATTTGAGTTTCTCAAGATGCTTTGCAGTGTGTTGCATCATGGCTCAACTTGCCTCAGGAGAGCTCCACAGAGACCAATTTAACCAGTGCTGATTTGCTCTACAATCTATCAGTTTTCTGCATATTTTCATTTAGCTGGAGTTAATGTCCTGCTCTGTTTCTGGAATAAGCCCTGGCAATTTAACCTTGTTTCTTGCTAAATTATAATCTGCATGTTATTTTGTGTTTTGCCATATCCCTGACTGATACCACGAGTCAATGATTCCACTCATAATGACTTTAATGAAAGCTGTTTTATATGCCGTGCTGAACACCCAGCAGCCAGTTAATCTTACCTGAGAAACATGCTCTGGCTTAAAGGAGGTGTTGCTTTGTGTTCTTCATCTTCACATTTTAGCATGTAGCCAATCTGTCGCTTTCAAATTACATTCTATTATTGACAGGTTGTGGCATTTTGTATCATGGCTTAGTAAACAATTATGCAACCTTTGAGCCAATTAAAAAAAAAAAAAATGCAAAGAAAAAAGAGACTGAAGGCTGAAGGGAAAAATGATAAGTTATTGAGCAGTCATAGAATAAATCTTTTAGAACAAGAATATTTTCAAGGTGTTTAAGAATTACAGTTTATTATATTGCCTTAGATCCTACTGACTGCTTGACTGAAGACATGACCAGAGCCTTTCATGTCTGGATCCTGTGTTTTTAGATAAAATGAAATGAGGTCTGTCTCTCAAATTGGTTATGAAATTATTTTGTGCTTTTATTAGCTTTCAGTTATTATTGCTGAAAATGGCTCCGTCTGTTTTTATTACTACCTTTTTTGGTGTTTCTCCACAATGTGCATGACAGAAGCAAAAAAGACAACTTGGTGTGGAATGAATGGAAGTGGGCCAGGGTCCTGTATGTGCTACTGGGCTGGGGAAGTGTTGTGCAGGTGGGCGGGGGAGGTCAGGTGATGGGGAAGAGTGGGAACATGCATGGGAATTGCAGGACCTGAATGCAGACAAGGAGGATTTGAGACTAGGAACTGGGTGACGTTGTGACAGTTGGTAAGATCATAGTTTGGTTATGGTGACACATTTCACACGTACAATTTACACACAGCATCACACTTTGCATGTAGAATTACGCTGAAGCTGTCATCAGCAAATTACATGATTCAAAGCATTCCAGACATGCACAGCCTGTCACGTTACAGTGCTCTTTCATGTGTGTGCATGCATGTTTTCACACCTCCCATGCATGCATTGCAGTGAGTGAACTGGGGGAATTGGAGGGAATAGAGTTAGATTGACCTCAGTTTGGTTGTATAGTTTAGAAACCTTTGGTAATGTTAAATCTTAATGTTTGAAGGGTTGTTCTTAATAAAAAATGTAATTTTCCATCTAAAATACAGTCCACATTTACAATCAATGTATATGGTCCATGAGCACTGATCGGGGACTTTAAACTTCAACGTCTTGTTTTTTTTGTCATTTGCAATATTCATTATCACCGTGAATATTGTCATCATCAGAGCTGTAGCCATCACTATCATAGTCAATGTCATCTTCATCATATGCTTCCCTTTTATGGAGTCAGATCAGTCTCAATAATAATGAATGTAAGTCAAATCCAAATGAAAAAAAAAAGTTTCACGAATACATTTGTAATGCACACACACAAATATTTCTTGTATAATCCACAAATATATATAATGCATTTAAAAGTATTCAGAATTTTCATCAAAATCATGTGCTAAGTTAGTGATATGGCGTTTAACATTAGCTTTAGCTAACAAGTTAACTGTTATTGTGATAATGCATATTACATATATTTGCAGATATTAAGATACACGTGTGGATTTGTTTTCATTTATATGGAACGATACTGTTTCAAATAGAAATCCTGAAATACATGTGTGCATTAAATAATATTGAGGTTCATCTGACCCTTCCGCATCTGTAAAAACACTTGCTCCTTCTGCACGTTGCTGAGCTACACTGTGCTCGTCCTGCTTTGAGTTTGTTGCATGTGAGCTGAAAGTATCCATAAACCACTCAAGTTATCACAGGTTCACAACTGATGGAGGCTTTGCGTATTTGAAAGGAGCAAGGTCTTTTTCAGAGCAGAGAGGGTAATGTATTCGATCCTCTAGACTGCTGACTTATTCTCCAGACTCCTTTTCTTTGGTGGAGCTTCAGTGCACTTCACTGGCCTTTACAGTGAGCTCAAAACTTTCCATTCGCTAATATGCTCTCACTAAGCTTGACTACTGTTCTGCTTATTTACTTTGCATATTCTCACCACTTTGACACTCTCGAACACTCATAGGAGTTTCTTTTTAAAGTGATTTTGTGTAGGTGTCTGTGTGTCATTTACGATTTGCGCTGAAACCGCATTTGTGTAGGTGTGTGTGTTGTTTGTGCATATGTGTATCCTAATAGACTTCTCTGCTTCTCTGCCTCAGCGTCCATCTCTGCCTCTCCTGTTCTCTCCCCTTTATTGATACCGTGTCTTTTGCTGGGGTTGACAGCTGTGTTTTGCAGCTGGTATAAATTAATTCTATCTCAGGGTCAGAATGACTGGGGGGAAAAATGAATCCTCCCACACAACCACAGCTATCAAATACAGCAACTGATGAAAAACCTTGTGACTCCTGAGAAAAAAAAACTTATTTTCCAGTTGACAACAATGGTGAAATTACCAATAATGCTTTGAAAGGGTTTCCTAGGGTTGTGGAATCTGATATCTGTGACACGGAAGACCATGTAAACCTTCAATTTATGCAAAAGAAATTGGAAATTGTAAGGTTTCTCGCTGCTATAACAGCATAATACTCTTACAGCATGCTCTTTCTGCTGTGGTGGCGGTTAACTCTGAAATGACACTGTCATACCACCTTACAGTTAGAACTTTGACAGCACATTCAGAAAGTGGATGTGCTAGTTCAAAGCTTTTTGTGCTTTGAACCTATCTGCCAGCCCCTCTGCCAGTGGTTTTCAGGCTGAAAATTGGGTTCGGTGCCTCTTTCACTCTGTGTGTGTCGTCGGTGTCCTTCAACATTTGTCTCTTTCACTGTGCCAGTGTGGGAAGAGATCATTTAGCTGGCGGGACTGTGTGTGTGTGTGTGTGTGTGTGTGTGTGTGTGTGTGTGTGTGTGTGTGTGTGTGTGTGCGTGACTGGACTAATTGCACAAACATACGTACGTACAATATATGCTCTTTTGTGCATGCAATTATTCCTGTGAATGGGTCTTTGCCTGCTTGTCTACCTGTGTGTGTGTGTGTGTGTGTGTGTGTGTGTGTGTGTGTGTGTGTGTGTGTGTGTGTGTGTGTGTGTGTGTGTGTGTGTGTGTGTGTGTGTGTGTGTGTGTGTTTAAGCCATGTGGATAACTACACTGTATAGATGGTTGCCTGTTAGGTATAGAAGAAATTGCTCAGCCTGCCAGTAAACACACTCAGCAGGAAAGATTGGGAGACACGGATGTTTTTTACACACACACACACACACACACACACACACACACACACACACACACACACACACACACACACACACACACACACACACACACACAGATATCAGATAATACTGGGAAGCCAAACCTGTCTCACTGCTATGAGGCATTCTTCCAGCAGTTGCTTTCTCACTCATTCATTCAGCAGAGAGCCGTGCTGTGTGTGCTATCCCTCCTGTGTGTGTTTCTGCCGCCTCCAGAACACCTGATTCACTCACAGATGCCAGGTGCACTTTTAATGTAAGAGTCCTATTCCTGGTGAAGACTTGTGGCTTTTAGATTAACCTAAAGGCTGCCAAGGTGACTTGTAACGATTTTTAAGCAAGCCTCAGTGGGATATATGTCATGGTAGCAGTATCCCCTTGGCATTTACTCACAGAGAGAGCATCTGGGGGAGACTGGGGCAGAAAAGGGTGGTGTTCAGCTGCCTCACCCCGGCTGTGGCAGGGGAAGAATTATTAGTTGGCCCGAAGGCTGTTGTGCTCTTTGGCACCGTTGTTGTGTGTGTGTAGTTGAGTGTGTGCGTGCATGCATGAGCGTGAGTTTGTGTCTGCCAGTGGTGCTGCAATGTTCCATTTAGTCAGCATCACCCAGCCAGCACCCCCACTGCACTGTCACCATCATCATAACTGGCAGCTGGCAGGCTACATGCTACTGCAGCTGCCATGCTTTGGGCCTAAGAGAGAGAACGAGCAAGAGAGATGAAACATGAAAATCGGGCAAGGTATGTGTGTGTGTGGGAGGGGAGAGGACAGAGGGCACAGGTAGAAGATGCAGCGGTTTGGAGAAGTTATTTGTTGGTAAATTAATTAAATGACAAAGAGGGAAAGAAAACAAGGTAGAGAGGGCATGAGAGAGAGGGAAAAATGGAAGAGAGAGCTGAGTTTCAGTGGCAGCCATCCAATACCCAGCACTCCGAGACAACTACCAAACCAGACTTGCCAATTACCGTTTGAAGGTCAATCAGCAAAAGTGGAATCACAGTACAATGCTGTTTGTACACTCTCTGTGGCGGGGATAAATGATCCAATACAAACACTCCACGACTGCTGGGAAGCTCACCAAAAAACTAAAAGTTTATTCAGGAAGAACAGCCACAAAGTTAAAACTTTTTCATTCAAGCTGATGAAGGCTTTAATGCTGATAATTAAAATAAAAAGTCAGTTGCTGGGCATGCTCTTTGCCCCTGTAATGACCAGCTGTAGGCGCTGCCTTTGTCAGCAGTCAGGACAGACACAGCTCTCGTATGCTGGTTGGGACTCCCCTCAGTCAATGAATGTACTCAGTATTGATTGTTTTCTGTATGATCACGGAGACACCTGCAGCTAACCTTTCTTCCACTGCATGCACCATTTTCATTGTGGTTATTGTGGCCAATCTACCATAAAACATGACTCTTTTATTGAATTAGGTGTCTCGAAATTAAGGATTCTGCCTCATCTAAAAATGAATCTGCTCTCAACATTTCAAAAAGTGAGAGTGTACATTATGCCAGGCACAGCGACACTCACCCATCTTATAATAAATGAGTTGTTTGGAGCTAGAAAAATCAGTTGTTACTGATATGTCACTGGGGTATGATGACTTCAGTCATAAAACAGTAAAAGAACTTTCTAAGTACCAACAGTTTGTTTTGGAAGTTCTGTCTGCTCTGTGATGAGAGTTACAGTTTGTAGCAGCTACAAACAACTGAAATCTGGGTCAAAGTCTGCAGCCTGTCAAGGTTTCCCCACAATGCCCCACCAAGCTCAGACTCAGTATTAATGTGTTCATTTGTTATGTGTCCACCGTCCCCTCCCAGAGTTATATCTGGTAATTTCTGAACGATGCAGAATCCTGTAGAACCAGGAAGAACAATGACATTGTTAGACAGGAAGTCTAATGAGGCGTGAAATCAATATGTACAATCCTGCCTCACCCGGGGCATGCTGGGTAATGGAGTGTCAGGAGTGCTTTGGAGCTGTTTTAATCACAGGGACCTTGGATTATCCACTCGTAAACAGGCTGGTTACTGCCAAAATACTGCAACCCCCTGAGATGTGTGTGTGGCTGTGTGTGTGTGTGTGTGTGTGTGTGTGTGTGTGTGTGTGTGTGTGTGTGTGTGTGAGTGTGTGTGTCTGTGATTACTTTATCCATAATTGAAGAAAACTGTGCGTCCATATGCCCATACCTGCATGAAACAAAACAGAGCCGTGTATTTGTGCATCTCTGCGTGAATTTAGTGTGAGTATGACTGTGAGATCCCCATTCTAAGTGTGTGATCATGGCTCCGCTGCAAGGATCACAGTGACCCCCTCCCCACATATTGCTTCTCCCTCACTCGAGTTCTGTTTCATTAGCCTTTACCGCTGTGACAGAGTCCAACGCTGAACCTGCATGTGAAGTAAGAGCTCTTCCTGCTAATCACTTAGCCTGCCCCCTCCTCCATCCCCACCACAAAATCCCACTACCATCTGCATGCTAATGCTACCTGAGCCTCAAATCTAGCTCAGGCTTGCATTTGCCTGCATGCTGATGAACTTGTTAGCAATATCTTGAATGCTAATATTGCAATAGCCAAAGGGCTAATGTGCAACCTGAATGCTAATAATATATTGAATTGGAATATCTACAGGTAGCACTGTAAGTTTAATGCTAATGGAAACATTTTGCATATTTGCAGCCTTTCTTAATTCTCATTCCTTGGGCGATAATGATCTGTTGGATAGCTGCCAACATGAGGCAATTAACAAGACTTTTTCTGATTTTGTAAAACCTAACCTCAACTAATGTAGTAAACAGTGTAACATTGACTTAAAATCAGTTTCACTGCGCCAATATTCATTTATCCGTTGTTATTTCTCTGCATGTCTATGGAGTGGGGTGCTCTCCAGGGCTCAGCAGGTCTCAAGTGGTACAGCCGTGTGCTGCCGTAACATTGGCGTGAGCTAACGCCCTGGAGCCATGAGCGAGCCTTGGAAAACTGCACGCTGATGTGTGAGGAAAGCATCGATTAATTGAACGTGTCTGTCAGGACCGTTTGTTTACAGGCAAAGCTAAGCGTTGGGGTCAGACACCAGGGGAGATGTTACTGTTGGTTAGAAGTGGAGAAACATTGCTGCTAAGTCCAGTTGCTCCACTGTCCTCTGCCCATTACACAAAAACCACTGCAGACACAGCACATGCTATTGCGTGGGTGTTTGAAGGGTACCTTTCCGGTGCAGGCTCTACATTGCTTTCGCTTTTCCTGTTCCATTGTTTTCATCAATTTGTGTGGGTTACTACTTCACAGAAGGTGCTCTCTCTGTTGACTGTCTCTCCCACTCTGCCTTTAAAATCGCACTGTGCTAATGATACAGTGTTATTTATATCCCTTAAACAGCCACGGCTCTTCTTTTTTTAGCTGACTGGAATCATTTTAACTTCAGTCTGTGTACTACAATTCAAAGATTGACTTGTTCTTTACACTTGATGCCACTTCATCTGGTCCTGTAGTCTGGCTGACATGATTAGAAAACATGAGACGGCCCCATGTGGTTAAGCTTTATCCCTATTTGAGAGGAAATAGGCCTTTCATTCTCCCTGAGTCCCTATCGATCAGAAAATGAGAAAATGGAAAGATTACTCTGTGATGGAAAGAGCCATTAAAAAGCTGGGGAGGCAAAGAGCTCAGAAAATGCCCAAGTATTTATCAATTCACTGGCAATTTTTTTTTCTTTTTTTTTTACCTTATTCACCCAGACAATGTTTGCTGATTGTGCATGCTCTTTTGAACAGTGCTCCTCAGTACAGTTACTGTTTTCTAATTCATGTGTTGGATCTTTAAAGGCCTGCTGTTGTACAGACCAAACGTGTTATAATGAGCTGACAGCAGTGGCGGACTCAGGCTGTCTCAGGGGCAAGGGTGAGAAAAATATAAAGGGCACCAGCTGCATGTGGTGGGGTACTAGTGCTCAGAGAGTTGTGGTGCATTCATGGTGAAACTGTTCCAAACCCTTTCCTAGCATGTAAAACCGAATATATCGCACAGCATCACATTTCTCCACTGCAAGGCCATACTAGAGGGTAGTTTGTCGCATGCGCCACAGTAGAGGGCACCTTACCATGTTTTATCTACTATGGGGGCATCCAAGAGGGCATTTTTGCTGTGTTTTTTTAACAGGGGGCACGGGGTGGCAATCATGACTTAATATGTCTCCGCCTGAGAGATTTGTGCATGAAATGACTGCCTGCCAACAAATCCACAGTGCTTGACATTAGACTGTCAGTCGTAGTAAAAAGTTGGATTGTCATTAGTGTTAGCTTGGTACAGTAACTGAGCTGTGAGCAGCTGAAACAGAAATGTCTGTGTTTGGCACGAACACAGTGGAACCGGTGATAGGCAATTTATAAGCAGCCGGTGTCTTGTGTTGAGGTCATCCTCAATAACATGCCACACGCCACATTGCTGATAATGTTGGGATCTCACATCCACTCCATTCGTCTTGACAAGAGGGACAGTTTTTTTCTGCACTGCATAATCTTTTACTGGACCAAGGCCAGCGGGCTATCAGTTACGTTGGACCCTGTAGACCGTCCCCTTAGGTAAGGAGGCACCGCTTCAGCCTCACTTTTAGGTGCAATGAAGGACCCAGTTTGTGGCCCTTGTCCTTCTGAAAATCCAGCCTCTGAATTGGGACACAGTCACACCTGGGAGCTCTACAGTACACAGAGTCCTCTACTGCTGGCCACTGAGCAGCTCCACTGGGGTAGATGAGGGTCAAGCGCCTTGCTTAAGGGCACTCCTGTGATAATTGTTGAGGGAGCATCGAGTGTTACGCATTTGCTTTCTCCTGTCAAACCATGTTTTTGCAAACTGTTCTTTCTGAGTGCTGTGCAGGCTTTAAACTGTGTGAATTTACTGTCGAGGACACACTTGAGCGAATGTATGATCGTGCCTGTGGGTCTGCAGTCACATTTTATTGATGGCCATTTAAATTCTGTCCTACTATATAAGAAATACTTTGCCCCACAGCCTATAGGAGGAGCTGCTGTCGGTATAGTGTCCAGTTAGTTACCTGCACAACATGCTGCAGCATGCAGACTGTACAGTCTCGCTGGAATCTGTTTAACACTTCTTGCATAAAGTCTTGACGCCAGACGAAGTTGATCACGCTTTCCTGTGGTTTTCACATTCTCCAATCTTATTAAATGATAAAATTCATCAGGACACACTTCAATGATTGAGGTACAGCAGTGGTGACTGAGAAGTGCATTTATCAGTGTGATTTGACAATTACAGAACAATACATCAACTCTGAATGCAATTTATATTTTCATTACATTTTTTTCTTACTTACTTCACCATTTTGATCTTGCTGTCTCCTCCATTAATGCTCTGGGAAAAGGGGTGGGCAGAGACAGTTGTATTCAGTGCAGGAGTATATCTCTTGCCCAGGTGGAGTTGTTTTTACTGTATGAGGCATACACATGCCCATATTCCTGGCATATTATATAGCATTATGTCCCCGGTATATGATGTATGTCTTTGTGCCTACTATATGCAACATTACATCTCCATATGCTGTTCTGTGAAGTTTATTTTTGACTTCAGTTATCTCCATAGGCACATTCAGTGTAATATGTCACAGCACTACTCTGCGCAGCGCAGCAGGAAAGCTCAGCTAACAGCTTTGTATTGCACCGTAGCCTTCTCCCCTCGGCATTCTAAATAGATAAATTATGATCACACTCCTCTGCAGTTGTCTGGCCGCCAGGGTTGACATATACACTGTAAAGAGACTGGCTAATGAAGAATGGCTCTGTCATTGGAGTTGTCTCGAAATAAGGCAGATCACTCCATCTCTCTTCCTCTCTGCCTTTCTCTCAGTCTTTCCTGTTGTTCTCTCACTCTTTCTTCCTTTCTTCCCTTATTGCTCCATTGCACCTCCACCCATCATTCATTCCAGTGTTTCATTCTCTCATTGCATTCTGTCTGTATGGAATAAATGAGGTTTTGGTGTTGCAAATGCATCAAACCCCTTCACCCTCTTCACCCCTCAGCCCCCCCCAACCCACAGTGCTTTGCGGCAGTTGGAGATGTGCATCTAACCATCTCTAATGAGCTCACTTGCGTTCGTCACTGTCGTTGTTGTTGTTGTTTATGGTGAAGTAATTTGTGGTTGCCATGGAAATTGTCTCTGTGAAATGTGCCCATCATTACTTTGTGCTTAAATCCATCATTGCCAGTAGCCTGGAGGCGGGCAGATTCGATATCATTTTTCCATTAACTTCTTGAGGAAACTGGATCTGTTGTTTCTGTTAGTATACAATATTTTTAAACACACATTCAGTCTTTAAGTCCTCCGATCGCTAAAAAGTGACTCTGATTCTTATGTATTATAATGATTAATGGGATTGAGTTGCCAAGATGGGCATTTTCCAAAGGTGTGCTTCATTCCCATACTCCTCTCCTCTGTGAGGAAGCAGCTGAGTTTTGACAAACCGTGTCATCATCCAGGAATTCCCTTTGAACTCTGTCTCTGGACTGGTTCTTGAATATTTTAGTGGTGGTAGGGGGTGAAACCTCATTTGCTATTTTTTCCTCTTCTTTTCCTTCCACTTTGGGGTGGAAATGTCATATTGTCAGTGGGATATGCCCATGGTAGTAGCTCTGCCCTGTCTGGCCTAAATGTAAATGTCAGTAGAGATGTTCTAAAAAATGTGCTTTTCTGTCTATCACCTCATTTTCTCTCGTCTTCCCTTTTCTCCTCTCCTCTTAGGTATCTGGGCTTCATTCTTCTCTTCTCATCTCTCCATCCCCCCCCCTTGTTTTTACCCTCTCCTGGCTATCCCCCCTGCCTCTGTATGTTTTCTCTATCCTCTCTGTCATTTAATGTCCGCTTTCGTCCTGAATTCCCCCTCTTCCTCTTCTTACCCTCTATGTAGTGCCTTCCCCTTCCTGTCTCCATCTGTAACTTTTTAAGCCTCTCCACCTTTATCTTTCTTTCCCTTCTCTCTCTCTCACCCCACCCCTCGCTACTCTCCATCTGTGTTATATCTCATTGGTACAAGTCCGCTTGAGTGGGCTGCCAGTAACATATCATCTGTCAGTTTTGTTGCTTTTTTTTCCCCATAACTTAACCTAATTTCTATTTCTTCTGCTTTATTTGCTTTCTTTGGCTTAATGTTGCGGAATGAGTTTGTGAGACTTTTCCGTACTTGTTTCCATGACCTTATCAGACTCTGCATTCCTAACCATCCTCCGCTGTTGTCTCTTTCTCATCTTTTCTAGTCTCTTCTTTCCCACGCACTTCCCTCTTCCCATTCTCCTTTCATCTGTCTCACTCTATTATCTTTTTTTGTGCTCCCTTTGTTACCATTCATCAGTCTCTTTCTTTGTCTTTTTTCTCTCCTGCTCTACCTACCACAGTGCTTTTCTGTCATTCTACCTTCCCCATTGTTTTACACCCCCTCCCTCAGGTGGCCTGTCTCAAACCAACTTTGCCCCTTCACCTTAATTGCGATTTTGGGTGTAAAGGCTAACACAGCCTTCCTGTCAGGGGAGATTTATTCCCTCACCTTTTGGAGCTCTTGATCAGGGTCTGTGTGCATCTGTAATCTGCCTCTGAAAGGTGAGGCATTCACCCTGCACCAGCCTGCTTTGGCCCTCCCCCATGGATGGCTGGGGACCGGGCCTGTCAACGAGGCATTAAACATTTAAAACTCGGTCTGCAGATCACTCGAAGCATAGCAATGGAGCCAGCAGTCTTGGGTCTGAAAACCACAGGGGGAAGTAGACAAGGCAGAGAGAGGGAGAGAGAGAGAGAGAGAGAGAGAGAGAGAGAGAGAGAGAGAGAGAGAGACTGATCGAGAAAGAAGAAAAATCTCTTCCTGTCATTTTCGTGGAGACAGTGAGACATAAGAGCTATTAGGGCTGGGCGATTCATCAATTTTTATTTTCAATTACAGTTTTGGCTTCCAACGATCATGAAGAGAAGATAATCAAGACAAAGCCACTACTGTGTCCCAATCTGTTTTGCAATGATGCTCTCATTTTGTTTCATGTTGTAAGTCCAACTCACCCCTCTCCTTTACAGCAGTGCGCTTTCACCCCTTCCTGAAAGCCTTCAGTCTGTGGCAGGTTCTGTTCACCTCACTGTGTGCAGTTTACGCAAAAACCCAACCAAACCAGCCACCGCTTGGATTTTGATGCGCGTCATCCCAAACACTCCGCTTGTAGTGGGGCTTGAAGCCGGGTGAAAGATGGAACAAAACCATGTGACAGCCAGAAGGCGACCCAGTGGACTCTCTGAGTTCAATATGCCAGTAGACTCAATCCTATTGGGAGAAATGTGGCAACACATCAGTACTGACGGTGCAGAGCCAGAGAGGTTTGACATATACTGCTGCCAAAGTCAATCACAGCACAAATACGTTGAAAGAAATGAGTCAAGTGAATGAAATGAGAGATTTTAGAGAGAGCAGAAGGCACTGCAGCCATTAGTTCTGCATGCTGAGACGGACATTTCAGAAATGTGTCCTTTTCTTCTAAGAGTCCCACAGATGTGCTATGCATACAACTGGTCTTAGCTCTTACGTGTGAATTGGCTATTAGTGCTGCCCACGACTGGTGATATCAACAAGCATTTAAAACTATGGCTGTACTGTTATGCAGCTGGCTCTCAGCTGCAACACTTCCTGGTTGATAGGTGGAACTACATCTCAAACATTCTTTCACATTTTGTTGGTGGTTGCGAATCGTGCAGAGTAAAGGAGGTTTTTAGTCAAATAGCATACTTTGCTGATGACACAGCTATAATTGGAGGTCTGTCACTGTTCAGTCAATAATAATTAACACCAACCTAGAATTTCCACTGACATTTGCTCATTGGAACAGCCAATTACGGCACATTGAAGAAATAGAGCAATCAGTGACATGCACGTTCTGTGACCATATGTGCACATGCACGCAAACACGCATATACACGCACGGAGAGATTGAGATGCACAAAAAAAGAGTGTGAGAGTGCGTGACCAACTTCACAAAGATACTGTTGATCCTAAAACGAGCTGAGGTCTTTTTCCAGTAGGGATGTGAGAACAGTGCTGTAACACCTGAGCTCAGTGTCAGCACTCTTTGCCTCCTCCTCCTCACCTCTCCTCAACTCTCATCCCATTGCATTTCCTCACCTTTGCTCCAACACTACTGCCTCTTTCCTCTTCCTCATTTCCTTCCTTCCCTGCCCTTCTCTGTTTCTGTTAGTTCTCCCTGCCTCTGCTCTGTCACGCACAAACAGGAATGCCATGCTGTTACGTGCCATAAATACAGGCAGGGTCATAAAGCATTTTTTTTTATTACAACCAGATCATTGCACAGACACAGAGAGTGCTGTAGGGATAATTAGAAGTGCACCGCTGTAGAGGCAAAAACAAAGGCCCTTACAAGAATAGAAGTGAAAGATAACAAAAAAAGAGACAAAGGAGTTGAGAATGGCATAGTCGAAGAGGGAATGATGGGAAAGTTGAGAGAAGGGCACAGTAAAACATGTTGTGATAGTGCTGATGTAAGGAGAGATGGATGAAGGAGAGAGTGAAGAACTAAGCAGGAGGACACAGGAGAAGAATGACAAAGTGTGACTCAGAAACAGAGACAGAGAGATGGGGTGGAGGTGCACACTGAGTGTTTGCCCCTGGGCCCGGCTGGCCAAAGGTAAACCAGCAAGACAGCACAATGTGTCACTCTGCATTTTGTCAAAAACATAGCAAGTTATTTCTGGAGGATGGGAGGTTCAATCTTAGTGGCTTGGGCTTAGTTTCTCCTATTGTATGGCTGCACTCAGCTACCCACAGTGCTCCGCTGAAATACATATAACTCTCCCAGAAGGCCTTGTTGACATTTCTTTCTGTCTTTCAATCCTCAGTGTTGAATTTGCTCTGTGAGAGTGGTGCATGTGTGTGTGTTTGTGTCCTGCAGGGAACTGATCATGCTGACATTTGTCTGTGTGAGAAAAGAAACATGTTGCATGTCATCTTCTTCTGTCCCTTTCTGTTACTCCCTAATGAAGCCTCTGACTTTTATGGCTCATACACTCTCCTGACAGTCCTGGCTAACATGCGCGCTTGTGTGCACTTACTCACATACACTATACATGCACATGAACTCTCTCTATGCCACTCTCTGTCTTCACACACACACTGTCTAGAAGGCTTAGCCCCATTGTTTACATATGGATAATCCCCAACACAAACTCTAGGAGGAAACCCTTTCAGGGTTTGTAGCTCGTCTCCTTCTGCAAAGCGACATCTGGACGCAAGCATGTTTTATCATACTATGATTGGCCTCATTAAACAGAAGTAGCTTTGCATTAAAGAAAACAGTCCAGTGAGAAAACAGTCCAATCGGATTTTTTAATGTGGCTGAAGGAAGACAAGACCAAAGGAATGGGTTGGGTGGAAGGTTGAAAGAAGTGTGAAACAGAGGGAGGAAGATCAGGAAAAGGTCCGTGGATGGATGTAAGGAAATGAGGCTGGTCAGAAGGAAGGTAGCAGGAAGTGCCAGAGGACAGAGCTGAGGGCTTAAGATGGATAGAAAGGTGAAAGAAGTGTGAAGTGTGTGGAAACTACCTGAAGACAGGAGATAGAAAAGTGAATGACGTAAAGGAGACAGGGTAGAATTTTGGATGGAAGAACACATGAAGGAGGCAAAGAAGGGAAGATGTATGTAAAAAATTATAGAAACCGAGGAAGAAAATAAGGAGATACTTCAGCTAAAGCAAGAAATCAAATCTTTTGGTTACAATCTCAAATAACTTCTTGTATTTGTTGCAATAGAAGCACATGTTCTACAAGACAGTTCCAGATGGCACATTACAAGGCAAAGAAGATATTTAATATCTTTCAAATAGTAACCGTAATCAAGCAGCATTACTAAGGAATATTAATGACCAATGGAATGTGAAACTTCAGTATTTCAGATAGAATAACTAAAAAGAAATCCTGTACCTTGATGAATGTATTGGTGGGCTGTTCTATGCCGACCATGGCAGCATCTTGACATACATCAGAGGTAAGGCTAAAGGTGTCTGACAGATAAGTATTCATGCGTGCATGATGTGATGTAGATCAATGCGAATGAGTGTGAATGAATTTTTTTCTCACCAATTGCTCTCATATGCTGTGCAAAGACACACACACACACACACACACACACACACACATGCTTACACTCACTCATGCATCTCCAGCCGTTATTGTCTTCTCCCATGTCCTCTCCCATTATGCAGCTAGCGCTAACAGCTAAAGTGCTTTCCATCCAGCCCTCAATTAGATAACAGAGGGCCTAAAAGGCTGCTCTTTGCACCTAACACCACCTAACATGAAAAGAGCATAGTGGGAAAGGAAAGGGGGTGGCGTTGGGGTAATCACATCAGTGAACTCCTTGATTGCTTTTTGCTTTTCAACAGGTGTCTTTTATCTGTCATCTGTGAACTGCAGCTTTAACACTTTGACCCCCATACCATTGCCTGCTTTTAATGTAGAAATGTGACGAAGGAATATAATTTTATTGCCCTCTTACTGTAATTTAAAATAAGATAGACAAAACATAATGGAGCAGCTTATCTGAATAAATTCATTCAGATGTTAGATGTTGTGTTTGTCATTCTTAGAGCTCATTTCTCATTCAAAATCAGCTGAGGTATAGATACCCCCCATACAGCACTGTTTTTGTAGTGGATCCAAACAAACCTGCTCTCACAAAATTGGATCGAGTGGTCAGTTTGTGCAGTCTAACAGCTTAAAGTGCAAACTAGGGATAAATATACAGGCTATCAGAGGTTGAGGAGTCCATGAAATACATTTTTTTTTGATGGTCTGTGGTGCAGCAAGCTAACACAGTAGCACAAAGAGGCTAGCAATGGCATAGAGAGGCAGCAGGGTAAAGCCACATCCAGAGGGAGAATATTTCCACATCTAACTCTGTGAATAAAAAATTGTATTTCCACACACACCTGTGCGAATATATCAGCTATTGCGGGTTGATAAATTATCATGATTTTATAATGGAGTGACACCTAGTTTGAGTATTGCATCGCGGGAAGTTACCAGCTGCTGTGAGTGTTTGGGTGGAGTGGGGGGCAGAAGAAGCATTAGGAGAAAAGCGCGAGTTTAATCGAGCCTTTATTTTCCTGGGAGATCATACCCGATGCCAGGCAGAATTGCATAGTGAAAGTGAGGCTTACAGGGAACCAATCTAAACACAGGCGGTGTCATTATTCTATAGCCACTACATTGTGCAATCAACTTTTACTTCATAATGATACATTAAAGCAAGAAACTTGTCTATTGCTACTTTTAAATAGACTATTGCTTTTCACACATCTGCAGTTCTGTCATTATCGTGTGCATCTAAATGTACCCAAACAAGACTAAGTGAAAGCAACTTTTTAATCACTTTAGTAAACAAATCCACAGGCAAAAGACAGTAATAACGGAAATATATTTTTGTATCGCAAGTCTCCACAGCGGTAGCCCAGTTGCACATATATCATTGCCTTCTAAAATAACTTGCAGACAGTAAACAGAAGTAATAATGTCTCCTGAAATGCGCATTCATTTAAAGAATCATCATCATCTGCTCATTCAAGTGTATCGGGAATTCTGCGTGTTAATATCTGGGAAGATCAACATCAGTTTCCTCTGCTTCCTACAGCCCTGCTGGTTTTAAATGGGACATAACAAACTCATATAGTAGAACAGCTTCCCCAGCAGATGTGTATCCATAATGTTCTATTAGGCCTAGTAATATTTTCATCCTGCTTTGGCCTCTTCACTGGGTTGTGCTGTGACAGGAGATTCCACCTGTGGTACCACCTTCATACAATTAAAGAATCTAGCCCCTTCCCACCAAAGAAGAAGAAAAAAAGAGGAATAGAAGGCGTCACAAGTATAAAGTTGCCTTAGTTGGCATGAGTCCTCGTGGAAAAACAATGTGGTCTATTTTCGTTGACAGGTGTTTTCCTTGCTATGAAGCTGTTATGAGATATAAAGTTTATGATGTCCAGAGAGAAGTATTTCCAGGCCTCAGCTGTGGAGGACTGAGCGTGGTTTAATATAACCATTAGGAGAAGGAAATGGAGATGCTTTCCCCCAGGGTGGCATAAACATCGGGATATTTTAAAACCATTGCACAGTGGTCGACCATGGTGCAAATATACAGCTGCCCTGGCACGCATTGCATTCCCCTATATGTTGTATTACTATCATCTTGTATTATAAGATTCTTGAAAACCATCACAATGAATTCTGTGCAGATTCTCTTTAACCCAGGTCTGACAAACACACAAATTTGGTATATAGTGCATCCAAACATACACAGTTAAGGGTCGTCATCTTACAGCCCCCTTCAGGCTAGAGTGTGTACACATGCACAACTCACAGTGACATTTCAATAAACCTATCAATGACCTCACTACAACTATCTCCACTCATTCCATATATCAGCTGCATTGGTTTTTGCAAAGCAATAACCCAGCACAGAGCACCAGACTCAACATCCACTCAGAATAAAACAGATTTATTACATTGCCTTCATTTATTTATTTATTTATTTTTTTTTGTCTCATGGAGCTGCATTATGCTAGAAGGTCATTCACTGGCTCGTGAATGTTACACTGTACATTTTGAAAAGAGGAATAAAGAAGCGAGTAAAGTGAAGAAAATCACCTTAGAGCCTTGCATTTTAAGTTTTCAGTGTGCGCACGTGAGCGTGTGCATCTATGCTATAAATGTCTATAGCATACATGGTCTATGTGTCTCTTATGCGGCATTGGACCTTATTTCCCTGTTGCACTGATGTCCTTCCAAGTATTGTCTGTGGCTTTGTCTCTGCTCGGCCTGCATATGCATGTGTACATTCGTATATAAGTACTGTATGCAGACTTTTTATTCCTTCCAACTGTGTTAATTGGTGTGTGCGTATGTGAGTGTGTAGACACGTTTAGTCTGCTCTGCATACAGTGGACTGTGTCTTAATTGTGCAAATATTATTTATATTTTCCAAAGCCCACTCCTGTCCCTATTCACAGCAGGATTAACTCACTTCCGTCAATACCCGCTCCTTCACATTTTAATTTAGAGAGGATTTATGATATTATATTTCTTTTTCTCACAGGCTGAACTGTTTGAACAAACTAGATTGCACAGAGACTGCTGAAGAACCAGAGTGTATGAAGCGGTTTTTGCGGCTCACCTTCCCACAAGAGGTTGGTGGTTGAGGAAGTGTTCAAACTGCAATCTTCCTGAAGGCTTTGACAGCTTTGATCAATAATGCCATAATCAATGACAGCGAGTCACAAGACATACGAGAAGTCATAAAACAAAGTGATTAGATGACAGTTTGTTCAGACAGTAGGATACTGCTCCTGTCTGCTCCCTGGATCTCCTTAAGGGATGGATGAGAAAGATACAACTGTAGATATGAGTGCAATAGGTGATGACACACACACATACACATATTGTTAATTCTATTTTTGTGTGTAGATGTGTTTCTGTAATCACTGCTGTGTGCCTTTGAGTCCATTTCTTAAGCAGTGTGTCTTTGTTATCAGTGGCAGGCTGTATTCCCCGAGCTGTTTGTGATTTTACCTCATGTTTTTGGGTCTCTCTTTAAAGATTCATTTTTTTCACAAAAAGAGAAATATTTAAACGTACTACAAGGAGTTTTTGAGTGGTTATCCAACAGTCTCAATGTAACACCGATGCCTCTGTATGGCCGACATAAGCAAATGAGAACATCAGCGAGACGACTGGCTATTTTCATACAGTTATCCTTAATACCTGTCACTGGGTTGGATTCCCTACAAAAAGAAAAAGAAAAGAATTGAGATCAAAATAAACCCCCCAAAACTAAAAGGTATGGTGATGGAGCATGAGTCAATCTTGGTCAATCATTCAACAGATTGAGAGATTTGCCGGAGTCAGGCTGCACAGTGGCGCAGCAGGTAGTGCACGTGCCTCACAGCAAGAAGGTTGCCGGTTCGATCCCCGGGCGGGGCCTTTCTGTGTGAAGTTTGCATGTTCTTCCCATGCATGCGTGGGTTCTCTCCGGGCACTCTGGCTTCCTCCCACAGGCCGAAAACATGCTCATTAGGTTGATTGGTGACTCTAAAATTGCCCTTAGGTGTGAGTGTGAGCGTGAATGGTTGTCTGTGTATATGTTGCCCTGTGATCGACTGGCGACCGGTCCAGGGTGTACCCCGCCTCTCGCCCAATGACAGCTGGGATAGGCTCCAGCCCCCCCGCAACCCCGAAAGGGATAGGTGCTATAGAAAATGGATGGATAGATGAAAGGAGTCAAAATGGATCCTGAATTGGCTCTCCTCCTCCTAGACAGGTATGTATGTAGGAAATGTTCATAACTTGTACAGTTACTATTACCGAGCAATGGAATCTGTTGTTGGTTTACATGAAACCCAGGTGTGTGTTTCGTCGTCATATTGCAGTCATTAATCTTACATAGCCACAAATAGTTCTGTTTGGCATATGCTCCGCCCTGTCAAAGCTATCCCTACTGGGTTTAACTCCACACATATTTCCTGCCTCTGTACGCTGTACAGTTGTGTCTCTCAGGTCCTCATGTACAGTATATTACATCGTGAGGAGCTCCAGCCCTTCTGGGAGGCTACATTTTGAGGGCCCGGAAAAACTGAACTCCACGAAGACACAGAAAAAGGTTTTCCCTCTCTCCTGCTGCTAGAGCAGAGCCTAGCTACCATACTTCTACACAAGGCGGCCTACTTTGGCAGGTGATCAAGTTTATGCTCGCCTCTCTGGCATTTCACACCAGTGTGATGCTCAGATTGATGCAGCTCAGAACAACGCTGCTGTCCTCAACTGTCTCTGCTATGGCCACTAAGCTGGGGAGTCTTTCCCTGGAGCTAACCACTAACATCGCTATGATGGTGCCCTGACCCTTGCCATGGGGACAACAGGGGCTGCATCCAGGATTATGGCCGGGCAGGCTATGATACAGAGAAATATTTGGCTACACATGTCTCAGCTTCCCCCTTGCATCAGACAATAGCTGCTGGATGGTCCCATATTCTCCAGTGCCCGTGGACCACTCCTCCAAAGTGCCACAGCTCACCTGCATGAAGCAGCTCAGGAGACGGAGAGGGTGAAGAGGCACACCTTACATCCGTACCTCAGCCTCGTCAGCAGCACAGGATGCTCACTCTGGGAAGAGGCGCCCTGCAGCTGCTGCTGGGGCTCTGCTTCCACATGCACCCACTGCCTTTCCGCCTCTTCCCCAATGTGGCGTCCTCCTCTGGCAGCCACGGTTCAGCAAACCCCAGCAAGAACTGGCAGCAAGTGTGCCACCAGCCCACCAAGCCAGCTCACAAACAAAGCCAGTCAGTGGCAATAAGAGGATGCGGGTTGCATATGTCTCAATCCAGCTGACCAGCTGATTTTGCAGCTTCCTTCACACAGAGACACGCTGCAACACGCACAAATTTCTCAGAATTTCATGAATAATAAATCACTTGTATTACTGACTGTAAAGAATTGTAACCACCATTCAGATAGTGGTGATGTCTCAGCACAACCTGTTTCAGACTCAGGTGTTTTCAGGACCACGGCCAGCTCTGGCGTTTTCCAGACAGCCTTCCCATGGCCAGAGATGAAGGAACAATTGTTTCACACAGCTCCAGAAAAAGCCGTGAGCTGGCTGCAAATTATGCCAACAGACGTTCCACAGACTTGCATGCACACACTTAGAGAGCACTGCTCATCGTGGCAAAGCCTGCTATCCATGAATACATGAATGTCAAGGCTAATTTCAAGATGCTATGCACTCCAGTCCCCCCCCCCCCATTTCTCAGTGTGGCTGAAATGATCATGTCATTATGCCATCTCGGACAGAGATAACAACCCTGACAGCATAGCTGCTGGAGCTTCAGAGGAAGAAAGCCATCTCCAGCGCACCTCCCGTTATTTTCTCATACCAATGGAAACCAGATAAGGCTGATTTTGAACCTGTCTCAGATGTGCTTGAGTGCAAACGACCCCAGTGATTGGTTCACTTCCATCAACCTGAGAGATGCATATTTCAAAGCTATGGCTGCTGGTTTGCATGCAGATGCTCCATGTTTAGTCTTAGCAGATAATGTCTTGTTGAAGTCTACTTGAATTCTTTCTGTTCTTCTGTGATGACGTTGGGAAGCATAGACTTTTCAGAAACATGCATTATGCTGAGCTCTGTGAACACTGTAAATGGGAAGAATGTTTTTGGGCTTTAATTATTTCTAATTTCTAATTTCAAAAGAGGAAAATCTGGTTCCACACAGTAATACAGAAACAGTAACATATCTTTCTAAAACAGCTCAACTTTCGACATCCCTTCAACGTTTAGCAAGATGCTACCTGTGCATGTGTGCGGTTGTGTGCGCGTGTCTATGTGTGGGTGGGTGTGTATGTGCCCTCCCTGTCTCTCGAGGGGAAGCACTAGGCAGTCCCTCTCCACTGAAAGTGCTGAGTGTGAGGAATGGTGTCAGATGACAAATCTAAGGGACAAACTGCATCTGAAGCAGACAATCTTTATCGTCTGTCCTTCACCCCTCCAACTCTCTCCTTCCATCCCTCATCTATTTCCCTCCTCTTCAACTCTAAAATCCCCTCATCTCACCGTAATTCGTCGTGCATGGTGAGTAGTGAAATGTAGAACGTTTTTATTGCGCTCTTCTATTCTAAGCAGTTCCTTTTTGTTCTGCTCTCTCTCCTCCTTGTTTATCCATCCGTTTACTTATTCTCAGAGTAAAACAAAGACGAAAGCAATGTGATGCCGTGCATCAAAGAGATGACAGTGAGTCATCAACCCCCCCGTGATTACTGACAGAGCTTTGCACTGTGGGTAACCTCCATCATGAACAACCCTCTTAGTGGGTGACAGCATTACAAAAAGATGCTACACACACATGCACGCGTGTGTGCACACGTTCACGCACATACCGTACAGAGGAATACACACGTGTGTGCATGCATACACATACACAGAGGTTTAGAGTATGTTTGATCTTGTGACTGAAGTGAAATTGAGAACAATGCACTGATGGCAAACTTTCCAAACCTTCTGGATGATCGAAAAAATTGGATAGTAGTCAAGTCCAGAACAGGGCTTATTTGTGAGCCACTGTGGCTTAGAATATGAAAATATCCCCTCGCAGCAGCAATATGCTTAGACATGCACACAAATACACTCTTCAGGCAAAAAAACATTTGCTCTGTCTGTTTATTCTGTTTATTCAACTGTGTGCTGCAGATTGAAAAGGGTTTTTTCACAAAGCAGAAGTTGCAAAACAGACAAGTCGCATTAAGAAACAATAAAAGGTTTAAATCAGAAATTAATTACAGGAATCAATCATTTTCCCCTCTCTTCACTCCTGCTGTATCCCTTCCCTCCCTCACCCTTTCTCTCTGGCTCCCAGTCTATATAACTCCGCTTTGTATTTTGCTTTCTCGCATCTTATCTGTGGACATAACCCCCTGCTGTGATCCACTGCAGCCTTTCCACCCCTCTACTCTCCTCTTTTTTATCATTCTTTCACTGTCGTCCTCTGTCCTCCTCCCATCATTCCCTCCTAGCCTTCATCTCGCTCAGAGGGGGGCCGGGAGCCATGTTCCTACCTAATGATGCATTGCCGAAGGGAAAGAAAATTTGACAGTTAACAACCTCCTCTCACTCTTTCTCAGGCAAGCACCCACATGCACAGATGTGTCAGATACGGGCAAGCGTATACTGGAGTTTCATAGCCTGGTAATGCAGCAATGTTGAGCCAGCTACTCAACGGTGGTCTCTGCATTCATTTCTCTACCATCTGCAGTAACAACACAGCTGCACATACTCTACCAGGTGAGCTACCTGGATGGCCCTCATGTCAGTTTTTCTAAATCCAAACCAAATTATTCCCCCTCTTCTAGGGTTGGTTGGGATACCTCCTACGCCGTCTTGTACCCTGTATTTATTCCTATGTACTCCTTTCCCATGAGGTCATTCTGTTCTTCTGTGGTGGTTGGCAAACTAGCTTAGAGGTGCATTACCCCCACAAACTGTCACTCACATGTCACGGGAGAACGTGGTAAGCAGTCATGCTGCCCAAAGCGCGTTACCTTGCGAGGCAGCTACATTCTTGAGGTCACACTAGAATCCAATCATAATTTCCGACATAGTCTGCAACGAATATACTGTATAGCAGAGACACTAAGGGATAGTTCCCACGGGGGAAATGATATTGCCAAATGTCCGCCAGCGGATGCATTTCTACCAATGCACGCTATATACTTGGATTTATGAGGTGATACAGATCTGGTCAGAATATCCTGTGGTGCACAGATTTTTTTTCCTGCGGGATCCCTAATGAGATAGAAAACTTTCTTCCTCATGCATATTATTGTTTAAAGACTTTAAAAACCAATTACCAAGTGCAAATCAAGTGAAGTCATTTATATAGCCCAGTCACCCCATGTAGCAAATTTGCTTCAATGGTCTTTACAATTTGTGCGATTTACAGTGCTCTCCATTCTTAGACCCTTGATTCAGATAAGGGAAAACTTCCCCAAAGCCGCTTTAACAGGGAAAATAATAGAAGAAAGATGAAGAGCAACAGAGGAGGGATGCCACTCCCTGGATGGACAGACAGTGCACAAAAATAGACCAACATAGTAAAATTATAGTGCAGTCGTTCATCTGTAAATTTAAGCACAACCAGACTACAAACTCCACCAGATATCTGTGGGATTTTTCAAAGTGAGCTGACTGTCACAGTGTGAGTGCGATTTAAAACCTTATTACCTTGGATGCTTGACAGAATAGGATTCACTGCCTAGTTTGCCACCTGTGTTGACTCAAGGCTACATTTCATAAATTTGTATGAGAGACGTTAGAGCCCACAAGGAATTTTCCCCATATCCTGCCTACAATTAGCAATATTAAATTTGATGAATCTCTGCATCCATCACATTCACACGGGGAAAATCTGGTTGTCAGCAATCTCTGAATATTTCTCTTTTTCTCTTTTGACCATTAGGTTGGAAGCTTTTTTTATCATAAAAGCAAAGCAAAGAGATTAGAGATAAAATGTTTTGCATGAGGTCTAGTAAACTGATTTGGATTAAAGATAGTACGGAAGAAAGGGAACTCATGCCAGTAATGTCTGCCATTATTTCTTACTCAGATTGACTCAAACACATGCAAATGCACTCATTGATATATGACTAATTATGTGTTCCTCTTCTATGCATGTATGGGCATGTATTTATGAGTTTGTAATTGTGTGCCTGTAATTTGCATTCAGATTTTCTTTCTCCAGCTTTAATTTTAGCTGAACTCCCCCCACCTCCCCCCGACTCATTCCCTGTGTCTCTTCTTACTTAACCCTCCTCTCCTCTCTCAGTTTTTTCCCTCCTCCTCTTTCTCCCCCTCTCCCTTTCTCTTTCTAATGAGATGACATGGCTACAGTGTTCTTCTTCCACTCAGTGACAGCCTCTCTGTTGCCAATTAGCGGTGGAGACGCCAGCTTTCTGTTTGCCTTCCGAGATTACATCTATGTTTGTGTACACAACCCACAAATGAGACGATCCACTCAAAGTCCGGACATCTAGTCAACAAATGCACTATATAGAAAAGTGTGTGTGTGTGTGTGTGTGTGTGTGCGCGCGCCCATGTATAACTCTGTTGTGGGGACATAAATGTGTTTACACAGTCACATTGTGAGGATAATGTAAATCAGTAAATTTTAGAGTAAGTAAGTCTCCAGGAAATGAATGGAAGGCTATGTAATGTCCCCAGAAGTGGTGAAAACCCTACGTGTGTGTCTGTGTGTGTGTTTTTCAGTGTAGTCTCTCATCCACCTTGATCACAGTGTTTATGTCAAGAGAGGAGAAAATGGGAGAAAAATAAACATAAATAGAAGTCCTAAAAACAGGAATTACTGCACAACTCTCAACATTCACAACAGTTTTGAGGGAAATTGCGCAGCAGCTGAGGTAAAAGCGGCGCACGCTGTGATCGCACTTGTTAAAGCAGTTGAGTGCTCCTGAAAGGGACATGTACAGTAGTGTGTCAACAACACTTCATTCAGCATTTTAAGCACAAGGTGCGTTATAAAGACATGTTAACATGAACATATATCTCTGCTTGCAGCCAGGTGCGCCAGGAGTTCTCCTAATCTGCCATTTTTTTAATTGAATCATATTCCACCATGAGCTCTGCTGTAAAATACACACTTGCAGGACCCCACTGCCCATTAGTGCAAAGCCATACAAAGGGCCATAGACCCATTATGAATTAGATCTCCTATATTGAGTGTAAAGACAGTATTGCAAAAGAAAAAAAGCCTGTCTGCTAGTAAGCTCATCCCAGTTTATTTAAAAGCAACAGTCAATCTACTGTTATACTTAATTTGTTTGATTTAGAGATGTGTGAGGGCAGTGGCAGCCTGTTGCAGATTTATGATAGCCTGCTCACGTGATGGCCAATTGCAGTCTGTTCAGCGCCGAGTCCCAGCGGAAACATGACACCTCTCGTAGCGGTGAATCATCACAGCTTCCGATTCGCTGAAACCAAGCAGTTAATCTGATTCTCAGTTCAGTTTTTATGAAACTTCATCGTAGTACCGTGGCAGGAAAACACTGAGGTTCAAATAAAAATAAATAAAATAGGTTATTGTGGGTCACTCATGTAATGTGTTTAACAGACAATGAAAATCTGAAAATTCCAACACCTGCACACACACTTTAAAAAGTATGCAAGGTGAACAGTCTGCACAGCTTCAGTCTATCTCTAATCTAATGTGAAATATTCTGTTTGCATGTTGCTCAACCAACGCTAACAAAAGCCAAGATCCTGGGAAATGGCTGCCTGCCGTCGTCGTAGTTGTAAAGGCTATGAGATGATTTGTCACATGGACCCTCAGGAGGACTAAAGCTTGATATAAGTGACATTTTTGTCGACATAGAAGTGACTGCTCCTCACATGGCTGCTACCTTCCAAGCGAAAACAAGCACTTGACATTTTACTCTAATGATCACTAGCACTTGCAGCCATCATGTTATCTACAGGTGAAGAGGGGTGGGCAGGAGGAAGCAGTGAGGCTTTAACAGAAAAAGAGGTGTTTTACCGAAAGAGGCCAGTTTAATGTAACCACTTAGTGTGTCTCTCACTCACACACACACACACTTTCATATACACTGCCTTCCCCGCATCATGCTGGGCATGTCTCTGTTTGCATGTGGCATTGTGTCTGTGTCGATTTGCTTCACATTAAATGGGCCACACTCTTCTGCTTTGTTGGAATTGTGAATGCTTTATTTCACTGTTGTGAATGAACTGCAAAGAAAGGAGCTGGCAGAGAAGCTTGTTAAGCCCTTTGCCCATCATGGAAAACTGCGCCGAAGGGCCCGTCTGCGATTTTATCATTGTCATGCTTGTCGCTTCAGTTTTGGCTTAGGGATTTACATACTGTATCTGTCCTACACAGTCTCACACACACTCAAGTGCTCACATGTGCCTTCACACATACATACTGTACACATGTGTGTACACACTACACTGAAGAAGAGAAATACATATACTTTGAATTTCAAACATGCCGACAATTAAGACAGACTGAGGAGCCCACGCAGACTCATGCCGTAGCACATCTATGGGATTTCACAGACACAGACACACATGAACTTGAAGCCACTATCCACTGCTCAGTAGCCAGCGTCTTGTTCCCCTGCCTCTCATTTTCAGTTCTTTCATGCTCTCATTTCTTTGTGACGTTGACTCCAGCTCCCCATTTCTCTTTTCATCTCTTCACATCCATTCCATAGAGGGTGGTCAGCTGCTGTCTTAAAGAGCGGTGAATGTACAGTGTAAGGCTTCAAGCTCATTGGCTGGAGCTAGCTGCGCTTATGTCTGCAACCTTGCCTGTCAGCAGGTATTTATGTATTTGTATTTATTCATTTATATTGTCTGCTTTGCTTCAGAGTTAGAGGAACACCTTTATATACTGCCTCTGCTTTTATAATTCCAGCAGATTTTTTTTGTTTCGCCTTCCTTTACACAGATGTTCTGCTTGTGCGAGTGTGTGTATTGCTGAAGCAAACACTTGCACCTGTGTCTGCATACGTCCGCCCTGGTCTGTGTGAGCATGCAGGGGTTTGCGTGTGCTTGCGCGGGCTAATCTATCAATACAAGTGTTTGTGATTGCCAGCGGACGGATGACCTTTGGGGCCTCTCTGGAGTCCCCTGTCACATCATGTGGTGAAGATAGAGGACAGGAGGGGAAAGAGCTGACAAAGAAGGCAAGGAAGGGACTTGCTGGGTGAATAAGTGTGTTTTTTTAATCCGTTGTTCATGGAAGCGTTTTGCTGAGCGTGCTTGCTCTTTTCCAGCGGCGCCCTGCTTCATATTCATGCGCTCGCAGTCTCACCTGGCAGCTGCCCAGTACAGCTACAGTCTTCTGCTATACTTTATCACTGGGCTGCTCCATTGGAGCCTGCAGAGAGAGTGCCCTGCTCAAGGGCACGCTGCCAGAGGGCAGAGTGTTTACACATTCACTTTGCTTGCCCAGAATTTCCCAGCTGGTCTGAGAAGTTCAGAATCGCAGCCTTTTGGTCACAAGCCATTTCTCTAATCTTTAGGCCACCACCACCACCACCCCGAGCTGAGTGAATAAATAGTGTCTCCTGAATATCAAATAGAATATATCCATTTTACACACTCAATCGTTATTTTTATAATTTCATACTTACAGTAACTACTTTCACATATTTTCTAACTCAGAATGTAAGGAGCATGTGCCGCAGCAATACTCCCCAAGAAGATAACAGCAAAGACAACAAATGAACCATTCTTTCTGGATTCTTATTTATAAAATGCATGCCAAAATGTGCAGTGCATGAGCTCAACAAGATGTCAGCTGAAGCCAGATGTTGTGTCTCTCTGCCAATATACACAGCGCTGCAGATTCATCAGCGAGTTTGCAAAACACTTAACCATCAGTACATCACTCCATTGCCAGACAAAGTGATGCCGCCAGCTAAGCAACCCTCAAGTTTGCAGCTAGCTGTGACGGTATGTGTGAGCATGCACCCGCCGGCCCGCCCACCCGCCCACACACATGGGCTCATAGAGCTGCAATGGCATTTAGGCAGTGACATTTTCCAAGTGACATTTTGTCTGTGGCCAGGCCCGTACTCACTGAGCCTGAGCCCAATCGTGCTGTCTTCAGCACTGTCATGGAGCCAACAGCCAACACATAAACATGCATGTGACCTTGCACACATGCATGCGAACGCGCCCATGCACATGCACACACACATTCTTGCTTGTCATTTTTTTTAGAGCTAATTAGGCTGGACTAGAAAACTTGAGATGATAGTCTAGACAAGTGTTGGAATTTAAAGTGATTGACTGATTTCCTCGCCTGCAAGCTGTCTCGACGTTGACCTTCGTCAGCTATCCTTTGCTGTTTCATTGCCCATATGTACAATCCATATGTTCATTTAATCACTGGCTATTTTGCTATATATACCCTTACTGTTGAAGACAAAGCAGATGACTTTTTCTAACGAGGCAGACTAATCGGACTTGATTTATAGATATGTGTTTTACAGCTGCAAACCTCATTAAATCATTATGGCCTAATGAAGGGAGATCAACTTCTCGCTTGAGCTGAGATTTGGCTAGGTTTTGGAATTAAAAAAAAAAAAAAAAAAGAGAAAGGAGGAAGAACACCTGTCCACTTAAATCAGTCCATTCAGAGCATTTTGTCTCCTTGGTGTGACAGGGGTGTTTGTTTTATGTTCATTAGAAGACAGCAGGTTCCAGGTCCAGACTTTTGATTGTCTTTTCTTGTCCTGAGCTGGGAAAGAAGAACCAGACAGGAAAATAGAAATAAGTAAAACAGAACATTGATTTCTCTCCTTGGATATCAAGTTCCACCTATAGTACATCAGGCTGTCAGATAGTGAGGTTAACCTAGGGGGGAAAAAAAACATGGAAAATGCTTTGTGCTTCTCTCGCTGGTGACATTTATTCAGTCTACCAATAAATGTGGTCTCAATAAATGTCACGGAAACGAAAGAAGCGGTTTCTTTCATTTTTTTAATCAATGTACATTTCCACACCATCAATCCTGACACCAGTGGAAAGCAGTCTCCATAGTAGAAATGGTTCAGTTGATGGCAGGCAAGTAATGTTATAGAACCCAATTCATCTGTAAATTGAGACCATGTTATTTAGTATTAAGTTCAGCTGTTTTAGCACTTTACAGACCAAATGATGTTTGCTGCTCGGTTCCACTGCTGTGCCGTATTGCATGTGAGTATATTTGTGTATGCCAAGTGCATATACAGTGTTTTATCAAGGGACTAGAATATTGTGTTTGCCCATGTCTGCTTGCCTATGTGGGTATTATTGAATTGTCTATTAAACACAGAGCAAGGGAAAGAGAGAAAAAGGATGAGAGTATTTACAGTGGGAATCGTGTAGTGAATAGCCATCCTTATATAAGGCACACTAATTAGACAATTCATCACAAGTTAAATACAGTAGAACTTTTACACAGTATTCAGAGAGAGCAGGAGAGAGAGGAAGAAAGAGGGAGAGGGTGTGAGAGAGGGAGGGAGAGAGAGAGTTAGAGAATAGTTTGTGTTTCTCATGTCAAAACTAAACAATCTGTTACTCCAGACAGTTAATCATGAAGGAGTTAATCACTGTAGGGCTTCACCAACAGGTTCACACACATTCAATCAAACATGCGCCAATGAACACACACAGGCACTCAGGAGCTGGGCAAAATTGGCTGAACCAAGTGACATTAACAAAGGCTGCTACTCAGGCAATTTTTCAGCGGACTGCCAATTAGAAGTACGTGTCTGCTCCTGCAGAGGTTTGACAGTGGTCCTTTGTATATGTGACTTGTCAAAAGTACCAGACTTTCAAAAAGGCCAGAGTTTCTGCATGAATAACATGTACAATCAGCTAAGAGGGTAAAAAAAGATCTGATTCTGCAGGTGAAACGCTCCTGCAAAGTGCGACAACTTCACTCTGTGCAAAGACTGTATCACAGGTCTGTGTCATGTGCATATGTGTGAAAGCTCTGAACAAGCTGACACACATTGTAATGACAAAATATCGGCTGCGTTTTGTTTTGT
This sequence comes from Chaetodon trifascialis, assembly GCF_039877785.1. NCBI lineage: Eukaryota > Metazoa > Chordata > Actinopteri > Chaetodontiformes > Chaetodontidae > Chaetodon > Chaetodon trifascialis. Next base: position 11,269,445 of record NC_092073.1, read on the forward strand.
TTTTTTTAAACACGGCCTAAATGTGGCTATGTTGCAGAATAATGTATCAGAAAAATACTTTAGTATTTGTATTTTCCCATTCTTCCATCTGCAGACTTCCTTCTTTTCTTTTTCATTATCCCCTTTAATTTCATTCTAGTCTTATGTAACCTTCACAGCCCAAAGCTATGCTAATGTGCAGCCATAATTAGGACAGAGAGAGCTATGTTGTATCTGTTTGTGTGTGTGCGCGCGTGTGTGTGCGCGCGTCTCTGTGACATCAGCTTGTTTAAAATCCAAACCACTATTTTCAGGCTGTCCAGGGTTTCCTATTTGCAGTACAGCGGCACAACCTCACAAGCACATATTCTTGTGCGCACACACACACACACACACACACACACACACACACACACACACACACACACACACACACACACACACACACACACACACAGTGAAAAAGAGACATACACACAAACATACGTGCTGGAACAAAAAAGCGAGAGTGTGACAGAGTGACAGAGTGAGAGAGAGAGAGAGCAAAATTGGAGACTAAGAGAGAGATGATTTCATTTTGCCCACTGAGCCCTTAAATAATTTAACGAGGGAGAGATCTGTCAGAGTATTGCTGTGTTTGTGTGCTGAATATTTATAATGCATATAAAACTGTTATGGCCCAGCTGTTTGCAGTCATATGTCTCAGGTCTGTGCAGTTTTTTAAAGGAGCATTAGAAACCAAAATCCAAACAGACACAGCTGCTTCGTTGCTCGCGGTTCACTTGTAACATGACCAGCGTTTGGAGGTTTTATTTATGAAAATTTTGGCAAATATCTTCAGTGTTTTTCCAACGAGTGACAAACCATTAGCCTGGACCCAGCCTCATGAATAGCTTATTTTCAACTGTTTAGTGATGTGGCTCTTTGATTTGGCTGTCTTTGAAGCTGTTTTCCTGAATTCCTCTTTGCCTGGACCAAAGATATTTTAATCCCGGGCTCATATTTATCAAACGACTTAGAATCACTCCTAGGACTTGCGCTGAAAGTTTGAGCAGCGCTAAAAATACTCCAAACTCCTTGCAGAGCATGTAAGGTGGTTATGAAGTTTCCTGCGCCACTCGGAGCAAAGCTTACGAGTTCACCGCTGAGAGTAAACAACATCAGCGTTTTTCAGCACTAATACTTAAAATGAAACGGAAAACCATATTATTTTAGTTTTTAGATTATTTTACATGGGAGAAATGAAATGCAAAAAATACCTTCAGCTGTGGGTATGTTATGTGCTTACAAATATGTAGAGGCTGAAGCTAATTTTTTGCCAAAATCTCCTGTCAGCTGCCTCCTTAGTAAAACACACTGCCAGTATAATGAGTCACAAAATTCAGATGGTAATAATTGGCTCCAAAGCTGTCCACACCAGACAGAATTTAAATGAGCGTCAGTTATGATCCATCCTATGTGTGACAAAGGGCCTTTTTACATAGCGCCATGAACAATCAAATGTGTTCAAAAAGCCCCTTCAGTGAAGTTAGTATTGCACTGTATTGACAACACAGCTGCTTTTAAGGTGTCTAGAGAGAATATGCGCATGTATTTTAGCTGACATTGAAAAGTCACAGCTAAAAGTCCAAAATATGTTTCCTAGTGTTTCTGCCAATGTTACACTCTTCCCTATGTGATGTCACTTTATCCACACTTTGACTGTTGCTGGTGGAGCAGCTTCAGCGCTTCTGTTTTAATATCATTCAGTCTTGCCTCATCGTTCCCCGTCTTTGTGAGATATTTGCTCTCGTTGCCAATGAACTCAGCTGTGTAAAATTCCAGGAAGAAGATGGAAATTTAGTTTTGGTGTGTGTTTTCTCTCAAACGCTACGATGTTTGTTGTGTTTTCAAAAGCCCTCTTAGGATAGGATGCAACAGTTGCTGTCTGTCGGCTTTACTCAGTCAGTCGCTGACTTCATTTGGTAGTATTTAGTCACAAAACGTAGGCTTTATCACAAAGCATCAATGTATTAAATGTTTATCCTCGGGAGTCAGTTCTTTTTTTCCACTGAAATGGCAGATTAAGTTCATTTCCCGTGTAGGTTTTATTCGCTTGACCAAAACATGTGTCGTTTTGGAGCGGCCTGACAGGCGAGCTATTTTGTGGTCTGAAGACTTTTTGTTGAGGCTGCTTTCAAACGTTCTGTCAAATCAGTAGGACATTTGTCAAAGATGGATTTTCATTTTCAAGTGTCTAAGTAAAACACGCTTCATTACAGACTAAACAGCTCTGTTTTCAGCGCCTGCCTCACCCTCCTCCTTTTCTGTGTACTTTGAACAGAGGTCACCGGAGACGTTACTGGACATATCCCACAGAATCAACCTTAATCTTCTCTTATTTGTGTTATTTCTCCCCTCCATCTGTGAGTCCTCCAGCCAGGATAAATGAGACCCTGAGAGCAGTGCGCTGATGGCTGTTTGGCCTGGCCTTGCCTGTGGCTGCTGTGAATGCTGGGAAGCATGTGCGGCATGTCCGTATCGCTCTTTAGTGTTCCTCTGTCAAGTTTCTTTTTCACTTTACTCCTTTTATTATCCATACCTTTCATACTTCCTGAAATCTTCTACGTTTTTTGGAAATTTTTTGTCATTCGAATGAATGGATGGAATGTTAAAAAAAAAAAAAATCACACCTTTTCAAGGTTTTTGAACTCCCATCTACTTTGAGCAACAAACTTTGAAATATTTCACATCTTTTATGCATTTTGGGAAATAACATTCTCATCTTATTAGACCATTTCCCACTTTTCAAACTCTTTATGCTCCTTCAGCCGCTGCTTCTTACAGATTAAACCCAGCAATGCAGTTGAGCATCACAACATGCTGCATTCAGTAGAAGTAGAAGCACTGCTGCCATTCATGTGTGTGTGTGTTGTTTGTGTGCACTTATTTATGAGCCTTAATCCCTTCAAGGGGAGTCCAGGCTGTTATTATCAGTATTGATGTGCTGTCCACTGCATTACTGTCATACCCATAATCACATTAAACAACACCCCTCAGGTATTGTTGCTAATGTAAATTAAATTTCGTTAGAAGCAGGCTGATACAGAAAAGGCCAGTCATCACCGCAATAAGAAGGACTAGTATCCCTGGTGTACAACAATAATGAATCATGTGTTATGGAAAAAGATAGCTGTTAATGAGTGAAGCTGATGCCGAATGAAGCTAGACCAAGCTGCGTAATATTTCTTTGTCTAGTATCACCGTTTGCCAGATGGCGAGAGCACCTGCGCACACACCGATGCACAGGTGCACACACATGAACGGTGATGACACAATGAAAACAGGAGTGCGCATGCATGCACACAAACATTCCCACTGTATGAGGACCATGCTGATGTTACAATCTACAGCTAAAATCAGCTCTTCTTTTAAAGAGGAAATTGATTATATGACTCATCAAGGTTCTTGCCCCGTCGGACTTAACGATGGAGCACAGATTCCTTCAGTCAGTATAGTGTTATTACAACCGATAGAAACGATGGGCAAATGTACGAAATGTTATCCAAGTTGCAATGAGTGGGATTTATCCTTAAAGGAAACCCTAAACCAAGTGACTTCACACAAAAAATAACCATCACAACCAGCCGTTTGTTCTCACAAAGATAGAAGCACAAGAACATAAACGCACATGCCCCATGGCAGGTAACAGTGAACCGTGTTCAGACTCAGACATATAATACCTACATTGTTCGAGAAAAAGAGTCATTACCATGATCAGGGCATTCTTGTGATCTCTCTTCCTTTCTTCTCTTTCTCGTTTTCTTGTTCTCTCTTTCTTACATGCACACGCAGAGGGAGTGGATCAGGTATCTCTCCCTCGGCCATTCTCTCATGTGACTTTCATCAACAGAGACGTCTCCTCTGTCTTCCTTCCTCGCTTTCCCTCCACTCACTTTATCCTGCCCTGCAGTCTTTGCTCCCCCCCCCCCCACTGCTCCTTTCCTTACTCGTTGACTTTTCACTCTTATTAAAGTGACAAGTGACAAGACAAGTGGGGAGGGGGTGATTAGCTAAATTTTAACCATACCTAGGCTTCGTGAACCACAGCTGTAAGTTTAGACCGGAGGAACAGGGGGAGATTGCTACTGTGTGGGAAATTTTAATATGCAGGGGGGGTGTCAGAGGAGAGGAGAGTGACCTTTTTTACCAGCTCCCATTCATTCACGCTCGCCTCTCCCACTCCTCCATTCCACTCAACTCATCTCAGTTTTTTTTCTTTCTTCCTCGCTGATTGAGGAAAGCTAGAGAGAGAATGAAAGAGAGAGAGAGTGTTACTTCTCAACTAGAAGGTCATAGCTCTGTTTGATAGCCTTTTGTCTCCCATCCAAAACCAGCACTGTTAATAGCTGCCCATAGGCCACTTTATAATGATTGGGCCTTATCTCTAGACACACACAGACAATCACGCACAGGCAGCACTGTGTCTTTATGGTGGCGAGCGGGAAAATTTAGCTTTCATGGAGGAAGAACTATACTGCTGTTAGTTCTTATACTAACAGCAGTGAAGCTAAATGAGGCCATAGCTGCTGTTTAGCCCATTTAAAGCTCTGATACATGGGCCACTTCCCTCCTATTTATTGCCTGTGTATTGTAAAAGGTTGCCTTTATTTTGCTTTATTTGCCCTTCGAAAAACTCCTCCGAGCATTATCCAATGAAAATACATTCTGCTGATCAGTGTGTGAAGTTCCTGCTTTCCATGGAAAACTTGAACATGTGAAAGTGACAGAACACTTCATAAGTCTGGATTTTCTCATTTTATTCTCTGTAGTTTGGTTGTTTTTATTTTTGAGAAATTTCGCTCGGGGGCTTCACTATTGGATAATGTGATGCTCTCTGGATCCCTATAAGGGGGATTTCCTTTTCTGTTGCCCTCCTCCACAGGGAGGTCAGATATCACTCCTGCATTGTGCCTCTGGAGCTCTTGGGGTTTAGTGTCTTGCTGAAGGACATTAAAGAAGAGTGGAGGATTTCATATGAGCAGTAGCACACACATACCCAGGTGCAAGTGCAACAATATATATTATATGCAATATATATTAATACAGTGTGTGCATGAGGGATTGACTTGAGAAGCTTAATGTATCAGTTTGGGCTCCAGTTTCAGTTTAAAATGCAGCTGTGTGTTGGTGGTAACGCAGACAGCAAGAAGTGAAAGTCCACAGAGCTGCACCACTGTTTTCCTTGCTGTGAAGCTGTCTTATTAGCATTAATTGCCTAATGAAACCTTCTCGAATATAAGATGGGAAAATGAATGTTGAGGTGAAACTGAAACAGAGGACACTTGAGGAGATATTGCTCATTATAAAATAATGTTGTCATAATACCAGAATTTCACATTTCAATGCAATACTGGTATGTAAGTTTTTTTGTTAAACAACCTGCACACAGTAATGATAAAGGAAAAGTCCCTGAACACATTCATAATAATATTAATAGTACTGGTTGAGGACCAGTTGATTTTCCTCCCTGCTGTTTTATCTGTGAACCCTTGGGTTGAAAATCTGCTTGTAGATCTGCTTTTTAATACTATGACTTTAATACTATTGAATGTACCATATCATTATAATTATAGTTCGTATAATTTTAAAGACGTGGCATTGATAAAGTATCCTTGTATCAGCACTTTTGACATCATGAAGAAACTTCAGAGATTGGTCACTTCCCTCCAAGTGTTGGTGAATTGTTTTCACTGTCTGATGTTTCCTGTCTCCTTTCAGTAACCAGAAGGAAGCATGTTTGAAACACAGATTTTGTGTAGATGATCAAACAATTGCTAGTGGTGTTCTGCCATCAATCAACATCCACATGGAGTGCACTATATTTAGCCAGTATGAATTATTTCCCTCGAAAAGCACTTGTTGCTAACCCCCAGCCTCAACCTTCTGCTTTTTGTAGAAGAAAAACATAAATGCATCCACAGACACCTCTGAGAGAGCAGCGCAGGTATGCTAAAGGGCAGGGACTGTGTGTGGGAGGAGTCACAGCCTAATTTATAATGCTGGGGGGGTGGTGGATGCAGTTCTACAGTTGCCATAGAGACCTCTGTGGCTGACTGCGGGTGGGGCTTTGTGTCTCCTATCCATTCCTGAGAGGGAGGCAGCAACGCATGCACAACATAGTGAGATCCTACAGCTCCAGCATGCAGCTTGTGCATTTTGATACAAGCACGCAGACGAAGCACAAGGAGCACCTGGTGAAACTCCCCACTCATCAGTTTTGGATCTGTTGAACTGTGGCCATACATTAACCAAGGTAAATATATTACTACATACAAAGCAAACTGTTTGGTCATTGCAGGTTACAATTTATGGACTCAGCAGAGCGGCGGGGGCTTCATAAAACACACTTGCGTAACAATCAAAATAACCGGTATGACAAATCCTGTGGTTTAATTAAAACATTAATGAGATCATATTAAGTTTGTATGATGATCAGAGTCATACAGTGATCCAGCTTTAGCCCTGTTGCACTGAGCTTCATGGGATGTTCAGGGAACATTTTAAATCGTGCTAGAGACAATAAATCGCCTTCAGCTGAGAGGCAACTTGTTTGTTTTCCTTAAATGTATAGCAGGAAAAGAAATACTGCTTTTCTCCAAAGATACTTCTCTAGCATAACCATAAAGATGTCCAAGTACCAAGTCGTTCAGCAGCTGTCTCACAGATAGCTATACGGCACACCTTTTCTTTATCTTTGCATGCCAAGTGTAATTCCTTACATTACTGCCAGTACCCTGAAACAAGGACAAGAACTTCCTCACGATATTGTTAAAATATTTCCTCCATAATAATTTACTTTCCATCCATCTGTGGATTTTATGCCGGTGTCAGGTTGAATTTACTGCGCTTCATGATTTTCAGACTTAGGTGAGTGATTGAGCTTTTACAGAGTCAAATGTTATGGAGCTGGCAGATGTGTGCTTTGCTAAAAACATAATTCAACAGAAGTTCTTCTGAAAAATATTATGGAGACTTTCTGATGTGAAGTTGCTAATCATATTTTCGAGATTTCTTAAGTGTTGCAATTACGACAGTGTCAGGATTTTAAGTGTTGCTGACTTTTTTCTGGCAGTGTTAGTGCAGCTGTTTTCTGTCTGAATTTACTGGTGCTCATAACACAGTGGTGTACCGTGTTACTTGCTGTACTATACAAAGAGAGAGATGTAGGCCTCCACATGCATCAAAGACAAGCTCTCCAGAGGAACTTTCAGCATCCTTAATTGTTGGTAAAACATAAAACTGCTGCAAAGACTAAACTACTGAAGGAAGCATCCAGTTCCTATATGTTGCCTTCAAATGCTCTTTTCTGTCTCGTGCTTTCAGCTCTTCAAAATACACAGCTGCATGCAATTGGACAAGTCAGTTAAACTCACTCCTCTTGTAGAGATACTGGTACTATCCCCTGGCCGATTGATAAATGTGCTTTTAAAAGTCATCCTCATTGGCATCATTTATTTTACATATCAACAGCATAGCAGCTCCTTAGGCAAAGGGATTTCAATGAATAAACGCGTGATAAGGGTTATGCATAATTTAACAAATGTTACCCAGATATAGAACTGGCTTAACAGGCTTCCCATCTGTTTTCTGTTCAAGCATTACCATGTTACCTTAGAAGGCATTTAAGATACTTTACCATCGAGGCATTATACATCAGCAATTAGCATAATGCTACTTTAGGTGCAGGGATTTGCATTTTTACACCTTGCGGATTTAAAACAGTTGCAGCTGTGGCAAACAAGGTGACAAAGCAGTCTGCTGCGGGGAGCAGAGCAGGGCTTTGAGGCGAGGCACCTCACTGTAAAACAAAGCTGTAATTTAGAATTACGGGTCCAGAGGGTTTAATAGACCCTGCTCAAATTCCCAGCGTCACTTCGCTTTGCAAATCATAGGGGTGGCTGAACCTGCTGCTTTGTTGTTCGCATGTATAAGATTTATCCTGTTGCAGGTGGAGCCGGGGAAATCTAGAGAGGAGCTGCTGACAGGAGGCAGCGCAGTGAATGGAGGAAAGTGAGGAGAGGCTGACGGAGAGAAGCTTAAGGAAGGAGTGGGGAGAAAGGCAGATTGTGCTCGGCTAGTGGTGTAATGGCACCACTAGTTTTTTTTATGTGAACTTACAGCATATAAGCAGGGTACTGACATTTTTACATATATCATGCAGTAAGAAGTAATGCCTGAGAGATAAAGGAATTTCCTACTGTGAGATCAATGAACTACTACTACTACTACTACTACTACTGTGTATGTATGTGTTAGGGCTTGCATTCGGTGTGTGTGTGTGTGTGTGTGTGTGTGTGTGTGTGTGTGTGTGTGTGTGTGTGTGTGTGTGTGTGTGTGTGTGTGTGTGTGTGTGTGTGAAATGCATGTACAAGAGGAAGGCAGGGAAGGAGGGAAAGAAAGAGTGTGCATATTTATGAGCAAGTGGCTGCTGTAAGCATGTGTGGAAAAGGGGTGAGGGAGGGAGGGAGGGAGAGAGGGAGAGAGAGAGATGAATTGCATTGTGCTCTGTAGTGTTGGGGAGGAGAGGGGATTGGGGTTGGAGACTTCAGATAGCGACTGGGGATCAAGTCATTCACAGCTTCAAATGGCTTTGAGAAAACCAATCAAACCAGCATACACTCTCTCTGCGTCTCGCTCGCGCGCTCCCTCCCTCTGGGTGTTGCACACGCATGCACCCGGTCGTTCGTACAGCATATCTTCGGCGGGGTGGAGTTCGCTGCACTATTGATCTCCTTCCATGTGGCTTGAGTGCAGCAGACATAAACATGCGCGCATGCACATACTTACACACATTGATTTCTGGTTTGAAATGTCATCTGTCTGGCTCATAGCTAGATGACTGATACGGAGCTGTCAGTAAGCAACTTAAATAGCGAATGTGTCAGCACACACACACACACACACACACATACACACACAAGCAGGGTTGGGTGAAGACTGATACATTCAGGGGTAGTCAGAGTGAAAGGAGCACGCTCATGCCTCCCCCGGCATGTGCCATCCGTGCAGCCTTATGCAGGCAGCTCCCAACAGTGTGTTGGCATGGGTGTAACCTGACAGGAAAAGGCAGCTCGCCAGACTGTAGCCACACATGAAATCATTTGTGGCTGTGTGATTGACAGCAGCGCTGAGTAGAAGTACATTGTACCGCAGGGGGCCCTGGGTTGGGATTGAACCAGGGGCACTGCAGTTAGGACACAGCCTTGATGCATGGGGTACACACTCACCAGGTGAGCTACCAGGGGGCCCCATTAGTGTTTCTTTTTCTTTAACATTTTTAACGTTTCTCTCTCTTATCTTTCCTGATAAAATTAGGGACTCCAGACAGTAAACGTGCGGAAAAAAATCCTATCTTCTTTACATTTTTGTCCATCTGTCTTTTTAAAAGTGTGTCATTTTTCAAATGCAAACATTTCTTTGTTGAACCAAACAGGAAAACAACGCACCTGGGAATAACGCACACTTCATGAAGGAATTCCACAAATATCTTCATTAGACAGATTTGCAGTTTGCAACCCAGTTTTTTGGTGGAGTGCTTCAACTGCTCCAGTTGACAACCCTCCCGCTCCACACAGCGGATGGGATTAAAGGGCTTTTTAGCGCACACATTTAGAACACTTTCAACCCGTCACTCTGCCTCACGCCTTTTCTCACCTGTCAATCACGTTCATGTTAATGATCACACTTCATTTTAACTGTCGCATAGCTGTCTTCCAGCCCTAAGCTGTTTCCATGACCTGCGGCTGACAGTGCTTCACTTCTCCTACGACAAGTAGACTGCAGTCCCAAAGCAACTTATTATTCACATCAAAATACTCATCCCATACTCTTGGATGACTTTAAAAAGGTTATTATCGCACATGAAAAAGGGATTTTTGTGGTTTTAACAGCTTTCATATCCCACCCTTCTCCCACTAATGACCACTTAGATGGGAAAGACAAAAAGTTTTTTAAGTTTTCATATCTGAAGTAGATAGAGGCAGCAGAACCTCAGCCCTGTCTCTTACTCTATCGCTTTGTCTTTGTCTGTCTCTTAAGGAGCTTCAGTTTGAACGCCTGACCAGGGAACTTGAGGCTGAGCGTCAGATTGTCGCCACCCAGCTGGAGAGATGCAAGCTGGGATCAGAGGCAGGCAGCATGAGCAGCATCAGGTAACATGCAAACCTTGTTTTTCTGTGCGTGTGTGGTGGGTCAGGGTTGAAAAAGGGGTATCAGGTAATACACACTGTCCCCATCTTTTGTGGGTGGTGGTTGGGCTTTGGTGCGGAACGGATATCGGTGTGTGTATGTGCATGTGTTCTTATGTGTATCAGGTTAAATCATACATTGTGTGTGTATGTGGGACTTCGGGGGTCATAATTTCCCCAGCTTTATCAAACATAACAAGGGGGTCTACACAAGTGTGCAGTTCAGGTTTGTATTCATGTGAGTGTGTGCTCCCCCCAATACGCAAGTGTGTGTTTAAACTTAGAGGATGATGGAACGCGTTCTGGGTCATTCACGACACTAACGCTGACTGGACCTTTATACACCTTCGTCACACACTCTAGCACACAGACACACACTCACACACGCTCAGCGTACACAGCCTGGGTGTTTTCTCCTTAGATCTGTGGAGTGATGTTACTGGAAAAGAACAGTGTCCCCCCTGCTGTGCGGTGCATTTATCAACAGGATGGATTGGAACAACACTGAGGTTGCAGGCAAAATCACACACACACAGATAAACACACTCGCACACAAGTATGCAAACACATCGACGGTGTTACATGGGGTAAAATAACACTGAGTGTGTGGTGAGCTTTACACCTATGCTATACAGACATACCGATGTGAGAGTATGATGAGACATTTCACAACACGCACACTCTCACATACTGCACTGACACACAGCACGGTAGTTGAGGGCTTGATATAACAGACACATCAACACAGCCCTCGGCAACATTGCTGAGGGTGTGACAACACGCACCTTCACCCACACATATATGTGGTCCATAAAAAATCTTCGGTGAAGCATTAGTATTTCACTTCCCGGAAAACCTTTTTGATACAATACAGCATTAATTAGCATGTTAACCAGACATGCAACCCTTCAAAATACTTCATTATGTTCCCCATTTATAAGTCTGACCTTTGGGCTGCCAAAATTGTTTTCAGACGAGGGAAAGAGAGCTCTTAACAGAAAGAGGGAGTAAAGATGAACGAGGGATGGATGGAGGAGAGGAGATCTATGTGACTAGCATGCTGATTTTAAATTTTATGCTAACAGCTCAAACCTTTAGCTCAATATCTGCCCCTCTCCTCTCATTAAACTGCCGTCCCCTCACATTCTGTCTAATGCAGGCTTTGCCTCCCTGTCAGTAAAAATCCAGAGCAAAAGTAAAGTTTGGTGGAAAGTTGGGATACATCTGATACACTTGTGTGTATGTGTGTTTTTGTGTTTGCATGAATTTTGCTGTGATGTCAACTATTCAGGTTCATATAAATTCAGCATCCCTCTGACTCCCTCAGGCAGCTCATTGCATAAGTACACAACCCGGAGGGGGGTGGGCAGGAAAACAGAGCACACTGGAAAAAAAAAGACACTCTTGAACTTCCCCAGTTCGTTCTGTTTGCTCCAGCTGAGTCTCAGATGAGACTTTTTGGTGAAAGTTTAGAGGCTCCCTTCCTGGGTTTTTGTTGAAGTTCCATTATATGCTAATATGCCTGGATAGTGATTCTAAAATCACCTGAGCACCAACATCAAAGACAAAGTAAATGCATACTGTAACTCAGCTAAACTGTATCTGTTTATTTAATTTTGGTCTCTAAATTGCATGTATTATGCAATGTGTGTGTGTGTGTGTGTGTGTGTGTGTGTGTGTGTGTGTGTGTGTGTGTGTGTGTGTGTGTGTGTGTGTGTGTGTGTGTGTGTGTGAATAATCCTTGCCATCTCCATCATGTAAGAATTATAGCAGGAACTCAGACACTTGTGGTTGTCTCCATAATCATAAATCAGTTCATCAGCCACATATATTTATTGTTTTTAAGTGCGTTTAGTGCCCTCTTGTTATTTTGGATATATGATGGTGTGTGCTGTTTCAGGTACCTGGACTTTGGTGTATTTAGGAGTGGTTTACATGCCATTATGTTGATACCACTGCTTTGTTTTTATCACCCAGTGTTTTAAGCTAATAACTAAGATGAATTTGTCATTAGCTAAATTACTTGACTCCAAATAAGCAAGATCATGCTTGTTTAACACTTAAAGTCTAGAGTTCAAGGCTAGGCTAGGCTCAAGTATGCACACTTTCATATATTTCTATATGAAATATACATTGATTTTTTTTTCAGCTCATCTTTTAACTCTTGACTCACTGACTTGTCGGGCTTATTAGCCTGATGTCAGGCTATCATAATTCATATATATATTATTCTGATGAGTTAGGACAGGCTTGTCAATAATTTTGAATCAGGCAGCTATGAAACCAAAGGCTTGTCTTGGCGGAGAGATCTAGATAGCATGTCTGGACTTCTTTGAATATTTTTTCCGCCCGTTTCTGCATTTGGATCTTGATCCCCACACGCGACCTGTCACTATCTCATATACAGTATTTGATCATTTGTGTTCATGTTCCTGACTGGTCCTCAACACATGTTAAAGTTGGTGAAAATGCCATGTCTGGCAACACTTCATCGTGGCTTTATCTGGACTTGTGCATCTGTTTGGGTGCATTCTCTTTACGCTCGCGAGAATGTCTGCTGGTGCATGTGTCTGTGCCAGCAATAGCCTGTCTGCTGTCAAGTCTGCTGTCTCACAGTTGCATCATCTTCTGATTATCACATCAGATATGGAGGATTGGCCTAGCTAAGCTTTTGTCTGCTGACAGCTCACTATGTGCAACTGAGTCCACATCAATCCCTGTGTGTGCTCAAATTTGTCAGTGCGTGTCAACCAAAACGTGTGATGCACATTTGTCTTCCTTTTGCAATATTGTTTACAGAGTTTACCCCCTTTTATGATTCTTTTTTATTCCATTTTGATTGACATTAGTCTTCATGCAGATTCCAATGCCCCCCCACCCCATTTTTTTCTCTAATCCCAAGTATAGATATTAGTGTCTACAATATAGCTGTGAATGATCAGAGAGAGTCTGATGCTATTCAGAGAGACAGCGCTAACCTTTCCCATGGTCTCCAACATCACCACTCATTTTCCTCTCCTTCATCAGGGTCTCAGTGACAGGCAGCAGCTAAATATAGAGTGTAGTGACTGGCTCTGAGTGAATAGGTGTTCAAATAAAGCACAGGGTGAAAATGAAAGGAGGATCAGTTAGTTGGATTGGAAGGGGAAAGTGAGACAGTTAAATAAATAGACAATAACTAGAGGTCTTTTATGTATTCTATATAGAATTTTTGACATTTCATGAAAAACCTACTCTCATCCGTCTAAAACTGTTTCTCTTTTCGTGAGTCTGTATTCTCTCAGACAAGGTTTCCTGTGGGCTTCGGGCTGCAGCCACCATATTCACTCAGCAGTGGGTCCATTACTCTGTTAGGAGCCTGTCAGGGTGAAAGCTACCTGGTACCCTGTAGTTTTGTGTGCGTCTGCTTGTGTATTATTGTCCCAAATGTGTGGGTTTTTGTATTGCACATGCTTGGGGCCAGCGCTGTGTTTGTGTTTGCGTGTCCGTGTGTGTTCTTGGCAACCGCTGCGAGCCTGCGTGTCCTTAGTTGTGTTCCGCTCAATAAAGCAATTCAGGCATCTCCATGGACTCCTCCTCAGAGCTGAGGACCCTAAAAAATGCCTGACTGTGGTGCAGAAACCCAGGGCATTAGTTTCTAACATCTGTTCACACTGTGAACTGTTGGCATGCGGCACACACTTTACAGGAAGGAAACACACAGTGGCACACATACACATTCACATGCAAAAGCGTAGAATCCAAACGCCATGCCGAGACTAATTTATCATTTTCTAACATTAGTGGTAAGTGGCAGCCAGTGGGAAACATTTGCTCCTGCTGTCTTTTCTGCCTGACTGGCTGTGCAGCTCAAGCCTTCAGTGCTCTTTAAAAGGAGTATATCACTGAAGTTATGTTTGCTGTCTTTCAATTAGTATGCAGTTATTTTTCATCATTAAGGATATGCCAAGACAAACAATGATACAGCACCAAATGACGTTCAGAAATGACATTGCGTTAGTCTTTCCTGCAGATGAAGCTAATCACCAAGATCACTTGCTGCATATGTAGACAAAGGTGATTTCAGTTGATTGTGGTTTGTTATTTGCCTGCAATATACAGTATTCTATAGCTTTAAAGTTGATATGTTAGTCAAAACTGGAAGAAGTCAATATATGGAGACATTTAAGAAAACTTGTGCAAACTTGCAATGTCAGTTTTCTACGCATTGATATTCCAAAAGTTCCAGGATGTTCAGTTTTTAGGGATGTGATGATGTGACCAAACAAAACCTTAAGAGTTCAAGGCCAAAACACTGGAATTATTTTTAAACTGGCTCCAGCTTTGAAAAGCCACAGTCGAGTGTATGATGATAGCGATTGTGCTCTCATCTGTTCCATTACAACGCGCTGTAATAAAACATTAGTTCTGAGCTTTATGAACTGTGTGCCGGATTCTCAGCATTCGTATCTGTTTTTCACCAGCGATTAAATAAATCATCCGTAAAGCGCAATTCTTAATTCACTAATTGTCGCGTAGACCAGCAGATTGCATGTGCTTCAACAGTGTTTTTGCCGCTCTCTGAGATATAAGGCAGATGAATGTACAATTCCTTGACAGATTCAGATCACTGAAGGTCCCGTGGCTTTCATCTGCCTTGGAGAGCCCTTGCTGGGCATTCTGGGATGCATTATTGGTGCATTAAAGCACTGCCTGTGAACTCTTGAGGAAATAATGGGAAGCTGGCAACTAAGATAATCGTAACCAGGGGCAGTAAATTATCAAGGCCATATATAAGATGTCGCGTAAGCTTATGGATTCACCGGCAAAATTTAATTATGTTGTTGTCATATTCCACTGGCTACAAGCAAACATAGCACCAGCTCGGTGCCTTGTGGCAATGTTGTGGAGTGTTTATTCATATATGATGCGATAGATGACGAAATGCAGAATTAGAGCAATCAGCTATGCTTTAGAACAAATAAAGTACAATGAGAAAGTGACCGAGTGCAAAGGCATCTTATTATAGAAAAAAGGGGGTTAGAACGTAAAAGCCTCATATAATAATTCGGGTGGGGATCCAAGCCGAGGAAGGCAGCCCCTCAGTTGGTATGCAGATGACATGCAAAGTTGAGCGAAACAAATGTGACCTCTAGATGAGTGTTTTGTTGTGCTTAATGGAATTGGTAGTGTTTAGTGGAGAGAAATGGGAGAATCAGTGCTGGGGGGGAAGCAACGCAGAAAGAGGGAGAGAAGGAAAGAGACAGAGAAAGAGATAGATGGCTAATAAATAGCTTTCATTACCCTGTGGCAGCCACACAATACATTGATGTATTATTTTTAATTTTTACCTGTTGTCTCTCTCTCTGTCTTTTGCTTGTTCTCATTGTCTCATTTTCTGTCACTTCTGTCCTCCTCTTGCTATGCACATCTATCTCTCCATCCTCTAGTTTTCATATTTCTTCATTGTATTATCACTGTCCTAATAAACCGAACTCCCTCTCTGTGTACTCTTACAGCATGTCTAGTCCTGGATCAAGCAGAAGCAGCTTGTGTTTAAGTCTGTATATGTGGGATAATCACTTTTGATCAGCTCTGTTGACCAGGCGTTCCCTTTGGCCGTATCATTTACGGATCCTGTTGTCATGTATTTATGATGCTCATGGGTTTAAGCATATGGATTACATCTATTTTGTAAACAGACAGATCCTTGCTTCAGGCGTCACTGAATTGTTATCTGTCACTGTTGATGGAGCTTGATGCGATTTATGAAATTAAGAATTGCAATACAGAGAGAAAGAAGACAAAAGATCCCTAACAACAACAATGCCGCCATCAGGCAGGGATGGGCGGTATGACCTGCAGTTCATATCACACAGTTTTTTTGTTTTGTTTTTTATGGTATATATCGTAGCATTTACGTACAGCAGCAGACACACACTGACATGGATCATAGAGCAGAAGGGGCTTTGGTCTAACAACAAAGCCAGCTGAACTTGCTTTGCTGTATGAGGTTCCACAAAAAGCGAAGTTAAAAAACCTCAGCCGGCCTACCACTTCAAATGAGAAGCCACGTCTTCGAGCCACTGTTAGCAAGGAACAGTACTTCCTGGATGCTACTCCAGTTTGGTGGCACGGTGGAACAAGCGGTAACACTTTCGCTAGAAGGTCCCCGTTCGAATCCCGCTGTGGGCGCTGGTGGCCTCCACCATGCCTTCAGTGCTTGCGGCTCGAGGAAAGGGGCCTTTCTGTGTGGAGTTTGCATGTTCTCCCTGTGCTCACCTGGGGTACCCTTCATAAAATACCCCCACTAAAAACATGCAAGAAGATCACCACCTGACCAATGGTGATGAAGAGAGTTGGTCCCCGGGTGCCGCTATCGGCTGGCAGCCCACCGCTCCTGGTCTACCGTGGAGGAAGGCAGACGATGGATGGGTCAAATGTGGAGAAATAATAATTTCACAAATCATGAGCATTTGCATGATGTTGTGTGTGTGATAAAAATAAAGTATGTTTCTTCTTCTTCTTCTTCTTCTTCTTCTTCTTCTTCTTCTCCTTCTTCTTCTTCTTCTTCAGTTCAATGAGTATGTGCATAGCTCCTTACCTGCGTGTTATTGCGGCCCAAGTAAAGCACATTATTTTCAATATGCAAAGACATTTATCATGAACTGGCTGAAAGTGACACCGTTGATGTTACCGAAACCTGATACCACCTGCATGGTCTTCATTAATTCATGTGGCCTTATTCTGGCCCTTTGTTCATGTGATAACAAGTGGTTGTACACAGGTGGATGCATGTCATGTATGTTGAGTGAGTGACAAGCACACACACACAGATTCAAGCACATGCACACACACAATATTTTCATTGCTCTCAGTCATCTGTTTGTGTGCTCTGCTGTCAGATATGAATGTTGGTGTCAACATATTGAACTGATACAGATACAGAAAAAGTGTGTGTGTGAGAAAGATAGAGTGAGTGAGAGAGAGAGAGTGTGTGGGAGGCCGAGTTAGGTGTAAAGTTCATGTCCTGAGGCAGTAACAGCTTTCTGATTGTGTTGTTCAGACTTACACATCTGCCCAAAGACCCCTCGGGTAGGTCAGAGAAAAGTAAGGCCTGAGTGTCTGCATGTGTGTGTGTGTCTGTGTGTGCGTGCACTGTGTATGACAGAGAACAAAAGTATTGAGTCACCGCACACACATGCTTGTCCTGCTGTACATTGGTGCCCAGTTCCAGAGCCAGTATAGGACTATTTATTCTAATCAAGCTGTGGCATTTAGTTCCACACCAGCAGGGACCAGTGCCACTCTTTGTGTCGCGTGTACAAACACACACACCCACCCACACACACACACACACACACACACACACACACACATATCCACATGTTTTCTCACCCTGTGCCCAGGACTTTTCTCAGGGGCGAACACATTTGCTAGTCTATAAAGTTGTCCTACCCTGAGGAGCAGACATTCACGCCACTGGTTTGGTTTTGGTTTTCACACACTTTAGAGTTGATCACAGCAACTAATACACCCCAGACACAAAAATCCCCCTGCTTGTCTGTCATTGAATAAAGTTTTGTTTGACTTGTGCTAACTTCTCTTCTCTTCTCTTCTCTTCTCTTCTCTTCTCTTCTCTTCTCTTCTCTTCTCTTCTCTTCTCTTCTCTAATTAGCCATACAGCCAGCATACCTTGCTGATGGGAATATCATTAGTTAGGCTAGTATTTGGCCAAAAACCAAAGTATTAGATGAAGCACAGTTTTGACGATAGCGCTAGATTAAAGTCAGGACATCACGAAAAATAGAAATATAAACTTTTTTTCACCTTTTTTGCAGGTCTGTTCTGTGCTCAATTAAAGTGTGGTTCGTCCTTTAACATATTATCATGTTACACTGCATGAACTCAGTATCTTCTGTTTATTTTTACACGACATTATTGCATCCCCTTAATTTGAAAGGAGTTTAGAGACCCACGTTCCACACAGGTGATTTCTGTTTTATGTTGCCTTTAATTTATTGGACAAGTCTGTCACATCCGGACAGCTTTTAGACTTCACGCACTTATCATTTTACAGCTTTCTCTGTGCTCTCGCTCTCTGTCCCTGACCACCCTCCTGTTTTTGCCATGGCTAAAATACTATCCAATTACATTCCTTTATCTCACTATACCCCACTCTCGTCTCCTGCGTTGGGTGATAATAGAGGGATCCATCACACCATTAGCTGCAGGCGGTTTTATAAGCTCAGCAAAATGCTGCATAGAGAGAACTCAAATTATATGCCGCCGCATTATTCCTTAAAATACGCCTTGTGTTTGGGCCTGTGTGTGTGTGTGTGTGTGTGTGTGTGTGTGTATGAGTGATGATGATTCTGGGAGTCATGCTCCCCCCTAATGACTGATGATGCATTTCCAAGAGGAGAGGAGAAAAATGGTGGCAGGTGGCGACATCTCTCACACCGCTGTCGTCCCCACTGTCTATCTTTCTGCCTGCCTCTCTCTGTGTTGTTTCATCTCTCCCACCATCTATCTATCTTTGCGCTTAAATTACATCTTGGCTTTTCACATTTTAGTGAGTGCGTTTTTTTTTTTCTCTCTCTCTCACATGGCACATTTCACTGCATATTGAGAAACAGCACCTTTGGCTTTGTGTTTCCTTTAGAAGACTTGATGGTATTGCTAGTAGCCAGGTTAGCTGAAATGAAAATTGTTCAGTTAAAGGGCGTTCAGACAGTATTCAGACTTACTTAATACTCCCATGTGCTGATTAAAAAATGCAGTTTTATCTCAGCATCCTCAAACAGAACAACACTCAAGTGCAGGTGGGCAGGGGTTTAGAGATTGATTGTTGCTCTGGGACACTTAAGTACAGCCAGTGTATATCAAGTATACGAAGATCTTAAATCTTGCTTGTCCAGTCGATGGCTCATCTCTTAAACAGTTGCCAGAACAGTGGATGCTTGGTCGCCTCTGAGCGTCTATCTCTGGTTTCTGTACTTTGTACAGAGAGATACCACTATTTACACTGCTTCCATTTCTGACTGTGACATCCTGTTAGCGTATACCACAAACTGTGTAAATAGTGGACAGAGCTTCTGGGTCTGAAAAGTGAAGCCGACATGAAGTGCCTTAAACTTGCATTCTTTGGAACTCCAAGACAAAGTCTGATTGTATGTGTGCTTATGAGAAAATTACCCTGCTTCTCACTTGATTTATTACCTTAGTTAAACAGTTTCTTCCAACTCCCAAAAAGCCATGATGGTCGCAGCCATAATGCCACACTTGAGGCTTTGGAGCAGCAGTCAACAAACCAATAGGTGATGTCACAGTGGGTTTATACTCAGTTTATACTGTCAAAGACTTTGTCAGCTTTCTGTCAATGATGGCTGGCAGGTCAGCTGCCACTATGTACTCTGTTAAGGATCACATCTAAAATGTTTCAGATCTCGATGATTCTTTCCAATATGTCATCTTTTTTCCTTCACCGTCAAGTGGCGTGGTGAGTCCAAATAATGTCCCTCTGCTTCATTCCGGCTGTGGAAGTGAGGGCGGATAGATAGATAGTTCATGTTTACTCCTGTAGGAGTCAGCAGCTGGTGACTCCATGTTAGTGGCAAGGAGACGGAGGCCTGCAGGGCCAACAGCAGCAGTGTGTGTCTGTGTGTGTGTGTGAGAGAGAGAGAGAGAGAGAGAGAGAGAGAGAGAGATTGTGAGTGTGAATGCTTGTGCGTATATATATGTGCACCCGCGTGTGTGTGTGTGTTCTCATGCTGAGGGGAATCGGGGGTGTTTGGTTCATTAAACATGCAAATGCATGCTTATCTTCCCCCAACACCAGATAGTGGTGAAAATAGATAAGAACCAACCAAACCATGCCAGAGAGACAGAGAGAGGAAAACGGCGAGAAACTGAGAGGGAAACACTGAGACAAAACACAGACAGAGAGAGAGATGATAAAAAAAAAATACACAGCAAGAAAGAGAGTGAGTCCAAAAAACAAGGTGTGGAGGAAGAACAGAGAAAAGAGGGGAGAGCAGCAGAGAGACAGAAGAGAAATGAGCTTATTAACAAATGCTGTGGAAGGTAATGTCTCCCAAGAGCTTATATAATAGGATACCTGATGGCTATTTGAGCATGTGTGTTATCTGTTTTCTTTGTTTTTGACATCATTAGCCATTGTAGCTCCCCATGATAATATTTGTGAGCAGGTAGTGCAGTTGTCTGTTTGTCCATGCCACTCATCCATTACTTATTGATCAGACAACTCTGATCACATTTGAACAAAATATGGCGACATGATGCATTTCGCTGCTGCTTCTGACATTTTTTGCTTAAATTACAGGTCAAACCAAGGTGATAAATGTGATGCTGATTGACCGTGACAGAGGCTGTTTACAAGCCCACCATGTTCACTGCTGATGTTGTTTGTGATCAGCGCTGAACTCACCCTGAACTCACCACATAAAACTTTCAGTGCGTGTGTGTGTGTGTGTGTGTGTGTGTGTGTGTGTGTGTGTGTGTGTGTGTGTGTGTGCATCACTTGGTTTGGCACTCCTTTTGACTTTGGTGCTTAGAATTATTCTGAGGAAAAGAGTGTGTGCTAGTGTGTGTGTGTGTGTGTGTGTGTGTGTGTGTGTGTGTGTGTGTGTGTGTGTGTGTGTGTGTGTGTGTGTGTGTCAGTGGAGGCAGTTATTAGTATGCATTTATGTGGGATTATGGTCTTCACTTTGCTGTCAGTTCAACAGGAATGGCTGAAAAAAGTGTGTGTGCATTCATCCATACGGAGACGCAGAGGTGTTTTGTTGACCACACTCCAAAAACTCGACAGGCTATTACAGTGCTTTTTAATATGCAGCATTTGTGTGTGTGTGTGCATGTGCACATGTGACACCCCGCTTTTCCTGTCTGCCGCCTTGTAGGCATGTATTTTTCTGTGTCTGAGTGTGTGTGGTGACAAGCGTGATCAGTGTTAGGGAGAAAAGGTTTCCATTTAACAGGATTAAAATAGGATAGTTCAAAAAAAGTCAACTGTAATTCACGACAGCTACGTTAAAAACACTGTGATCACAGCGCAGATGCATCACAGAGACACAGGTGATTACTGGTAATGGTTGTAATGTGTAGTGTTAGTCAATATTATGCTTGTATTGGGATCAGCAAAGTATTACCTCATTTAAAATTTCAAGTGTTCCATTGTATTGTGTTTCCACCTCCAAAATTAAAGCTGAAGTAGTCGCTGGAAGCTCTATCTTCGCACCAGTTATGGACTTTCTGGAGTTTTATGGAATTTTACAAGATGGCCTGGAAAATCTTGTGATTTGATTGATTTTCATAGGATTCCCATGATTATGAATATAATATAAAAGCAGGTAATTTCACAGGGATAAGCACGTACAAAGATTATATCGGACTTCTTCCATTAATTGCAATATTATACCAATATAGAAACAGGAAATAAAAAACATTTAAATGGCTATTTGGATCACATGTGTTGGTTGAAAGGGAATAAAGGGAATGCAACTTGAGAGGTTAAAGACCCCGCTGACACCGATACCTACAGCTTTCTGTTGTTTGTAAGCTCAACCAGCCGTCTCGTTTGCATTCACTGGATATAATTAGAACCAGTGCTGCAGGTAAAGTTATAAATGCCCAGAGAATTGGACTGAGAGAGGCAAATGAGAGAAGAAAAGAGGATAATAGTAGAGGTGAGGGAAGAGCGCTGGAGAGATAATATATATAGAGAGAAAAGGAGACAAATGGGTGAGACTCCAAGATAGTCTCAAGCAATATTAAGGGATAAAGAACAAGCTGCAAGCTGCATGCAGAGTCAGTCATTAATATATTTGTCCCGGTGAATGTGTGCATGTCCATTAATGCGCAGGACTTATAAACATGGCTGCTTTTAAGTTCTTGTCCTCTTACTGTCATGAAAAGAGTTGGTGCTAGAGGGCCTCAGAAAACTCTGCCTTGTGTGTGTTTGTGTCAGTGTGTGTGTGAGAGAGGAAGACTGAGAGGGCAAGCGAAAGAGAAAGAATATGAGTGAGTTTGTCCTCTTGAGGCTTCATACCCTGAGGCCAAAGGAATCAGTGCCTGGAGCAGTTTGAGCAAAAGATTTTATAGTGGAGGCATTGTGGGCGATAGGTTGTGTGTGTGTGTATGTGCGTGTGTGTTTGCATGGCAGGGATGGGTTGTTTTGGTGTCTGTGTGTGTGCCTTTTCTTTTCACAAACCCAAGTTCATCACTTTTAACTTTGGGAACCTCACCAACACTTTGTCATTAATATGTTGCGACAGTGGGAAGAGGACAAAAATCGACAGAAAAGACAAACTGTCTGTTTAGACTCCAAGCCTTTATTCTGCATCGTTACCTCTGGTGCCTACATGAATATTGAAGCCTTCAGCAGTTTGAAAGCAAACAAAAAGACAGGACAAATGATTGATTGAATTCATTCATTGAAACATAAAACAATGCATGCGCTATACTGTGCTGTGCTGCACAAAGCATCATATTCCCACAAAGACTTCTTAGAGGATTTAGATTAACACAATAAAGCTAGCAAGTTTATTTCCTGAGGGCCAGGAGTAGGATGTGGGGGCAGAGTCCTCCCAAGAGCCATAACTGGATGCTGTGATTACACTTTTCATTGTGACTTTTATCACCTGCTCTGGATGCTCCCAAATCGATTTTTGTTTGCATTGTAACCCAATGAGTCAGACGGTGTCCTGGGTGGTGAGAGTCGCTCAGCGCTTTAAAACTGACATAATCCTGATGGATTCCTGTGGAGAGTCACAGTCTTTAACTTGTGCGCGAGCATTGAAATGAGTTGGAGAGCAGCTGGTTTCATGTGACATCCCATGTGAATGTAGATTGTTCACATATTGGCTATAATTGTCTATAATGCACATATACTTAGTATTTTAAGCTCGTTTTTTACCGTAGGTACTTTTCTTTTTCTTTTTACAACAATGGATATCCTTTGTCTGAGTGCAGACATGTGGTGTTTGAACAACAGATTTCTGTGGTGCCTGGCAGTTTGCTTTGTTCCAGTTTCACTTGTTATGTCTACTTTTCCTTTTTTCCTGAACCTGTCTCCTTTTTGTATTTTTTATCTCTGGTCCGTTGAGACTCGCTTGTGACAAATGGCCTTATAAACTCGCAAAAACTTGCATGAGGCATTCACGGACGACAATGAACTAGTGAAACCAACCAAGGCAATCACGTTAAATATTGTACATGTATGTCTCAAACAAGCTGTTCTGGTCTTCAGTCTGGTCTCAAAATAGTGTTGGCTCGTGTGCTTTTTTACTATCTCTCCATGAGGCCAGCTGCTTCATGGCTAGCTTCATTGTTCTAAGGTTGCATCTGCTCTGAGGTTCTAGCCATCAGGTACAGTACCTCCCATGGCTATTTTCCACACTAAAGAGCCTGTTTCTCTGCTGTCCTGTCTGGATCAATGTCATAGAAGATGGAGGAAAAAAACAAACTCTAGGTCTATTTCTTTTTTTTGTACGTTTGTGTATGCGGGGACGATCTAAAGTTTTTAAAATAGATGACTAAACGTATGCATAATGGACAGGGGAAGTGAAGGGTCTTGATCACTAAACAAGGAAACATGTCGGCAGCTTCCTCAAGAACACTGTGAGGCCTCATCAAATAGAGCAAATCAGGACACATGCCACATGGAGGTGTTCAGATGGGGGACCCTACACGTACCCACTTAAAGTGATATTTTACTTTAGTACTTTATATACACCTGCAGTGCAGAGCATTTATTGCCCTCAGGCACCACTGAAATTAATTTTTTTCCCATTCTCTCAATATCAGAAAAAAAGAGAATAATGTGAGTATATTAAGGACACAGGCTGAAATAAGAGTGTGTAAGTGTAATTATCCGTGTTTTGAAATATATTTGATGCACATTCATTTAGCGATGTCACCACTCAGTATCTTAGGCCTTAATAAATGAAAATCACAATCAAAGCAGCACAACCAAACACTGATTCTGTTGCAGTCAGGATACTGTAGTATGTGTGTACTGTGTGTGTGTGTGTGTGTGTGTGTGTGTGTGTGTGTGTGTGTGTGTGTGTGTGTGTGTGTGTGCAGATAAAAACAGAAATGGAAAATGAATGCAACAAAGAGGAAATTACAAAGAAATAACCTTTACACTGTCATATTTTCCCATAGCAGCTTCGTATACTATTACCCAATCACTAAAAAATCAAATCTTAACATCTTTTCTGCGTCTCTGTCTTTTCAAGATGTTAGCAATGTTACACATTTGACACCTATAGACAACAGCCTGCAAAATGCTAAGAATTAACAACTTTGCAATGCTAGCAGAGAGACAGGAAAATTCACAAGCAAGTTAGCTGCACACTGCTAGCCAGATGGCCTTTGCGTGCATTGTGTGTGTGTGTGTGTGTGTGTGTATATGTGTGTGTGCGCGCTCTGGGTCTGAGATGGATGCTGTTGAGTCATCGCAGAGCAGACATGGTGATATATTGTGATAGCCAGCCGGCTCCTCTCCTACCAATTAATTAAAGCCTCAGCCTCAGGGTCCCACTGCATGTCCTACCACATCATTCTCATCGATCAATCAATCACACATATACATGCATAGATGCCCACATACTGTATAAATTCATGTAGGCTGAACAGCCTCATCGCCTTCCACACCTACAACCTGCACCATGTTATTTGTGTAATAGAGCATGGGCATCATTCATTTTCTCTCGAAAGAGGCCATGTCACCCTCCTGTGCAACATTAGCCGTCTAAAGCATTAATTACAGTCGAGGAATGTGAACCAGATGAGTGATAGGTCCAGCAAGGCATTAGTATACATTACATGACCACAACTGGACTATGTGGGAATGGGTTGAATAAGAATTATTCAAAGAATGTGATTAAATGCATCCCAGGAGCTTGCTATTGTGAGGAGCACAATGTACCCACACAGCTTCTTTAAATTCAAACAAATGGCATATTGAGAGAATGAATCACCCAGAAGCCTAGTTCTTGAAATAGAAATGGAGGTTGGCCTGCAGAGTTGTGCTAAGTGACCAGAAGAAACTAAGATCAAGCTCAGTGCAACGCGAGGATGCAAAGCTCCCCTGTAACAAGATTAGCGTCCGCTCTAATGTTAATAACTGGGCGAGAGGCGAAAATGAAGAGGCTTCTGTAGACTTCATTGAGCTGACCTGTTACACGTTTACACGGCATTAGTGTCATCAAACAAGTTCTCAGCTAACATTTGCTCCTGTTCCCTCTCATTTGACATGTTGAATATTGCACTTAATTGCGTTAAGTGTTATCATTTTCTCAGTGTGCGTGCTATTTTTTTATTTTTTTTTTTTTAATTTGACAACTATCTCACACTTCAAGTGCTCTCCCCTTAATCATGAATATTGACAGTATGAAGCTCATGTTGAGCTATTATGCTGATCACACAGTCAAGCGGCGACAGTTCTATGCGGTGTAAGATTACAAGTGTGCATTTGTGTGTGAGTGAAGCCACCGAGTATTGGTAATTGGTCTCATGGGGCCCTCAAAGAGAGAGACGGTGTAAGGCGAATAACCTCTCCCCCTTGCATGCTCACACACATACTGTACACACACACACACACACACACACACACACACACACACACACACACACCCTAATACATCCCTCCACTGGAGTGGAAGCTGCTGAGAGTGACGCTGTGACTCCCACTAAATCATTGGTTAGATTATCCTCTGGGGAATGAGTGATTTAGACTGTGGACTGCTTCAGCCCCTAAAGCTTTGAGATGTTCTATCCACCCATGACATCACACTGCTGCCCTTGAGTATGTGTCTGTGTGTGTGTCATATCGACGTATGGGTTTCACGGTGCCTGACGGGCTGTGGGAGAGATTACGATTTATTTAGCAGACAAGATGCAGACGGTGGGGTGATTTCGGTTGTTGTCTGAAAGAAATATGACTCAATGAATCAGACACAATGGATGTAAATGCACACGCTTTAAGAACAGGACGTACCTCCTTCCACTCATCTGAAGGAGCAGATTTGTGTGGATGTGAATTGGGTGTGAAATTGCCAAAAGATAAAAGCTGTTTGACTGGGAAGATGAAAAAGTTATGAAAGTGTTCCATCACTCCATGAAAATGATATGTCCAAGGGAAGTGGCAGACGTGGCACAACATGAAATATCAGCTCCAACATAACCTTTAAAGGAAACTAGAATACACAGCGAGAAACAACATCAGCATCAGTTTCACTCCACTTTGTAAAAAACTGTTTTTAAAAACGTCTAAAGCAATGACTGACTGCACACTGTCCAGACCTCATTTTGTGGTAATGACAGTTCTACATGTAGAATCAATCATCAGTGACTCACAGTGGCTGAGGCTGAACTGTTTCTGACTGTGAGCCAGCAACACAGTTCACAAATTCTAGTTACTGTTCCGGCCAAGTGTTTTCACCTTTGGTCTCTGTAATCTGTGTTAATCCTGTGCTGTTTGTCTAATTATTGGACCTTTCAGCGTTACATGCAGGGGTTGACATCTCATATAATTTTAGCATTTAGCCTTTCATCTGCTCATCTCCAGCTGGAAACATTTGAAGATGGATATTTTGTGGAATTACGGAAATATTTTTTGTGTACTACGACTTATATTACAGTCACTCGACTGAATTTAGGTGAGTTTTCATGGGCCAGCAGTGTACTTATTCATCATCTGTCCTTCTGACTTTAATTTGCTAGTGTACTTAGCAGCCTGTGGTATTATTATTCATATGTAAATGTGTATTGTTATGCTAATATTACGGCCACTTTGTCACATGTGATTATGGTTCAGTCAACGAGGCCTTAATGGAGCCAACAGTGCATGTCGTTCAAATAATATTGCAGATGGGTTTATTAAAAGAAAAAAAAAAAGTTTTTGTTTGACATCACTTTGTTGAAAAAAATGCATATAATGTGGCACACAAGTAGAAAGTTTGAAATTGGCAAAAAGGCGAGGTATGAAAGGCAAGCTTATTATATTTAAGTACTTTCAGGTAAAGGGATTATATGTCCGTATGTGTATGTTTATGCATGACTGGTGCAAGTCTACAAGTCTTCTCTACCTTGAGAATTCCCTACTAAACACTAAGCAGAGTGTTGGGGGCTAGCTGAATCAGCATGATATTTATGTGATCCTTAGATATAACCATCCCATTCAGAAAATCAACAATCTATTCCTGGTGTATAGAAGCTCAGTGTAGCAGCGTCCAGCTTGTAATTGGTTGCTTTACTTACTACCGTACAGTATGGTCTTTATTTACAGACTCACTGCTAAACTGACTGCTGTCCACATGCATGACATGCACATTAACTTTATAGGGCTCCTGGGTCTCTGCATGATCTACAGAGCAAACTGGAAGATCTCAAAGCACTGCACATAAATAAACCAACAAACACCACAATCCAGTTCTTACATTGTGTTTCAGTGTATTGAAGGTAAAGAAAAGGCTCAAATACTCTGGTTTAATGATGATCAAGCAAATCTCATTGTTTATACATTGTTTGACATAGTTGATATATCAGAATAACTTCATCATCAAGAGTCAGCATTAAAACTTGTATTCTATTGTTCAGTAATATCAAAAGTGAAACTTTTATTCTCACATTTTCCTAATGTGTGAGCTAGAGCTCTTAATCTCTAGTTCAATAACATGTCAGAACAGTCTCGCTGCAGTAAACCTTGTTAGATGAGTATAAATATTGGACAGCCTCTATCTGTGTGGAGTACAATAATACAGGCCACAGCCAGTGTCAGGCCACCCGTCCCTGGTGAATTATGCATGGAAGTATTCTGTCATTATCTGTGTCGGTGCAAAACGGAGATAGCCCACCTATCATAATAACTATAATAGCTTGGTGATTTAGACACACACAGCAGATGTTCATGAGCTGAAATAGTGCGACCAGCAGGTGCTGCTCACAGTGGAAACCCACATTTGGTGCATGTGTATACGCACACAAGTAACTGTATGAACAAGCATGTGTGCAAACGGACTGGAGACGCATGCATGCCCTGTGAGCGGCCCTGCACAATCTGCAGTGAAAATATATGCTAGAGTAATTGCATGCATGCACAATCTAACGGGGGGCTTTCCAAAATATTCCCCGGGCTTTGTCCTCAGACATAAACAGATGTATGTATGTGCTGCATGAATGTAGAAGTTTGTGTAGGAGGACACATACTTAGAGTGCATGCAGGTCCACAACCACATGGTTGTCGGATGAACATCTGCATGTGAGTGTGTAGGACTTGAAAGTGGGAGAGGAGGCAGCTGCAGAGAGCTGAAATATCTCTATTGAACTTGTCAATACCACGGTGCATTGTTTTCTTTGGTTTTTTTTGTATCGAGAGAGGGTTTTGAAGCGGCTGTCAGCAGTCAGGCATTAGAAGTCATTCCAGCAAACACTTTGACTAGACAATTCTCTTCCAGCCTGACTGTTGAACTGTCATTCAGCTGTCATACTCACAAAAGTTTGTCCTCAGCCTTGTTGCGAGCACAATGGACCGCTTTCTGAATAGAGTATCAGAGAGCTCGCACGGATACGTACAGGCACGCTCATATAGACACATATCTGTATATTATGAAAGTAGACCTGGCATATATGCATCCACATAAACAGAAACACTTTTTGCTTTCAATGCCTCAATGTTTCAAGTTAGTTTTCTGTTGGTTTTATTCTTTTTATTCACATCGTCATATCGCCCCCAACACAAAGGCTACACACACTCCTATACACACACACACACACACACACACACGCGAGCGCATGCCACCCCCACTTCCTGTGCAGAGCATAAAAGCCCACTCCTCTGGCTTGATTGACAGATTACCGTCATGGTGTCACACTGCCATGCTGATGATGAAGTGCGACACTGTTGTTATGACAACCACCAGTGGGTAGATATGTATCCATACAACAGACAGATCTACAAAATAGATTGAGTGGTTCCCAAACCAGCTCCGTGCCCAAAAGTGAGTCGAGGCACTTTTGCCTCACATTACCTTGCATTTTTCTCCCTTGGAGCTGTTGGTTTTTGGCATCAGTGAACAAAAAAATTGTATAATAACCTTTCAGCATATTGTAATTCATGTAGTCTGAGGGAAAACTAGGCTTCTGTGCCTCCTCTTGGCTCTGTTTTCAGGCTTTCAAACAACCAGCGCATGACTGGAGACTGGACAATCGCGGGTCATTTCAAAGAGAGAGGGCGTTCCTAGTGGCTGTTCTACAAATGCAGATGTGCAGGCACGTTCCTTCAGATGGTGAAAGCCCAGTCTTACATAGCCAGACCTGTCTCCACGCTCAATTTTGTTAGGATTTCTGAAAGGGGAAAGGCTGATTCAGTGGCAGAAAATCCTGCAACTTGTGATACATTTCCAATATCTCTTTTGTCTTAAATGGCGCGTGGTACAAAACAAGTGCGACGCTTCTCGGCTCCACACGGACCTTTGTACTCATTATGTTCAGTGCCATGGCGCTCATATCGACGAGTGGCAAAGAGGCAGGATGACAAAGTGTGTGTGTGCGTGTAAACAGAAATCTGTGCACACAGTCAGATTGTGGGGACTCGCCATACTTGTGGAAACAAAATGCCAAATTTTAGGGTTGAGGTTAAGGTTAGACAAGCAGTGGTTATGTTTAGGGTTAGGGTAAGTCTCCAAGAAATAAAAGAAGTCTATGTAATGTCCCCAAAAGTGATGAAAACCTAACGTGTGCGTGCATGTGTATGGATGTGTGTGTGTTATACTAGCATGTCACCCCGCTGTTAGATGGCGTCACAGCTGCCTCCTAAGCCTGGGGCGCTCTGCCCCGAGGCCACGAAGTGCCGGAAGGACGTCTTTGAGAAGGCGAGTGGCAGAGACAGGCACCAGGGTCTTGGCGAGGCTCGCAGTGGAGAGCGGGCCCTGCGAGGCACAAGGTTTCACAGGGCACCCGACCTCCTCTCCTGCCATTTGAACTTGTGAGTTTGGTGGAAGGGGTTTCGCTGAGTGATACGAGTCAGCAGAGAGAGAGGTGGACAGTTCTTCACGGTGTATGTTCGATTGTTACCTGCAGGTTTAAAAGAATCAGCTATGTCACATAGAATCTCATAAAAGTTTCACAACACGTCAGTGTGGCTCAGGTTCTGCTCTGCACAATAAGACAGATATTTTCTCTTCAGACTGCCCTTCAGTGTAGATTTGAAGATACTCTCAGGTCACGTCTATGCATTTCCTACAGTACTGAGGGGCAAGCTGGTCAAAGTACGAACGCTCAACAAGATTTTTGGTAGGTTGCTTGTGAACAGTCGGCTTGTAAACCCTCCCGGAAAGATTTCACAGATGAGGGTTCTGCTAAGCAAGTGCAAATTAGATGAGAAGTTGAGAACAGCAAGGCAATGCTTCTTAGTGCCTATGAAAGAATAAAGATATTTAAAATGTAATTTAGACAAGATCTGCATCCATTATTGAGCCTCATTGTGGGGGCTGAAGAGTTTTATTGATTTCTTCTTTTTCATTAATACTACCTACTTAGCGCCTTGTCACCAGCATTTGTATGTTATATAAATATAAAATTGTACTGGTGTCCAGCTTCTTGCACCACCCATAGTTTGTCAGCCCTGAAATGATCCATGATTCTTTAGATCAGCTTTCACAAAAATCTTTGAAACTGAAATGAATCATTATTCAACCCATGTGCTGTTCCCAAATGTCTGCCATCAAATGCTTTGAATGTGCTTTCCATCATAACACGTCAGTCATAAAATATCAGCAGAATTTTGAATGCTTAATGCAAACACACCTGCTTTATGTTAGAGAATACAGTTTTTAGTGGTTTCAGTGATTTTTGTGATTCATCTAAATACAACAGGTGGAAAAATGCGTTTGTCTAAAATGTGGCAATGAAGGAAACACAGAACACTTAATATCCTGTCCCCCACCCCATATATACTTGTATAAGAAGTAGGAGATGCAATCATTGAACCTCATTCCAAGCTAATTAGTAGGTTTATAGCTTAATGAATGGCCTATTAAATAGACTGGACTGCTTTGTAATGGCCAGCTTCCCCCTGTTTGGCTTGAGTGCTTCTCTATCATTCAGGTTTATTTCAGCCCCGATGAACACCAGTCACACTGACAACTGACATTTAACAAAAGCTGGAAAACAGGGCAGCGCATTTAGGAGGTGGATCACCCCTCAGCTGGAGAGCTTGATTTCAAGCAGCCATGTCCACAGCTATCCATCCTGCTTGTTCAGCTCTCCTTGAACAAGACCCTGAACCCCTCCCAGCTCCCAGCTGTGCTGTAGCACCTCTTTGCAGGCGAAGATGAATGAATATCCTCATGGAGATCAAGGAGCACCATCTCAGTTCCTACATCTCTGCCTTTTTGTGTATTAATAATGCTCATATTGGCAGCCTCTCCAACCTTAAAGCCACTATGTGCTGTATTATTTTCTCTGCCGCTCTGCAGGGTGTTACTCGTGTGTGTGCTGTATGAAGTTAGCCCTGTTGTTACAGGCCCATTGTCACTTTCTGCCAAAAAGATCAGATTTCTTTCCTACTGATCTTATACTTGCTAGATAAACACTGGAAATTAAATTTAATTGACATCCCCTGTTCCACAATAAAAACACAGAGACACTGAAATATGGATTTATGCCTATAGCTAGTTTTCAGAAAAGCCAGGATATGTTGAGGGCCACCTCTTGCTGAGCCATTAGTAAACATCAGACAGGACATTATGGTCTATTAGGCTCTGGCTTTAAGGCCGGCAGTAATGAAATAGCCCAGGACTGCATGCAGAGCCTGCCATTAATTCCTCTCTCCAACTCAACAGGATAGCAATTATCAAACATGTAAAGCACTTTCACTTCAGCGTTTGTGTGAATTTGACACTGTGTACGTGTTGATGTATTTTTTTTTTATCTGTGAGTATCCACACATACTGTGTGTAACTAAATGTTGTGCACATACTGTATGTCAGCGTGTGTGCGCACAAGTAGCCGAAGGCCATTAAAATTAGCTCTGTGCAGAGTTTGCAGCTGAATGCTTTAACTGTAGAATATGTATGAATATGTATTCTTGTGTTACTGAGAGAAAACCTTGGATGTGTGCTCACGCGGGGAGCGTACATACATATACACACATCTGCACTGACGGCCTTATCGGGACCGGCAAGTGTTCTTAAGTGCTGATAGATAATCTGTGAAGGGAGGCAGCCGGAGGATTTGAGCAGAACCTTGTGTGGCAGTGTGTAACTCTTTCAGAGTAATGCGCTCCGAGCTGAGGACTAATGACTCATGAAGGATGTGGCTGCTGGGATTCCTGTCTGGATAGCTACATGCTACCTTAAACACATGTTAACCTGTTTTTTAATGGTGTACTGAAAATCCAGAAATGTACTGCCACTTTCATACATCTTTTCAGCAAAATCTCTCCAGTGCAAGGTCACACATAGATGAGCCTGTATGAGGCATGTATTTATGTACACACACACACACACACACACACACACACACACACACACACACACACACACACACACACACACACACACACACAAAATGCATCTGTAGTGAATAAATTTACAAAGCATTTCTGATATACCACTAAAAAGTTTGTTTGTTTATGTTGAAGTCACTTTTGAATTACGGTGGTTATAGTTTAAGAACTTGAGTCTCCACAAACAGACAAACATACACATACACACACACACACACACACACACACACACACACACACACACACACACACACACACACACAAATTGGGTCTATATATAAACCATATTTGCATAATGTATTTTCTTCTTGGACATATCTCTGTGAATGCTAAGTAGAGTGTGCGGGTATGTGTGCATGTTGATTTCACCGGGAACGGTAGAGGACGCTCTCTGTTGACTTAAGCTGTGTGGCGGTTGAGAGTGACGTAGTGAATTTAAAGTGTCTCTTTAATACAGGCTCACTGTTAAAAGAGAGGCACTGCCTCACCGGTGTTGTGGCATTGCAGGCGAGAGTGTGCGACGTGGTGGAATAATGCCGTGCTTATTAAATCTCTCTCTCCTGTATGCCAACTCTCCGAGTGTCTCATGCAAACTTTTATTTTTCTTCTCTCGCCTTGCTTTCCTTCTCTCTCTCTCTCTCTAATCAAGTCGACTTTAACACAGTGACACAGTGTTACTACGCTTACCCTGTTGTATTTCCTGCAGCACATGAAAACATAGCTCCCCCACCACCTGATTATGATTCTCCTTTACGGGTGTGCTGGTGTGAGTATGTGCACAATGCTAGCGCTCTCTTTAAATTTGAATTTTGCCTGCAATGCAACAGGATTAGGTCTCATGAACCAGTCTTAAATGTACAAGAACTATTTAGAATAAAATGATGTGGAGTTGGTGCTTGCAAGTCTGAGGTATTTTCTGCAGAATGGCATAAAAATGTAGCATTTTTTGTTTTCCCAGCAATAGTAATCCTGCCCCTGAATCAGCTGTTGTTTAGCATGCAAAACAAGTGTAAATGGTAAATGACACTTAAGGGAACCTAAATCACTTGACCTTAACTTAGTTCAGGCTGGAGAGTAATTGTTAAGTAAGTTTACACTGCCCATGTGAAGACCCTTCATCACACACCAGGGAATTGAGCTGTTTGCTTATTTCCTCAAAGCATTTCATTAAACGTGCATCTTTTTTTGTTCCAAAAATTGCTGAAGTACCATTTAAAGCATGTGGGTGGGCAGCTGAAAGGATTTAATGATGAAAATCATTAGTCCTCAAAACAGTTA
The DNA here is from genome assembly GCF_039877785.1 of Chaetodon trifascialis. NCBI lineage: Eukaryota > Metazoa > Chordata > Actinopteri > Chaetodontiformes > Chaetodontidae > Chaetodon > Chaetodon trifascialis. The sequence continues at coordinate 11,303,444 of NC_092073.1, forward strand.
CAATATTCTAAAAAGGTAAAAGTACTATATAACCAGTGATTTCAAATTCTCCCATTTAACCTTTTCTCCCACATTTGATGGTTAAGTGATTTAATTTCTGCTTTGGAAATTGATAAGTGCTCTGACTTTTACTACATTTATGCTTGGCCCTTCTTCAGTGCTGCACTAGTTTAGCACAGTGGTTAGCAATTACATAATAATGATTTTCAACTAAAAAGAAACGTAGGACGAGCCGCATCCTGAGGTCAAGATGAGGCAGAGATCATGCATCTGCAATCAGAGATGTCAGACGCACAAAACTATTGACTATAGTATAAATGTTAATATTGATTCCTGCAAGTGTGTAATTAGAATGCTGCCATCTTTCTAAACTAAATCACAGATATGAGATTGGGTCCTGAATGCCACCAGAATTCAGCAGACAGAACGGAAACACACAGGGCAAGCCATCTTCTTCATACCCTTTCAGTTCACATTCATTGTGTATTAAATTGTACTTATTTTTGCCTTCTGACTGCTTTAATAGCAGTGAACCCTGTTGCTCTATAGTCTCTGTAATGGCCTCAGCAGGTTTTGCTAATTGAATGGAGGTTAGATTCCAGATGGTTATGATTTGATTTGAACCATGATGGCGGTGTGCTGGTGTCTGCAGTCTGACTCGAAAATCTACACCCGAAGTGAGATGTCAGCGGCGCATAGGCGCCACAGAGGCGCCCGTTCGTTCCTTTCAGTCCACACTGGCCTCAACCTCTGGCGTTGCCGTCATGCTTCAGGACCAGCTGTCCTGTCAGCAGCACAGATCCTGAGGTTCTGCAAGGACAGCAGCTCTCCAAGCTGTCTCACAGGCTGACTGAAATCAGAAATTCATTCACAAATAAGAATATTTCAAGTCAAATCAGAGCTTTTCATTTCACCTCTCCTCTGTCCTTCATTCATGATGAGTAAATAGCTGTTATGATAGCTGATCTTTTCCTTTACAACCCTTGCCTGGCTCCATTGCAGAGTATTAACCACCACTGCTTTACAAGACTCCGATGGTCCAGAAATAGGCTCCCGTGTTTAAAATCAAAACTTACTCAACCGTTTAAATCAATTTCTGAAAGCTATTTAGAAAATGGCCATCTCTGGAAGACCATTACAATTGCAGCCGCGCAGACAAATTGATAGATAAACACATGTAAATATATTCACTCATTTTCGTGTACCTCAACAAACTTCTACACTCATGAAGGCACGCAAACACTTTGTGCACAAATTGGACAAAGACACCCAAGGTGCACACGCACACACACTGACAGACATGTAATTAGAAAGTCTAGTATGTGGAATACCAAACAGTCGAAATGCGACAAACTCAGACACAAGCCAACTAGACCAGACAGCCAGACTAATGGTGTAGATGAAGTCAGATGAAAGAGTCTATATGTATCAGTTAGTCTGTCCGTGTCTGCATTGATCACACAGCAGGCGGGTCAATACTCGTCTCTGACTTTCTCTTTCTGCCTGTCTCTTTCCTTCTACCTTGCTTTGGCTTTTTCTCTCCGTTCAACCCCCCATCAATCTCCGATCAATCGACAGTCATCAAGAGTTTTGTTTGCATGTGCGTGAATGTGTGCGCGTCCACCTGTCGCCGCGCATGTGTCCGCGACACAACATTTGCGAATGAAACGTTACCTGAGTGCACAGGGCCTCATTCTGTAAAGTGTTCTGGTTTTGTAAATGGCTGCCCAGGGCTGACTAATGACTGAAATGGCATTTAGGAATTTTACTTTATTTCTTATTATTTTGTTGTTTGTTTTTTCGGAGTTCAGCAGAACAGAACATAAAAGAGATTCGGGCCATTAGCGGTTCATTTCAGGACAGCAGAATTGACAGTTGCTTTCGGTGCAGTAAATATTTTCCATGTTGTTCAAATATTTAAATGCAGACATCATTGTGAATGTCTCATTTTAGAATGACTCTGCATTCAATGCAAATGAACAGCCAGTTCAGACTGCTGGCTGAATGTCTCCTGCACATATAAAAAAAAGAATCTGAAGGTGACTGAACCACATCTCCATTTTTTATCTTCTGCTGAAGATATTTGACTCGTCTTGTGTTTTGTAAAGCACTTTGGAAGCTTTGTTGTCGTCTGCCTTTGATTTGAAAATGCTGCTCCTCTTTCTTGTATGCTACTGTTGTTGTTCTTTATGAAGTCTCTGTGTTATTATTAACGACATCCTTCTTTTGCAGTTCGACAGATGAGCAGTTTCGCTGGAGCGCTCAAGGTAAAGTTCACCATGAATGTTTATACAAGCACACACACACACACACACACACACACACACACACACACACACACACACACACACACACACACACACACACACAGACACATGCCCATTGACTTTGGTCACTTTTGGGGGCATTACATATACTTACCTTAACTATCACCACTGCTTGCCTAACCCTAACACTTGAAGTTGTGTTAAACCTTACTTACACTGAGAGCTTCAGCAGGGTTTCATATTTGCAACACTTCTTGAGTTGAAGGATTAAATTTATTGCCCCAACACCAACAAAACCTGTTCCGCCTCGTGTCTGAGTGACATACTAGGAAAATTGTGTGTCAAGGAACATTTGAAATTTACACCAGCAGCCCAGTAATGTATGGGCAGAAGCACCCACCCACATACCTGATGGATTAAAGGATGATTGCAGACCCACACACACACTCACGCAGAGGCATAGACACACACTCTAATGCATATCAGAATAACTAAGCAGTGCTAGATCAAGGCCACTGTTGGTTTTGACAGTCTGTGTTAATCTTCATTTGTAAAGACCTCGAACATACACCCATTGCCTGTTTTTCTCACTCAGCTGCTGCTCACATATACACAAAAATGGACTTACACAGTCCAGTCAGGCAGCTCCCTGGGCAGACTTACCCGGGTCCTTTCCTGCACGTAATCCAAATGCCCTACAGCTCACAACCAAGTCGTAATGTGTAGGGTTTTACGAACTCTGAGAGTAGACGATTGAGGTTACAGCCAAGAGGGATCTCATTCATCTTTTGGCCTCCTTCCCTCTGTCCCTCTCCTCTTTGTCTTTGTGTCTTCCTGCGTCTCTCATCCTCTTTTCTCCTTCACAGCGGATGGCCAAAAGGATATCGAGGATGAGTTGACCACAGGTTTGGAGTTGGTGGATTCCTGCATTCGCTCCCTCCAGGAATCAGGGATACTTGACAGTGGAGAACGTAAGTGCGCTTCTCAGCATCATTGTTTGTGTGTCTGTGTGTGTGAAACCAAAGCTGTGCTGCCACCGAAAAACAAAATACAGTTTCTAATTTTCATGTTTATTCACATTTGTTATTTCATGCATGGGAACTTAGTTGTTTTCAAAACTTTGCTAGCACATGAATGATACAAAATCAAGGTCTGCTCAACTCGCAGGCATTTCAGCAAGAGTAAACAAAGTGCTTCAAAAGGGATGTGAATCTCATTTTTAATTCTCTCCTTAAACTGTGTCACTGTGGGGAAAAATACCCAGGCAATCTTAATAAAAACTACACCTGTGTTTGCTTTAAATACTGAAGAATTATGGTGCGTATTGTTTGGTAATTATTCTTGTTTTCCTGAGAGGAAAGGACGGCACGTACTCTCATTAGTCCGTGAGGCCGTCAAACATCTGAAGCAATTCCCTGTGTTGATATCGTGTTCTCACACAGATTTCACATCAACTTACAGAAAGCATGTTGAGCCGAGGGAGGATTTTGTTCCATATTAAATCGAGTGTATACTGTCGTTAGAGTAATTGACTGTGTGAAACTTTGTTTTCTCACCAGGTAAGAGTACAGCTGTAGCAGGGCACTGAAAGGATAGCGTACAGTAGATGAATAATAAATATGACTGACTTGAAAGCTTGATTCAGAACTAGAAGATTCTTCTCTGAGCAGATAAACATTTCATTGCTGCTTTAGGTAACAGCCAGGAAGACAGAAGTGCATAAACAGACAAACACACAGTGCTGCTCATGGATTTTGACCAACAGCTGTCCAGTTTGACGCAGCCTCCCCGTCCTGCAGGCCTTGTATCCTGATAAACTAATTCAAACAGCGAGATTGAACGAGAGGCCTCCTGCGTATGAGGCCTTGCTAAACGCGCGTGGCATTTTCTTTGCAGGTCATTGGTTTTGGATCACTGCATTCCCATTTCACTTGTCTGTTGACCTTTTTGATAGTTGATATTGCTGTAATGGATGGCATTTGAAGAATTCGCACTGTACATATTGCTCAGCATATTTCTACATAAGGGTTTCACCATTTGTCATTCATGGTGCTATAACAATGGGCTGGCCAGTGTGGACGGCCTACGTAATATGTGCGCATGTACACATGTGAAGCTGAACAGGATAGAACAGGAATATTTTTACTCAAAGTTACTGTTGCTCGTCTCCTTTGATAAGAAACAAGTTGCATATTTAAGCACACGCCCAACAGCGGGAGTGTGCAGTGGGGAGTCAGATCATTTGAGTCTGGAGGAAAATTGGAGGAAGAGTCCCGTCTCTCCTGCTTCAGCTGAGTCCAAAAAGAGTCTCATTGTGAGCGCTCTTATTGTGGTTGCTCCATACCACCTATTTTTTCCCATTTTGCAAATGGGCTTCTACCAAAAGCATCACAATGTGTGGGTACAGATATATTCAGCATAGCTTTACGTGTGTGTGTGTGTGTGTGTGTGTGTGTGTGTGTGTGTGTGTGTGTGTGTGTGTGTGTGTGTGTGTGTGTGTGTGTGTTTTTGCTGCAAATAGCTTAGTGGTAAATACATAGAATAGTGACATCTCGCTGACTGCAGTGCAAGGTGGAACAAAACAAGGGTGGGGGGGGGAGTTGCTTTCAGCTGATGCTGTGGTTGGAAGGTGTCACAACAGAGCCACACACACAAATTCTCAAAAAATGTTCATGTCATGAAATGAAATTTTCCTCTAAAGCAATTACTGTGGGGCTTTGGTGTATTGTGCTATCTTAAAACCAGCCTTTTTAAAAAGGTATAACACCTGTGTGTTTATGTGAATTGTGTGTGCGCGCGTGTGTGTAAACATTTCGCTGATTGAGTAAGAATACGACGCTCACAATTTGACCAAGCTGCTGAAATATTTATTTTCACGTGAAAATGGAGACTGTGAGACTCAATAGAGACATGAAAGGACTTAAAGGTGACGAGCAACAGTGTTTTTTTATTTCACCCTCTGACTCATACGCACTTCATTTTACACACAAACAGTACACACATAGGCTGTATATACTGTCACACAATGCACAAACACACTCCTGCTAAACACAATAACTATGTGTCCATCTACCAACCTAATGACTGTCCTATCATCCGGCACCGACGCACTGTGCTTCACACGTATGAACACTGAAACAAACGCGCACCGTTTTAGTCACACAGCGCACACGATGTAGCAAACACCAAGGCTGAGCGATGATGAGTTTGGGAGCTCCCACTCAGTCTGCGTAACACTGAGTGCTGTTCAATAATTCATAAAAAGTAAGGGATGAATCGAGATGAAAAAAGACAAGTCTTTTGTGAAGGCAAGAAGCAGAGGAGTTGATCTCGGTTCACAGACTCACAGGGAGAAAGAGATTCTGGGGGAAGAGTGGGAGAGAGACAGAGAGAGCAACCAAATAGAAATGGGAGAGGAATAATAAGGGGCTTTTGTTATTTTGGGTGAAAAAAGAAACATGCCAGTGAGCTCTGGGGAAGACACTTATTGTCGACTTTATAAAGACATATTCATGATATTTAGAAATTTGAAATTGGGAAAGTACGAAAAAAGAGAGACACTCTAGATTTGGCTTTCTTATCCTGCCTAACCTTAACTACACATGATACATACTTGAAATTTGTAGCCAGAGAGGAAGTAAAAATAGCAACTTGGTGAAATATTTATACGTCGCTGAGTGAACAGGTCAATGACCTAACAGCTCTTCAGTAAAGCCATACCACAAGTAGAAACTCCTGTAAAGATCACCCATATAACCACTGACTTTTGAGTGGTTTGTAACTGTCCCTGCTGTACGCCTCATCACTTCTTACACAGTTTAAAGACAGTCCATCTTAAAAACTGCCTTATGATGCTCTTGTTCCCAATCAATATGAGGCTTATGCGGAGAGCATGGGATTTAGAGCGAGAGGATTATTATTTGACGCCACAGCGGCGACTGCTTCAGGTGGTTGGAACGATGCTGCTTCGAATCTGAATTGAGGTTGCTGTGCGTGCGTGTGTGTGTGTGTGTGTGTCGTGTGTGTATTCATTGTGTACTAAGGCCAGTCTGATTCATGCAGTCACCTACATTAGTACTTTAATGGTGCTTAGGCTGTCTGAGTCTATGGAAGGTAAGCTGAGTGTATTCCAGCCATTTTCCAATATCCTGCAAAGCTTTTCTGAACAACAACAGAAACAAAACAGTGTGTAATCATTCATTTCAAACTTCCGTCTTTCTCACACAAGTGGTCAAGTGAAGTTTCGCTCGAGTCGGCAGGACAAGGTAACATGTTTAGGGTGGTAACAAATCAAGTTATCAGGTGTTCCATCTATTACAACTTTCTTCTTTGCAGCCCTCCTCCTCCCATCCTCGCCATCTCCCTGGTCCTCCTCCTCCTCCCATTCTCTCTGTTCCTCTGTTTCTCTTTCCCTCTGCTAATAAATTATGTATGCCATCTTCAACTCACAGAGTGCTGCACTGCTGCACTATCTGCTCTAAATTGCTGCTCTCTCTCTCTCTCTCTCTCTCTCTCTCTCTCTCTCTCCCCCATTTCACTCTTTGCCTCTCAATCTTTCCCCTTCACGCCCCCTCTCTTTCTCACTCTTAATCTCTCTCTCTCCTCACTCTCTCACTCTCACCATATATATATGCACGCACACACACTCACTCACACACACAAACTCAACTCAACCCCCACCTCCCACCCAACCATGCACTGCTCCTGTCTCTGTCGGTAGGACCAGCTCTTCTTTCCCAGAGTTCCTTGCAGCTCAACTCCACCCCGGAGGCTTCGCTCCAGTACTCTGCCAGCTACCATAGCAACCAGACCCTCGCCCTTAGCGACAGCATCTCCGCAGCAACTCCTCAGCGCAGCGGGCAGGTTGGAGGAGCTGTGCACAGCTACAACCAGGTAGGAAATACTGCTGTACACAGCTGATGATGATGAGGATGCAAGCGTTAATGATGAAACTCAAAACTTGGACAGGAGGCTGTCGGTCAGGGAATCTTAATGATTGACATCCGAGGAGTTTGACTGTGAAGGTAACTCACCTGAATGAGTTTTCCGTAGTTTCTAAATAGAACTGCATTGTGTTGTTTTGCCATTTGAAGGCACCTTTGAGGACCAATGTCGAGATACACTGTATATGTTGATTTTCCAGTTCAACATCACCCGTCTCCTCCTCTGCCCCCTTTTTTCACGCACTGCCTCGCACAGTGATCCTCCAGCTACATGCAGCTCTGACTCTCAGCATGGTTTTGTTTGACATCACAGTTGAGTCTAGCTTACCAAGTGTGTAAATGCGTATTCGTCCGGACTCCCATTTTATTAGCCTTATTGGAATGGTTTAGTCCACCGACTACAGCTGGCTTTTCAGGCAATCCATAACATTTCTCTGTGTTTGGGAGGACTTGAGAGACAGGGTTAGACAAATTCATTAAAGCTGTTTAGAAGGAGACAGGTAATCGGATGCTCATAGACCGAAATGAGGAGATGATTAAATGCACACAGAGACTTCTCAGCGAGTGTCTGGTTCACACGGACTTGAGAAATAAAGCTGGAGACAAATTCACATTTTAATCACAGCAGTGTGCTGATGAAGAGAGAAAACCCACCAAATTACTTTCCAGCCTACAGGAGCCAATTATTTCAAATTTTCATGTCCTTAACATATAAATGGTAATGCACATACTGTATACACACATGCTTACACACACACACACACACACACACACACACACACACACATATGCGTTTTCAAACCACCCACACATCTGCTAAATCAGTGAGCAGCTGCAGTGCTTCATTAAAATATATTGCCAGTGTCTGGGGCAAATGCTCCATTTGTGATAGACGATTTAATGCAAGAGGAAATATTTTAGGTCAATAATTATAAACCGGATGATTATTTAACACTGATCACAGCTCTTTGAAAGTATCCTTTTTGCATCTTCACAAGTACCTGCGCACGCTTTCAGTACGGTTTCCATCTGTGAAGTGAATGGCTGTTGGTTTTCTGTCGTGTCATTTTCTCATTTGCTTATGTGTGCGTGCAAATCTGTGTGTACGTGCGGGTTTGTTTGCTCATGTACACGCGTCTCTTGAAAGCAGAAGGTGAATAGGTGGTATCTGTCTTTGTAAACATATTAATTCATTTCCCCCTGCAGTCACACCAAAGCTCATTTCCAGAGCTGGTTTCAGAGAAAGCTCCCCTTCCTTCTCTTAATGAATAGGAAATACAAACAGGAGTAAAGACAGAAAGATTGAAGAACAGACCTGCTTATAGATGGATGGACAGATAAGACAAAAGGAGTTTTTATTTTGTCTGCTTGCTGAATTTTATAATACTTCTTGTCCTGTGTTTGCCTTATATTGCAGAATCCCTGTCCTGTTTTTCTCTTCTCCCTTCTTCCTTCCCTGTCCTCTTTGCTCACCATCTCTCGCTACGTGAGCATGAATATGTGTGTGTGTGAGTGTGTGTGTGTGTAGCCTCCTCTCTGATGTTTTTGGCTTGTCAGTGTAATGGGGCCAGTGTTGTCAGCAGGGCTTGTTGCTCATGAATAGCTTTACAGCAGCCAGTGCTGCTGGATAGGCAGGTGCAGCTTGCATGCATGTGCGCTACATGCAGCACTTCTTGGCATGTGCACATGCATATGCACTTGATGCACTCCTTCCACCGCGTCTACATGGGTGCATTTGTTTAAAGTTTGCACAAGTGACTGAAAGTGAATGGTCTGTAGCTCCTCTTCTGTAGGGTATTTATAACCCTGAGAGGCCCCGCTTTAATAATGCATGGATACATGGCACCTCAAACACCCCAGTGTTTTACTGGAGGAGAGAAGAAGCAGCACTGCAAGATGACATAGAAGAGCATCAAGAAAGTGCTCTCCCTCACACACTGCATCAGGCTTTCTATCTATTACTCACCTCAGCCAACAATTCATCCATACTTATTCATTTACCCGATGAATCACCCATCCAGCTGTTTCTCTGCTCATTCACCCGCTCATCAGTCTTCATCAGTCTTCATCAGTCTGCAGTCCATTTCTGTCTTGCTTTTTTCACATCTGCAGTGTTGAATACAATCAAGTAGCATAAAACCATTAATAGGGTTCTTAAACTCAGCTTTGTGGCCTGCATCTCATCAGCCTTAGATGTCTCACTTGGCTTCATAACCTACTAAACTAACACAGGGGACTTGTATAGCAGATTTTTATGGTGCACACTGCTCTGGATAGTGGCTCACATCCCGATTAAGATGTCTCTCCGGCTGTTTATAGACACTTTTAATAATCCGCTCTCTAATAACCTCTTTATCTGTGTGCACTCAAACAAACAGATCAAGTGACATTGGATACATAAAACAGTTTTACAAGTGCACTTACCATAGGTTCCATGAATGCCTCGAAGACTCAAAGTATGTAGTTACAGGTATAAGAGAGAGTAGGATATGTTACCTGGGATATTACAGTAAAAATCTAAATACTGATGTATTTAAACACAGCATCATATTTATTCTGCTTATTTTAAAATTCTGGGAATGTCGATTTATGATGAGGCAAAGGATTTACATAAATGGCAAAAGCCTTGGTAACACCGGGTTTGCCGTGGTGATGGTGGCTGCTTAGTGACTCCTGGGACAGACAGTTCATTTAATAAAGATTAAGCTGAGAGGCATTACTCAAATTCTAGCCAAGTACTCCAAGAGCATAATTCTTATCGCTTCGATTTTTACATTGTGAGAGAGAGAGAGAGTGCACTCTGCTGAACGTATTGCTGTAAAATATCTGTTTGCGACATCAAACATGTGGGAGATAGAGCGAGCTTAGAGGCCCTTTTTTCTGTTTTGCTCCTGAATGTTCTGTTAACATTGGACTCGATGGGGCAGTTGGATGGCACTCCTGCCACTTTGAGGTTAATAGCGTAAAATGTGTAAGTCTGAGGCAGTTACTTTGTTTGAAGAAGGGCAGATTTTTCTATGTTGATAGCAGTAAATTATGCATGAAGAATGAAAAGATGTGGGAGTAAGTAAGAGGAAGATGAAGAGACGTTTTTAAGAGGAGTTTTAACAACTTAACCCCACTCTGCATTGGCGTCCCCTCCTCTAACGCTGAACATTGCATCTGTTCATTTGAATGGGGAAAAATTTCCCCATAAACCAAATATTTCAGAAAATTTGAAAGACACATAAATGAAATGCAATTTCTACTTTCAACTTTGTTGGCCAAAAATGAGAAAAAATAACCATAATGGAGAGAAACCGAGAAGACCTTGATGAATTGTGCCTTTCTATTATGAAAGACTTCATGATTCGTGGTTGTTTTGAAAGAGTTGACATAAAAAATAGTGATTTATTTCTGGAAGTTGTCAGAAAAATTAGACTGCACTTGCGTGCAACAGCTGAGATTGCTGTTGACAGTTCTGAGGAAATCATAATACATGCGAAGTCAGTTGTGTGCTATTTGGCTCTTTATTCCTACTACATAGTAATTTAGGAGCATGCTAATAAGGTGACACAGCTGATCCTGTTAGATTTTAACCTGTTTCTGTGCCAACAAGCCATTTTTCTCTTCATGGCCACAGATTTTGACTGTAGCAATGACTCCATCAGAATATTTACCATCCAGGGTTGCTGGTGTGAGAAGAACATCCACCCCATTCTTTATAGTGGAGTCAGGTTAAGCTATAGCTTCCATCCGGATTTACTCCTTGTGAGCTGGGATCAGGGTGGGCTGAGCAACTCAAGGTTAAAGGCTGTACTGTGCACTTTCAGCACTTCTTCACACACACAAAAACATGTAGGCAGAAACATACAGTGTCATGTTACTGAGTCAAAAACATGCATGAAGATATATGCTGTACCATAGCGTATTGAGTGTTTTACCTCTTCCTCATTTTCCACTCTCTCAGTCTTTGTCATTGTCCTCCTGTCTCTGCTACCCTGCCTGTGTTCCTCTCTAAACTGTTAGATTTTTAAGAAAGTGACTGCTAATCCACTCAGAGATAAATCAGCTTCCATGACCCCTCTGCAAACAAAGCAGGGCTGGAACCAATGGCCCGTTGTCTTCAGCAGACATGCTTTGGCTCCTCATAAAGCAGGAAAATATAACCAGAGACTGCCTTTGAGAAGATAATGGGAGATTGTGTGCCTGTGTGGGTTGCTATATTTATCCAGGGAAGGTTTGCTGAACAGGCATGCTTCTTTTTTTTCTTCTTCTTCTTCTCGCCCAATCTTCTTGAAACTGTTACAAGATATATCAACACAGTGTTCTAACATAACTCCAGATTATTGACATGTCTGGCTGTGTGAGCTTTTTGTGAGACACTGGTTATTGGATGATCAGACATTTTTGGCCATTTGCATGATGTGCTTACATGTGTACTTAAGTGTCTTCTTGCCTTAACATGCAACTTCACAGACAGTCATCCGTATGCACAACAGATCAATATAATGACAATCTAGCAGTGTGGATATTCAAACATTGGCACCTTGTTAGTAAAGTTGGGGTGTTTAAAGTTCTGCCTGAGAGTAACTACAGTATATGCAGCGATGACAGTGCCCCAAGGTGACTCAGTGACTGTGTGCTTGCATAATGTGACCATGTGTGATGTCAGGCTAGTAATAATGTATTTGAATCACCTTTACAGCTTTAAGCATCAACATAAGGCTATATGTAGCTCAGTGGAGCACTGGCAGACACCCCCCCGCTGTCTCTGGAGACTATAAGAGAATATATTAGGATCAACCAGCATGTGATGTGTGGTAGAAACACATCTTATGCGCTTCCAACTTTGCCTCACTCACTGGCACATGGCTCCTCAAATAAATTTGCCTCAAAATGAAGAAAAGGCTGCTCGCTTACATTGTGTAACATCCATAGATTATTTTACCGTACAAAAATCAATATGAGTGACTTAACAGCAAAGGCCTTAGTCTTACTCTTTTATCTAAATTTAATTACAGATTCTCTTCCTTTCAGTATTTGAGAATATTGGGGTTTATGTGATGACAGATGATATTGAGACATGAATAGACTATGGACTGTGTAATCCTCTCTGCTTTGAGTAGGTGGTGCAACAAGGCTTCATGACAAATGATTTCAGTCAGCTGAGCTCCTAGGACTTCATGGTCTGCTTCTATGAGTCCGTTTGAATCACCCCTCTGTTTTCTTTGGGGATTTCATTACTAGCTGCTCTAGGTTCATTCGGGACTCCTCAAAGGCTTGACTGAACTCATTGTGCATAAAAGTTTTTGATGGCAACTACTACTACTTTATTCTTTTTTATCCCATTTTTCTTAACTGTCTCTCCCTTTCCCTCCTTCCAACTTCCCCCTCCCCTCTAATCCCTCCCTCTGTGCATCCCTTCTTCCCTGTCATGACTCTTCTTTCCTCACTTGCTGCGTGTGCTCCCCCACATCCCTTCAGGTGACATCTAGTCGTGCCGCCCAGCAGCAACAATCGCAAACTGGAGCAGGGTCAGGTAAGAACTCACCTCTCCTTCTCTTTGCTACTCTTCTCTGTCTCTCTTCATGGAGAGGCATTTTCTTAATAATAAATTAATCTGGCATAGCATGAAGCACCGTAGATCCACAGAGATGACATTATGGAGACACTGACAGACATACATGAGAATTGGAATAAAAACCTTGGTACTAGTAGAATGTTTTCGGAGCCTGCAGTATGTATAATTTTCTTACATGTTGAATTGCTCCTCCGTAATTTAAGCTACATTGCCTCTCATCTCTGGAGCCACTGTGGTTTGGGATAAAGCGTTTGGACTATGCACATATTGCATAAACTGGGTTATATTTTCCTTTATCCAGCCTGGTTTTGATTTTTTAGAAAACTCTTTTTTTATTGACCTATCATGCCCTAACAATCACACTCAAGACTTCCCAATACAGCATGTTTTCACTGAAGGGAAATAAAATATTATATCCATCCATTTTTTGACACTTACATCCAAAATACAGTACAGCACTGACCACGGAAGTGGTGTGCACCCATGCAGGCATCACACTGCTCATCTCTATTTTTATTTTTCCGTCCCGCTTATGTGATACATCACGGTCTTGCCCCATGTATTTAGACCTGTTATCCAGGGCTAGGTCACAGTGGCAGCAGGCTAAGATAAGGGCTAAGGTAGCCCCTCTCCCCAGCAGTGTTTTCCAGCTACAGTTCCAAAGCCAGATATATCATCTCTCCGGTGTGCTCTGGGTCTAGTCCCCCAGCAGAACTGGAGAGTACCGAGGCCGTATCCTTTCGTGGACCCCATCCAGAGACTCTAAGAAGGCCAGATACTCTGAGCTGCTGTCGCAGTCAGACCTGCCTGTATCTGCCCTCCAACTCATTGATGTCAGCCCCACCACAGTCTAACGTCTGCTGCTTTTTGTGTTTATTGGATTTCATCTCCCTTCCTTTGCTTTCCAGGTATCTACTACTCCAGCTCCACCTTACCTGCCCAGCGTGTCAGTTCCCCTCTGTCTGGAGGAGGGGGAGGCTCGGGATCCGGTTCCCCCAGTAAGCTTCAGCGCCTGGGATCGGCTTCCGATACACCGGGGTACTCCACCACTCAACGCCTGCCCTCCTCCTCCTCGTCCCCCAGCAAACAGTCTCCTGCTAATCGGCTGGCCAAGTCATACAGGTTGAGAGCCACAGTGACTGTGACATTGATATCGATTTTGATGTATTGCAGTTGATCCTGATGTGTAATAGTCTGATGGTGTTTGAATGTGGAGATGGCATTTGAAAGAATTCCTCTATTTAACACGTCAGTCTCATTCATAGGTTTTACAGACAGTATGAGAGGAGTGATAAATAATGAGTGACTACAATAGAATAAAATAGAATGGAAGAGGAAAATTGCCTTTGGAGTTCATTGTCCTCCAGTATATGCCGATACGCAGTGAATATGAAATACGCATTTTACGCTTGATAGAGGAAGTATATGACAGTTTTTCTATGTGAAATGGAATGAATCATTTTGCAGTCATTATTTTTCTGATAAATTATGTTGCTTTGCCCATTCGTCTTCCAGCACTACAGTTGCTGTGACAACTGCAGGAGGGGGCGGGTCTCCCCTGAGGGTCGCATCTCCACCCAACTCTACAGCAGCAGGGGGAGGGGCCAGCTCATCATCGTCCCCTCTTCACCAGGTGAGTCTTACAATGTGAACACCTGTGGTGGCCACAAAAACTAGCAATTGAAACCAAGGCAGCAGTGTTAGACGTAGTGTGATAATGATAATAATAATACATGTTACAAACACCTTTCTAATATAGAATGCAGCTCAAAGTGCTCAAAGTGCTTCACAAAAAAAGAAAACAATAACAAAAAAGACATAAAAGACATATAGAGGTACATAAAGGAGTAAATGTGCATAATCCTTATGACAGTCAAAAAGTCAAGTACACGGTATAAAATGCTAAAGTAAAGGATACAGCCAGTGAAACAGGATCAAGTCAAGATCAAATAGAGCAGCAGCATACATAAACTTAGTAAAATAGTCTGGTAAAGAGAAATCAATATAAAAATTGCTGTAAAACTTAATTGTGTCTCACACTACGTAACGTGATTATAAGGGCATGGTTCATCAAGATTCAGCTTGTGTGCGCACATAACCTTCTCCCTCCTCCAGTGAAGTAAATTGTGAGACCAGTAACCACTTAAATATTATCCTGACCTGGCTTGACAATGATTTAAATGTCAGATTTTTTGGAGGACTTCATTTGTTTTACCCAGCGCAGGTTTATCTTATGGTTTTCCACTCATTTGCACTGTTTTTAATCACAGCGCACACAGTAGATTTAGAAAGCAGTTTGACACTGGCTATTATATGTAGCATAATAGCACAAAGATTATATATAAGTACAGGATTTACAGTGGTAATGCCCAGTATTAGTCATTTTTGAACAGAGCAGTAATTGACAGTTGTATCATTCTGTTTGCGTATGATATTATATAGTTGGATAGTATTGATTGATGCCAAGTGGCTGGGTGTTACAGGGAAGATTATATTCTTGTCCACTTTGTCAGATCTTTAATCATGACAAAGAACGGTGTAGTGCAGCTCCAGAGCAATTACAGATTGAGTCATATCTTCAAACAAAAATCTATACAAGTCAGTTTTAGTTATGTAATCGTTTCAAATAGCACCTTATTTAAACTCTGGTTTCTGAGGTAAATTTGTTGGATGCTCAGATCCAATATCTCACACTGTACCATGATGAGAAGTGTTTTTTGAATGTGGGGGATTGCATTTTAAATTATGTTCTTAACTCAAAGTGGTTTGGACATGGTTTACACATAGTGCCAATTCTAATTTAGAAGCCCGTTTTACGAAAGTTTCTCAGTTGGATGTAGACACAAAAGTCAATTGGCAAAGTAAAAAGAAAAAAAAAAGAAAATTGGAGGACAGGTACTAACTGTTCTTTTCTGAACGGCACAAAACAAAACATATCAGCCACGTGAGCTGTTGCACATTTGGCTGCCAACGCTGTAATTAACAGGAAGCAGTTACACCAGTGTACACGAGCAACTTCACGCTGTATGTTCCCTGAGTTTATTTACAATAAACAACTGTTGCCTTTGCAGATGAGTTCAGGCATAGGGAGCTATGCCACTCTGTCTCCCAAACGGCTGGCAGCCCACCACGCTTCTGACCAGTACAAGATCTCCCACGAGCTCTACGCTACTGCTACCCTGCAGAGGCCTGGCAGTCTGGCAGGTGGGAGTTCACACACTCATGCAGTCCACACGCACATACACATAAACCCAAACATGTGTCACTCCAACACGTGCATTTAGTAACTTTCCTCAGTCTGACTGATTAAGCTGTTTTCAAGCTGTACTGTGAGTAGTAAAAGGATGTAAGAAGATCTTTCCCAACATCAGTATATCTTTGAGTGTCTGTTGTTGATCCTGCATTGTGTGTCAGTGGAGCATTTGTGCAATAAGACGGGGCACATGCCGCTTTCAGTGTCACAGCCATTCTAAGAAATGTCAAGTTCTGCATTTAAGTCTGTTGAATTAGCCAGTCTTTTATAAAGCACAGTGTGTTGCGGTTGGTATCTCCAGGTTATCGACTCGTATGTACTTCACAAGAGGCGTTGGAGCATCTTTGGGGCTGATCTTTATCAAGAAGAACTTCAAAATGAACGTTCACAGTTACATTTGTGAATGATGAGCTGTTTTTGAACAGCTCTGTTGTGACTGCGCGCTTTAAGGAGATTCAGATTGTCTTTGAATAAGGTCTGTTTGCTGCGTCTGGCAGCTGAGTGTATCAGAACGACACTGGTCTTAGTTCAGGCAGCATTCAGGCTAACAGAGACTTTTATTCGCTGCTGCAGTTGCATTGGCTAGTGAATAGCTCGCTCTCGTGACTGCAAAATTGAGTTGGCTGGATGTCAGACTGGAAATGAAAATGTGTTGTGGAAGCTGTTTATGGCCCATAGAAGTGAAGTGTAAAATTTTATTTGAGGTTGGCTGTTTGTGCCTGTTTGAATTAAATACACTAGATAGCCCACTGTTTCAAGGACTTTAAATTCTCAAGGCTTGTATTACAAGTGCCATTCAGACTAAAAGCAGTTTTAGATTACCTCCCTCTTTCATTTGGCTGTACTCAGATTTATGCCCTGTGCTTTAGAGCATGTAACTGCAGACAAATTCTTTTGTTACGTGTCTCAGTTATTTATTTTTTAAGGATTGTGGAAATCTGTGAAGATCTTTATGTCTTTGTTTTTGTCTGTTTCTGCTGCTTCTTCCTTTTAAATGTACATGTGGATATTTTGTGAGGTAGTTGCACCTGTGAGCTGAGTATAGTAAAGGTCTTCACCATTTTTGTATGCCGGTGAATGAAGAGACTCTGGTAAAAGCCAAATTAGTGACTTTGTTACAGCCTCGTTCGCCGCAGCTTGACATAAATGAAATATTTGACGTGATTAATATTGATTAAACCAGGTGGCAGTGTTTTGAAGCTCTGGAGTAAGTTGAATTGATTAGTCCTTTAAGCTCAGAGCTATATTGATGAAGAACATGACCTTCATGCTTTACCCTGAGGGCATGACTGTGATCTTGAAGCAGCGCCTGGGGTTTCATCTCTCCTGAAGAATTAAACGAAGACGAAAAGACAAGAATGAGTCCGGATGAAAAAACGAGACCTTATACTGTGACTATAATTAGCAGACCTCCGTCGTATGATTATCAGATTTTGCTTTCATGAATTTGGACAAACACGCTGTGGTTGATCATATCAGAATGACTTAAAGGAAACACCAATCCTGGAAATGCAAGATATCAAATCATTGTAATTTTCTTCAATTTCTGGTCCAGCCTAGAATTATTTGTAGATACCTTCAGCCAGAGGTTTGCTTATCCCCCGGTGGGTATTATCCTCCTGTAAAAAGCACAGTAGAGTTCATCTGAGTAGCCTGTTTGGAGAGGTGCTCAACAGCTCTACAGCACCTACTCTACAGTGGAGTTAAGCTGCGTAAAACCAAAATCGCCCCCAAAAAAGAAATTACCTCTCTGTGCTTTTTGCATGAAATGGTGTGAGCGATGCAGTTCATTGTGTGTGAATATTGCCATAGTGACGCAATACTATAATACAAGCCGAAGAAAATGAGTTCTTTAAGCAAAAAGAGATAATTAAAAGTTAATCAGTTAAATATAACTGAGCTTCTTTGGCAGTGACACTGACTAAGGGCTGACACTGAAGCCTCAGGCCGCAGCTGTGATGCCTTGGACGTATAGATAAATGGTCCTACAGTACATGGTTACATATGAAAGAGAAAGAACGTAAAACTCCTTTTTGCTGTAGATGTTGGCAATATTCAGTTTGCTTTGTTTTTAACTGCTCAAACAGGACCAAAGCAGTAAGGGAGCCCAGTTTTACATTTTGTTATCCTTTTTATATATTTTACAGAATGAAGCATCATGGGAGGTCATCTCTGTCGTTTTCTCCCTCTCTCTGCATCATTCTGTCTTCTCTCTGTAAAGTTCCCTCTCCTTTTGAAAGAAAGAGGTCACTACTTCCACGAGTGGGCCCTTGCGAGTCAAAAAAATAAATGAATAAAGAAATAAAACCGACTCACCATGACTTCAAAGACGAGAGGCACGAAGGAAGAGAGAGAGCTGGGATGAGTCATGTCGTTAATGGGTGTGTCCATGACTCTAATTAGCACTCCTTCATGCATATTCTGACCGACTCTCCCTCTCTCTTGCTTCTTGTCCCTCTGTCTATCTGTCTCTAAATTCGAAGAATTTCAGTTGAGCTCACTGGGTGTTGCAGAGTCCATAATTTCAGCTGTCTCTCCATCCATTTCTGTCACTTTCTCAATTTCTCTCCATGTCCTTTGTCTCATTTTGTCACTCCCTTCACGGACTCTCTCTTCGACTTCCTGTTTGTCTTCTCTATCTGGCTACCGCTGGCTAGCAGAGTGTGACAGCAGGCAGCCCACAGGTACGTTAGCGAGGCAGGTAAACAGGCCAATCAGTTGAAAGGAGGACACAGTAAAACTCAATAGCTCAAGTCTGGCACAGTGAGACGAACCTAGTGTAGGACTGGACATCCAGACGGGCTCTTGTTCATCCCTAAAGATGATAAAGGAGGTTTAGGATAATAACAAGCTCCTGTTGTGTATTTCACTTTGGGTCTTCATCATGACTCCTCTTTGAAATACTCTCTTTTACTTGTCTTGCTTTATTGGACAGTGAAGACAAGAATTAGACACCGATCCTAAGCTGCAACAAAAACTACAGTACGTGATGGCTGCATGGCACTGTATGTGCTTGATCCCACTGAGACGGCTGAGTGCCTCAGATCCATTGATTTTTGATACGATCTGAAGGGTTGTGGGGCTTTGACTGCGTTAGAGTTGAGGGTGGATGCACACGGAGGTTTGATTCGGAGTCTTGAAGCACTGCACTCGTCCCCCCTCATCCGCTGGAAAATCCTTGGCACGCGACTTGCCATCGACTGAGAGCTAATGCGATATGATACGACGTTGGCTCCACTGGACCGTCTCCCTTTCTCTCAGTCGCTCGTGGCTTTCTAAGTCTGTGTGTATGTATGACTGCGTGGACGTCTTTTCACTTTATCCTCTGCCATGTCACCTAAGCCCCGCTGACTCGTCTTCACATTCGCCCAGCCTCCTCCTTTTCTTCTCTTTCCTGATTTTAATTTTGCTCTCTGTGCTTTCATAGGGAGGCCTTACATTTGTTCCTCTGTGTAATGAACAAATGCCTGCTGTCAATGTCTTCCTTGCCCTGTGTCTGTGGGATTCCTGCCAAACACAGAGCAAGAGGGGGGGACACTACATCTCATTATTTTATAGCTGACGACCAGCAATGTGTTCTGTGGAGATTAAAAAAAAATGAATTACAGAGGCATCCCTCTCTCTCGCTGTTTTCTCTCTCTCTCTCTCTCTGTCTCTCTGTCTCTCTCTCTCTCTCTCTCTCTCTCTCTCTGTCTCTCTGTCTCTCTCTCTCTCGATCTCTGCCTATTTCTTCCTATCTCATGTGTCGCTATGCACGTATCATTTTCTTGCTTTCTTTTTCTGTCAGTTTGTTGCACCTCTGATTTAGTGCATCTCTTAATCCTGACGTCGACTACCACTCGTACGAACATATAAACACACCGTCATCCTAATCTGTCCGCTTCATAAACAGCGTGTAGTCTGTCACTTGGCGCTCAGCTAAAGAAAAGGTCCAGGGTGAAAATGGACAGGTCTAAAAACAGAGGAGTCATGTAGCCGTGCTTTTTCTGGCGTGAGCTCTGTTTTCCTCCTCTGTTCTGCCCTCCCATCATCACTATTGCAGCCTTTCACCCATCATCTCCGCACGGGTTCCTTTTCTCCCCTCCTGTCTCTCTTGGGCACCCATCCATCTTCCGCCACATTCATTCTTCCTTATGTGCTTCTTTATCCACTCTTCCTCTTACATCCTCTTGTTTCGCCCTCCGCGTCCTCTGTGGTTCTCATCACTGCCTCACCATTCCACCTCTCTTCCCATTTCCTGCATGAAATTACAACCTATCTTCATTCTTCCTTACCTCCTTGAAATCCATCTGTTCAATTCCCCTGTGCCCACCGTCCCTTACCTCATGTGCCGTACTTATCCTTCATTTTGTCCCCTCTCTTTCGCGCTCTATCTTCCTTACATCTTTTTTTTTTCATCCCTCTCTCTTTTGTTCAGGCTCTCGTGGCTCCTATAGTAGTCAACACAGTCAGGAGCCCCTTCGGCCCTTGGGTTCCCCAGAACACCACATAGATCCCATCTATGAAGAACGTGTCTACCACAACAAGGGCCCCATGAGGAGCCTTAGTCAGAGCCAGGGGCCAGATACAGGGTCCTATCGCAACAACACCGGTAAGGCCCTTCCTGCATTTCTATTACCAGTTACAGCTATGCAGTTTCATTATACGATGTCTTTAAACTCGTGGAACTGAATGTATGAGTCCTTTAATTTCACCATTCTTAAACCTAAAATGTACCTTATAACTTCTTTTTCATACTCTTGTGAATATTTAATATATATCAGCTGTAGAGAAGACCCCCTTCCCTGCAGCCGCTGCAGACAGACAACAAAGATCATAGGTACATTTAATAATGGAGCTGGGATAAACTTATATGAGCAGCCAAAAGATGAGTTCATTAGGAGCTTAATCAGTTTCTTTTTTTTGTCAGTCACACAGCTCGCATTCATTCATTCATTCATGTTAGTTGATGCTTGCTTACCCAGTGTCACGTATACGTGATGTATGCTGTGTACAACATTCGTCAGGACAATATTTTTCCCATGTGAGTTGAATGTTACAGCCTGCATTCAGTCCATCAGTCCCACATTACTGTTTCCAAGAACTTCATGCAGCCCAGGGACAATGGAGAAAATACATACAGAGAGTAAAGAATAAGGAGTACTGAAAAAGCCATCAACAGCCATTATGTTGTTTAGAAAGTACCCATTCTGCATGTTTCTTTTCTTTTTTTTCCCAGAAGCACAGTTGGGAACATCCTCTGTCAAACTCACACAGTCAGGCACACTCATTCTCACCCCCTCCCTCCGTTACTCCATTGTTGCCAGCAATGTATTTTTAATAGGGCCTCATTGAGCTTATCTCAATGTGGG
This sequence comes from Chaetodon trifascialis, assembly GCF_039877785.1. Lineage (NCBI taxonomy): Eukaryota > Metazoa > Chordata > Actinopteri > Chaetodontiformes > Chaetodontidae > Chaetodon > Chaetodon trifascialis. The sequence goes on from NC_092073.1 coordinate 11,324,821, forward strand.
TTTAGGTACGCCATGTTAATCCCATTACCGTATCATACCCACATGAAAACACCCAAGTCGGTCACGCCACGTTCACAGCTCCCTCGATGTCATTAACCAGCCTAGCCTTAATAGCTATCATTAGCATTTGGGTCAGAATCATAGCAGTAAATATGCCACTCCAGACCAGCGTTTGAGTCGATCAGTTTGACTCACTTGAAAGGAGTGAGAATTGCCTTAAAGCACAGAGCTCAGCTTTTGAAGCACATTTCAGAGTGAAGGGGTCATTTGGTTTCCGCTTATTCTTGCGGGATATCGCTTTGATTACTGTCGGTGAAATTCTGAACAGCGCATATAGCGATAGGATTGTCTTTGCAAGCAGGAATTAATCAAATAAGTGCGCTTCAGAAGTGTACAAAGAGGATCCACTGTTATCTAGAACTCAGTGTGCCTTCCATTTGTATTTCAATAGATGGGTATAACAAAGCTCACAGAGGGAATTTGCACTGCAGCTGCAAAAATCAATAGACTGTGGATTAGACCATGTACATGTAATTGCAACGCTTGAGGTACACAATGCGCTTCTCCTGTGATACAGTATTTTAATAGATTATCTCATGTTGTTTGAGCTAAATTCTCAATCAGAGTATATCAGCATGAACCTTTTCCATCCACAATATTACCCCCTACTGCGCTTGGCCCATGTAACTGTGGTGGTAAATCAACACACCGAAGATGAACTGCACCTTGAAGCCAGTGGGCCGTTGAATTAAGTTTGGCCTTAGCGCAGCATGTTTTAAAAGTCACGTTAACAGTATGTGCAGGGACTAGGAGGTTGTCTATTAAGGATTCATAATGCACAGAGTGATAGCAAATAGTGAGCTGATAAGGGCTGTGCTGATATGCTGAGTGGTAAGTCATTAATTATGTCATTGTGCCTTTTCTTGGCATGGCAGCCTCACATTATTGGTTCATTAAGCTGGCATGGATCAATGTAATTAATTCTATAAGTCATTCCTTCTGCGGAAAGGGAAGGGAGACATTTGTGTGGGTATTTCATATTTGCAGAGAGGTAGTCAGTGGGGCTGTATACGGCGCACAGTTTCAGGCTAATTCAGGGCCAGTTTAAACGAGGCACTTGCAAGTCAAATGAAGCTCACAGTATGCATTGAGAACGTGGGCCACCACATTACTTAACTGCACACTTGACTGTGAAGAGGAGCTGCTTGATACAACAAAACCAATTTAAGGGACTATAATTGTACATGCAGTGTTTTTTTTGTTTTTTTTTTAACTGTGGCTGTTTCCTGACCCATTTTAGGACAGAGAGACAGGGGGAAGGAAATAGGGAGCAAGGACAGGACATTAAAAATAAAGTAAAGCAGACGCATAGTGGGGTCAAAGCTGATTTGGTAAGTTTGTAGAGGCTAAATGTATGATTTTTATTTCTTTTTTTAAACAGTGGCACTTTCTGTAGCTGAGGTTTTACTTTATATTTTAGGGAACTTGTGTCTGCTTTCAGCCTCCTCCATCCGTCAATAAACAAACAGACCTGTATTTTCTTGAAGTCTGCTGGCATTTTCTTGCAGCGCGGTGGACAGCAGTTTGACAACACGCTCGCAAATTCAGTCAGGTCCAGTTTAAAGCACCGTCATTTGGTTATCCTGTCTGTCTGTCTGTCTGTCTGTCTGTCTGTCTGTCTGTCTGTCAGTCTGTCTGTCTGTCTGTCTGTCTGTCTGTCTGTCACAGCTCAGTCCACTTTTATGTACTGTGTTGGCCTGAGTGTTACTGTAGATTAACATCATTGTCATGACTTCTAAACAGAACTGAAGAAAATCTAAAAATAAGTTGTTACTGAACATCTGCTCCACCTGTGTGTGTGTGTGTGTGTGTGTGTGTGTGTGTGCGTGCGTGCGTGCGTGCGTGCATGCGTGCGTGTGTGTGTGTGTTTCTGTATCCGGTCAAACCTCTCTCTCACATCCACACACCTTTTTTCTGTCATTCTCACTGACTGCTGTCTCACCCTCTTCATCCTCTTTCTCCTATCCGCGCAGCACATACACGCATCCACAAACCGCATAATAATTATCGTGCAAGTACAAGTGTGTATCTGTGTTTCTGCACTATGCATGTGTGTAGGCAGCGGCACACAGTGTTTCATTCTTGGATTAAACCAGGCCACTGCCCCAGAGGACTGCAGGTTAATGTGGCCTATTTCAAGCGATTATTCCTGCATGGTCACAGTGTCTCTGACACACACGTGCACACACATGCATTCAGTCGCAGTGAGGAAAAACCCTCAGGATGTGGTTTACACAAGACATTGTGTGTTTTTCATATCAGCCAACAGTTTGTCACTATGCTTCCTTTCTGTTTATTTTCAGTCTCTCTGTTCCTGACATCATCTCCTTCTGCTTCTTATTGTCTTCTTTGTATTTTTATATGTACGTCTACATTTTTTTGTCCTTTGTCTCTTTTATCATAGTCTCTATTCATTCAGACATCAGTGAAATCTTGTGCATTAACTCTTTTGCCTTTTCTTCCTTCCTCATGCTCCCTGCCTCCTTGTTTTGTCCCGTTTTCTTCCTCCCCTCCTGCCTGTGCTCTTACATTTTTGTCTGTGTGCCTTCCCTCCTTATTTCATGAAAGCTATCTTTGCCTGTATTAATGACTCTGACCACTGGGAATAACAGCGGCTCTGAATGGATGTGGCACTTTTTCTCTTTAATAGCCTATCATCAGACCTGCACGTAGCTCAGATGGCGACAGCGAGAATGGGTAGATTCACTGCCACGGCTATTTGTCAGGTGCATCTAGTAGCCAGGTTGAACTATTGCTGTTGATAAGGGGTGTTATGTAGTTTAACATTGCTCCCTTCAGTATCTGTGGAGGAGATAGACACAAATTCTTTTACAATCATTAATCAATCACGGTAGTCACGGTAAACAGCAAAGTTACAGTTTCTCAACCATTAACAGAACCAGATAACCAAATGGTACAAAGCTTTGAGGGGGGAAAAATGAGAATTTGCATTTTGTGTAATACTTGGCAAGCAGTTTACATCACTTTTTACGTCACTACAGGAGCACTGCTCTGCTCAGTCCTGTAGTTTTGTTCAAGTGTTTATGTCTTATCACCTGCCAACCAGACAGCACCATGGACACTGCTTTATTCTGCATCCACTCCAAAAAACAAAGCCAATTAAGAGGCTCATCTAGGATACTCCAGTTTACTCTCTGTAAACCATAACTTCTGACTGCTCCCCTAAATCAGGACGGACGCTGATTTCTGCAGTTGAATAATGATTTTTTGATCATTGACCGCGTTTATTTTCCTGTCCATTTTTTGGATAAATACAATGACGGCTGTGGCTTTTTGAGACCCACAGAAAATGTGAACACACACTTTTTAATGTCAGGTTTATGCAATCAAATGCATGCAGCTCCCGGGACAAGGGATCAACTCTGTTACATAAGCACCAGGGTGTGTGTGTGTGTGTGTGTGTGTGTGTGTGTGTGTGTGTGTGTGTGTGTGTGTGTGTGTGTGTGTGTGTGTGTGTGTGTGTGTGTGTGTTATGATGTTTCTCGAAACCAAAGCAGGATTATTTTAGCTTGAAGTTGCAGCTCAATAGCAGTGGTCCCCTTTGCCAGCGCCAATGTGCACACACACGAGCACACACACACTGCACATGCACAATAAGAAGGTTTGAAAGAAATATGAAGAAGGCTTTGCATCAAACCATTAAACCAATCTGCTTCCCCCTTTAAATCTGCTGTGTTCCTTCTGTAATGAGATCTGACACCCTAATGAGGGGGACAGAACAGAGAGAGTGATGGAGGAGAGAGATGAGATGGAGAAAACAAGCCCAAGAGACTAGGGAGGACTTGAGAGAGGGTGTAGTTACCGTGCGTCTTCTGACCAGGAGGCAGGAAAAGTTCAGGGCACCTCTTGAATAAAAAAAGTGACGGATCCTTGAAAAGAAAGGAAAAGGAAAAGGCTCACTTTCATCTGGCACATATCCTCCGGTATCCATATGTGGCTTATAATACTAATTATACTAACTTGGGTTGTGTGTATGCATTTGTGTAGCTGTAGTTGATGGAAATTATTTGTAGCTTCTTAAATACTGTACATACCCACACACTGTATATGCATACATGAATACATACGTACACATTGTTCTAAAGCTTTGAGGTAATCTTGTAGTCCATACAAGTAATAGTGGTAATTCCTGCCAGTAAGTTTGCAGCGATTATTATGAGTGCATGGTTGAAATAAGGTCAGTCTTATAGCATAGCATTGGAAATTGATGCATCTTAGTCGTCCTGAGTCACCAGTTCTCTATCAATTAGTGTCCGATAAGACCTCTTTGCGGGAAAACTAAAGAGCTGCAGCATCGTGAGACCTTTTGGCTGAAGCATGTCCCCAGTTACTCCAGTGTGTCACTCACCAGGCTCTGTCTGTCTCTGGGTTAGATTAGGTTTGTTTAGCCAGGATCAATTTCAGCTTGGCCCCTGATCCTGCTGGTCTTTTAATGAACCTACTGCCTTTTGAACGCCAGTGAAGAAAGAGTCGCGAATTTGCACTTTCTTATTAAGTGTTGTTTACTCCACTGTGAAAGCGTTTGTGCTGGTTAGAAACACACTTTATGACTCACACTGCACCCAGCTCTCTATTGAAAGACAATGTCTGAGATTAATTTATCTCAGGGTCAGTCTGAAAAATTGTTTAAAAATTGTGAAGAAACAGGACAGGAAGGAAGAACTGAGGCGAGGAAGAAAGAAAATTGATTTATTTCTCTGCATTTTTAGATGATTTTTCTCTGCTGTAGTCGGCTTTCGAACAGATGAATTGAGCTGTGACAGGCAATATAGCTGTGACCTACACTACTATTCAACTTAGTGGACAACAACTCAATTTCTAAGTTGAATTCAGGTGATTTATACTGTGGCTTAAACTTGTACAGTATTTACAGTGAGTTTTTGCTGAAGCCTCAGAAAGCTTTAATTACCAGCTCATAGCATCTGACTTACTCTACAGATCAGCACAAATTCTTTCCCTTGTGAAAACATATGGCCCTTCATAAATGTAGGTTTAAATCAAGTTGGTGCTAGTCACGCTGCACTGCCTTCTCACACAGACACACCAGCAGCCACTAACGTGGCAAACACATGTACAAAGCATGCACAGGAACACACACAGGCATAAGCACGACTTGTGGCTTGTGACTTGTGTCCCATGCTATCTCAGTTTACACGATTAGCATATTCTCTGTTTTATCAGCAGTAATGAATTCATAAGCACTGACATAAACATTCATTTGTTTTGGTCCTCAGAGATCGCAGATAAATTGAAGTCAGCACAAAAGCAGCATTGACTGTCTTCATCAAATGAAAAGAAACATTCATATCTGCTGTTTAAAGCATGTTTTATTCATTAACTGATTCACAGTTTATCGTTGTTTATGTTGGTTATTACTTCTGTGTTTGCTGTTTTTCTCCTCATCAGGCAATATATAGATATAAATAACCTGGCCTCACAATGGTATTGTATCTTTAAAATCAACAATCCCTCTGAAAAAGGTTTGAGAAGTGCCTTTTAGCCTCGTTTCTCATAAACCTGTTTCAGTGTCACTCCATTATTTCGAGTGAATTAAACTCAAATGTACTCTGTTCGTTAGTCATGTTCAAGCTAAGTGTGATATTCATCCATTTGCAGACCCACTTATCTTATTCAGGGTCGTGGGGGGGTGCAGCTTATTTCAGCACACAGTGGGCGAGAGGAAGCGCGCACACAGGAGAGGAAATTCACACTGCACCTGGGTGGTAAAGAGTGTCCAGTCCACCTAACCTGCATGTCTTTGGACTGTGGGAGGAAAAAAGGAGCATTTGTCTTTCATTTCTCAGATATTTGTCAATAGGAAGAACATGAAAATGATTTCCCCCTGCAGTGTTCTGCCATAAATTAATCCAAGAACGGCATGTCAAATCCGATGTGGTAGCAAGCGCAACATTATGCTAATGTAGGACAAGGCAAGCCAAGGCAAGTTTACTTGTATAACAGCCAGTTAACAGTATAACAGTAGTTGTGCTATATTATACATAAAGAGCCCATTTCCACCTGGCATTCAAATGGAATATGTGTTAGTATACATTATCCAGATTCTTGTGATTTTTAATGCGTTCTTGTTATCCTCGTTGTCCTTCAGAGCAAAACTTGCATGTGAGTAATATGAGATGGCAGCGAATCAGACTCCCCTAAAAAATCGTGGACTTTTCTGAGCTGTTGATTTAGGGGAAACTTTATTGACTTGGTGAAATGTAATATATTAATTAACGTTGCTCGCTCTCTAAATTTGAACAACAACCTATATTTTACCTTGAACCATGCATTAACATTCATTTTTACTTATCAGGATAACATGTCTGGCTGCAGATTGCGTTTTGATAGCGGGTGGAAATGTGGCCAAAAAGACACTAGACAAGATATGAATGCCATATATGAGCATTTTGCATGCAGTGGCCATATGCCTTATATAAAAACAAGAAACTTACCTTTGACTTTCACTATTGTCCTTCCGCAGCATGATCATTTAGTAGATATGACTGGCCTGGAGCCCCTGCTGCGTCTAAGTGGCAAGCTTGGAGAAAGACATGGCACCTTGACTCATAGAGACGAGTGTCCCACAGCTCCCACACTGTAAAACTCTGTATGTTTGATACTGAAAGTGTAAAAGAGGGCATTTGTGTGTGTGTGTGAGTGCGTGCGTGCGTGGCCTCCAGTGCTTCCAGCTCAGGAACATCAAGAGCTATGTGTTGGCCAGGAGGTTCTCCCAGGGATAAACAGAGGGAGAAACTAATCCTTACTCTCCTCCATCCAAGCAGTGTGTGTGCATGTTTGTTTGTGTGTGTGCGTGCGTGTGTTTGTGCACGTGTACTCCATCCGTGGCTGCTCTAGGCAAGGTTGTCTGTGCATGCTGCTGCATGACCTCAAAGCATTAGAAAGAGACGTGTTACATGCACACATGTTTAGTCCGTGTCAATCACTTGCATATGTAGAAACCCATGTTTGCGCGCTTGTGCACACACCCTATGCAAGTGTGTGTATGTGAGACAGATAGAGACTGTACTGAGGGGTTTTGTGTAATCGTGCTGAGCGCTGAAGCGTGTCGAGAGAAAGGACATGTCCTCAGCTCTGATCACATAGTTTACTACAACCACAATAGAGGGAGAGAGATAGTGAGACAGAAGGGTGTTAGGGAAGAAAGGGAGAGAAAAACATGAAATGAATGGATGATGGAGAGAGGATGACACATGAAAAAAAAATGGAAGTAGAGAGGGAGTGCAGCACAGCAAAAGAGAGAGGGCAGGGATTGAAAGGGAAGGATTCAGAAGAGATGGGTGAGGAGAAAAAAAAGATGGATTGAGGTGTAGACAGAGTGGGACCGACCTGGAGGGGGAAGAAAGAAGTAAAGAAAGGAGAAAAGGGCAAGGGAGCGATGGAGAAAAAGAAAGTGACAGAGACGGAGTAAGACTGAAAGAAATGGAGGCAGAGATGAAAGAATGGGGAGGACGGATGGACATGGAAAGCTCAGAGAATTGGTTTGATCTCTGTAGTCCCCCCCCCCCATCTCTCTCTCCCTCCCTCCTCCTGTTTTCCTCTATCTCTTGTACATTCAGCGAGGGCTCCCTCATCTCAGCAGCCCAAAGAAAAAGTCTGCCCCGCTCTAAGCTAGCCGGCCCCTTAGTCGACTGGCTAATTGTGGAGGTATCACTGTGTCAAATGACTAATAGAGTTTCCCTTCCCGTCGCTAATCTGCCAGCAGGAGCACAGCCGCGATTTGTTTACTCCACACCGAAGCAAGGGAATACAAAGACACACCCGCCCTTTTATTTCCTCCCAAACGCAATTTCACGCCGCCAGAGCGTTAGGTGTGAGAGGTGTTAGTGGAGCATGAGCGTGCATGTGAGTGTCTGTTTGTACACACAAGGCGCATTTCACGATTGGTTTAATATTTCATGAAACAGCACAGTGAGTTCGCCTCGTGCTGGTCTTATTACAGACACAGCCTCTGACACTCTTCCATGCAGATGTTAGTCTTGCTGCACTTGAGAGGACCTTTCATTTGTGTGTTTTATTCCATCACCCCAAAAACAAAACCTGAGCTTCCAATTACATGCTTAATTTTCAACCTAAATTGAATCTAATTATTATCTTCATATAATGACGTTCTAAGTGACACAGTGTCTCGAAGACTGGTCAAAAATGTCCATTACTCCAAAAGTCTGAAACCCCAGCTTGTTCTCACAAGGACAGGCAAACAAGAGCACATACACAATGACACATGCATGCATAAACAGGCGCCCACACGCTGATTTTTGCCAGGCAATATTGGCCCCAAAGGTCAAGTCATCAGTCAGAACACACCATTACCAGAGGAAATGATAAATTCAGCAGCACTCCATTTACTTAAGGTAGGAGAAGAAGAGAGGGAGAGCGGGCAAGAAGATTGAATAAAGAAGAAACTGGAATGCATAAAGAGGCGTGGGGAGGCTGAATACAAAGTAACAGGATATGAAAACAAAAGGGACGGGCAAACACATGAATTTGGCAGGACATTTTGGGGGGATTTCTCTGTCTTAATGCTCCCTGCGATCTCAGTCATGTGTGCTTTCTTTCCTGTTCTTTTTTCAAATTGTGCCCAAGGACTTCCCCATTCAGTGGTCACAGCACAGGCTATTAAGATAATTTGACAAGGCACTGTTTTCCCACTCCCTCTTTGGCTCTGGGGCTTGTCCTAGTTGGGTGTCTCTCGGTGAGCGCACACTGACACTGGTGGTGTTAGCTTAAAGTCTCGGCTGCTAATGAGACGTTCAGAAAGACAGACGTACCGCAGACACCATCCAAAGAGTACAGAAAAGACTGGGATTTGCCTCTGATGGGAGTAACTCTGCTTCATTACCCTCCCATACCCTCTGTTCTACGTGGCTGTGCTGTCGCAAACTCCATCGCCTCTTGTTTCCTCCGTCTGCCCTCTTGTTTGGCTCTTTTTCGAAACTGCAGCTCTGTCCCTCATCTCTCAGATGTTTCTCTCTTTTTCCCAGGCTCTCTCGCCGTTTCTCTTTCCCTGCCTAATTCTTTGGATCTTTGTCAAATTTGGGGCATCAGTAGAAGAGCTTGCACAGCCTTTAGCCTCATGGGCATTGCATGGCAAAGTCTGAAAGTTGGATTTTGCACTGTCTGGCTGGCAATGGATTTTTGTTAACCTGATTTTGGAGTTGGGAAATAAAAATATGCTAATGTAGTTACATCATCCAAAAGGTTCCCTGTGCCTCTAGTGGGCCGACTAATGGAGTTTACCAGATATGGTGAGAAGAATTTAAATAAGAGCTTTGGTTTAATCTGTCTCATGTACTAGATGCGTGGGGCAGATCAGAAGTGTGTGTGGGTGTGTGTGTATGAGAGAGAGAGAGAAAGAGAAAGGTGAAAAAGAGAGAGATAAGAGGGTTGTGAAGGTCAAGTAAATGCCATCACTCAAGACAACGCTAAAGAGCAAGTTTGTTGGTCACATAACGATGAGACACTCAACCTCAGCACACACACCCACATTCACACAATCTCTAATCCTTTGTTAATTTAGTGTGTGTGTGTGTGTGTGTGTGTGTGTGTGTGTGTGTGTGTGTGTGTGTGTGTGTGTGTGTATGCTATAGAAAGTGTAAATGTGTGTGTTTGTACGTTTACACTCATGCATGTTTTATGAGACGCACAGGAATGCTTGTGTCCTGCCCCGTGTGTATAGTTTGAGTGTGCATGTGTCCCAGTTTGTGTGCACTTTGCCATCCAGACACATTTTCAAGGCTAATTCTCTTTGAAAGAGGAGGCGCGTTGGCCTGTGTTAATGTCCCAGTCAAGCACACATCCACATATTGATTTCAGGGCCCTGTGATTTATCGCGTACTCCCCGAAGAACACATTTATGGTGTTTTTGCATGTGTGTACGTGTGTGTTTCTGTGTAGACATACCTCTGTCCTAATGACAGATGAGGTGGATCCCCCCACACCGTCTGTCTCAGTGTTTTTACAGCCAGAGAAACGAGCCCCCCAGACTCACATTAACACCTTGATATATCACCGATCCGCCGCTCCAACGCGGTGGGGAGAAAAGGTGACAGCTACTGTGCCCCAGCAGGCTGCTTACATCGCAGTGCAAATCCCCATTCAATTTCCATCTCACTCTAAAGAGAGATGGCCTGGTGTTTTACTTTTTTTTTCTCTTTTTTTTAATGTATTTTTTTAGTCCTTAATGCTCACCAGGCAGATGTCTCGCTGTGTGGGAAAAGTTTCCGCTATCGTTCTCTAGCTACCTGCAAATATGCTTACGAGTAAAGTTTCCATTATTCATAGCATGGAAATGGGAGGCTAATGAGCCTTTTGAGTGACAAAAACACTCTCTGGAAACTGTTGCTAAAGGGGATTTTTACTAGGTTACTGGACTTGACATTGGAATAGAACTATTGCTAATTTTTGTTAACTAGGGTAAATTTTTTTTTTTAATCATTTGTTTGTATTCTCAAAAAGTCGCGTTGCTTTAACTAGAATTTACAGAAAAAGATTTTCAGCACAATCTTGTCCATGCAGTTTATAGGAGGTGATTCTGTTTTATATTTTTCAGCCACTTTTGGTCTTACGGAGCCATTTCATCAATCAGTAAACTGATCAAACTTTAGTGTGCTCAACTTTTGACGATTTTTCTCTTTTCTCTCTTCAATCCTTCCCTCTGTTGAACATTGGTCCTTGGTGTTAATCCTGGGCATGTGGCCAATGTTTTTCCATCCATATGGAGACGTGGTTGTCTTTTCCCAACAACCTGTTCGTCTCTGTGTCTGCCTCTCTGCTTCTCTCCTCTCCTTTCTTTCTTCCTGTCCTTCTCCCCTCACCTTTTCCTTTGTCTTCTCCTCCCCTCCTCTCCTGTTCAACTCTGCCCTGTAGACCTGACCCAGCGTGTCCATGACCAGGTCCTAAGTTATGTCCTCTGTCCCTACTTTCCCACCATAGCTCCCTCCTCCCCTGGTGTCGACTCCGCCCCTTTGCAGCGCACAGGAAGTCACAGCACGGGAACAGGAAACTACAGCCGTGGCGGGACCAACAACTATGCCACAGTGGGACCAGGCTACACCTCAAGTGGAGGTGGTGGAGGCGGAGACTTGTATGGCTCAGACCCCTATGTGGCGGACCCCTACCGCACTCTGCAGTACTGCCCTTCAGTGGTCGAATCGCCCTACAGCAAGTCTGGACCAGCTCTGCCACCGGAAGGGAGCCTGCAGCGTTCACCTTCCATCGACTCTATTCAGAAAGACCCCAGGTAGGATGAAAGGAGTGTGTGTGTGTGTGTGTGTGTGTGTGTGTGTGTGTGCATGAGTGCGAGCGTCTGTATACAGTACATGTGTTTTATGGGGTTTATTGGATCACAAGCTGCGCACATCATGGAGCATAGCGTGATTAAACGCACTTAGAAATGTGATAAAAAATCCATGTGTTGGTGTGCAAGAGGATTTAATAAGTTTGTTAAGAGTGCAAGAACACACATATCTATTATTACTGTACATTTGTGAGGACATTTTTATTGACATACATTCTTTCCCTGGAGGCTGGGTCTGATTGGATGTCCCTGCTTGTGAGCAGGCTATGAAAATGTGTTGAATACATAGCACATGTAAAACATGCAAGGATCTGCATAGATGGGAGCATGTGAGGATGAAGTGTAATCCAGGAAGGGCAGATTGACTAATAGATTCATAAGTCTGAAGACCCATCAGATACCAAAACACTGCACAGCAATTTATAATACTAAGAGGAAGGATTTTAAAGAACTCTCAAAGGTTCATGTCAACAGAAATCATTTTATCTGCTGTCTAGACAGCTGTGAAGTAAACAGGAATTACCATGTTTACCTTACAAAGTACCAGGAATGCGCGCGTGCTTATATTTGATTGGCCTACTCAGGACGTTGCCGGATGATGTCATATTGGGCTGCGACAAAAGTTGACCCAAGTTCAACTTTTTTGCCAGACAACCATGCAGATTTTTGTCTGAGCCCTCTACGCTGGACCCCAATGAAACACAAAAATGAACATTTAGTGAAAGAAAGTGCCTCTCCAGTCACTCACAGGCTACTTTAGAAGCTCCATTTCCCCTCCCTTGGTGTCACGGTGTGTGTAACAATGTCTTACTGGGCTGTGATCACATCCATCCTCTTGTCTCTGTAATTAAGTAAAGCTCACTCTCCCCTATAAATTTCTATATATATATATATATATATATATATATATATATATATATATTTCATAGGACCCTTGATGTGTAATTCTTTTAATTACACAGTGAGAGCGACTGAGACGTGCATGGATCAAGTCTCAGCAGCAGTTGTCAATCACAGGAGAGAGACAGGGAGAGCAAGCGAGGGAAAAAGAAAGACAGATAAGACAGAATAAGAGCGAGAGGATGGGCGAGAAATATTTACACCAAGAGTGAAAGAATGAACAAATGATGTGCTCAGTCAGATAAACGTACAATCGTCCTCAAGATGAAGTATCTGATAATGAGTGGAATGATGGTTAATCATTGATGGAACGTGATTGACTGGCTCAACACTCTCTCAGTGAAAAGCTTATTTATAGGTTGGACTTAATTTTTCAAATAAAACAGAATTCTCTGCTCTCTGACTCATGAGCGACCGTTTTACCTTTTCTCTTTTTGAAAAAGCGAAACTTTTTCTCCTCTTCATAGTCTCACCGAGGTTGCGAAGCCTTTGTTGTTTGCACTCTGTTGCAGTTTGTTGTCGGCACCTTGTTGTTTGTATACACAGAACATTCCTCTCGAATTCAGCAAGAGGCAAAGCAGTAATATATGTTCTGTTTTCTGTAAAGGTATCTATACCAGCCAGTTTTGTGACAAAGGCACATTAGTCACACAGCAACAATATAAGCAGTCGCAACAGTAAGTAAGTTTCTCAAAGAGACGCTGTACAGAGAAGAAGCAAGAGCTGACCTCAGGTCAGCAAGATAAGGGTCTCATGGATTGCAGTCTCTCACATATTCACACGTATAGTGCGCTCACTATTTGGCTGCATGAAAACATGTAGAAAACGATGTGTCTGTGTGTGTAAAAGAAGGAAAAAAATACAACGTCAAACACGTCAGAGAGCCTGAAAATTGAATGCTCATTAAGGGATAATCCTGAAAATGTATTAATCTATTTATCAAGCTGTTGGAGATCCAATTGTGTTTTCGTACTGTGGGTTGTTTGCTGCCATCCATCACAGTGCAATATGGAAGACAGTTTTTAAATCTGTGCTGCTTTTTTACTGTCTAAACTGCTTCAACAAAGGTGGTGAAAACATTTAAAAGTTCATTGCAGTGTGTTAGTCAGAAGGAAAGAAGTGGAAGAGGAGAAGTTCTGGAAAGAGAGCCGATCAGCCTTTTGTCATTTATCTCCATCTGTAGTTGAGCTGACTGGTACTGGGTGAAGATACACTAGCTGTATGCTATTTACAGTCAGACAACTATGGTCAGAGCAGGCTCAATTTCATTTCTAACTTTGTTAACTTTGGAAATGGAGGCTCTGCAAATAATGTAGAAGCAGGGTTTAGGAAGTAAAATGTGCTTCTAAATGTATACACAAACTATTATCTTTACGGTACTTGCAAGACAGTGTTTATTACTGGCCCACTAGAGTCATTAAAACATTTACTCATACACAAGCACACATAAGAGATCACTTTGTTTCCCTCACTGCTTCAAGCTTCATATACTACATGTACAGAGAAGCAGAAAGACATCTTGTTTTTCCTCCTGGTGCACTTTATTTTAGACAGTGAACCTTACTCAGACGCTGTTAAAGAAATGCAGCCATTTCTTACACGGTTCCAGTGGTTTGAGAGCGCTATTGTGTGTTGGATGCCTCCCACAGAGTACAGTAAAACCTTATTTAATTAAAAGTTACAAAGTTATTTATGAGTGTTTTAAAATTCGGACTTTACTAGCTGGAGCCTGATTGCTGTAGACTCAGCATGTTGTACGTTTTCATTCGTTTGGGCCGGCCATGAATGCCAAGTTATTTAGAGCCACAGGACGCCAAAGTTCATAAAACCTGAAAACAGAATGTAATAAGTGGATTTTCACAGCAATACCACATTTTGGTTTTCTAGTCACAAATGCCCCATCCTTGTAAATATGAGCGCATTGTTCTGACTGCGGCAACAAAAGACAATGTACACATGCACTGAAGAGCTTAAATGCGTCAATATCAGAGTTCACTGTCCCGTACAAATGGGAGAAATTCCACCAAATTTTATCTGCATTCATGGACCTTAGCGTCTAATGTTTTTGTCTCTAAGTGACTATTTTCCAATTGGGCTAGCATTGAGCTGCAAATGCCAGCCGCAAAACGGGCTGCAATGAAATCCTGCCGTGTGTTTGCACCCCGTCAGTGTACGCCCACTAAAAGTGTATGTTTTTACCACTGACAGGCTCAGATTGTTATAACAAGTGTCTGACAACATTATGGAAAGTATCCCTACAGACGCTTTGTTAAAGAGTAAGATCCTTTTTGTTTAACCAGACACAGCTGCTATACTGCTCTCAGCAAAGCCACCAGACTCCATTTACAGAAACAGTCATTTTATCATCATGAGACGCACTTCATAGTAAAACTCACTAAAACCTTCTTTGTTCGTCTTTCACTGCTCCAACAATCACCACCTACTCTGGCTTGGTCGAAATAAACTCTTGATTCACTGAATCGGGAGAGGAGTGAAAGAGAGGGCAGACGTCAGAGGGGCAGGGGGAGAGAATAGCCTGTAGAGTTGGAATCGCTGGGCATTCTTCAACAGATTTTCCTTGTAAAAGAATTTTAATTACCAGATAAACCCTTCTTCCCGTCAGCACTGATGAAGTGAAGGTAATGGTGATGTAGCTTTTGTTTGAGAGAAGTGCGGCAGTCAGTGGTCAGAGCTAGCCTGTCTGCCCTGGCTAGCTGGACTTTAGCTCAGCCCTCCTCTCCTCAAAGTGTTTTTTAACCACACTGATTGCTATACTCTGCAAGTGAACAAAATTTACTTTTTCCAAATGTGACACAAGTGTCAAAAAATTCTGTGAAAGTGCTTTGCAGCTCAATCCAAAGAGCGTAAATGACATGGCTTAGCCTTTATCCGAAGCAGGATGTAGCGGCACATGTCTGTTGCTCTTTCATTAGTGCAATATGAAAAGCTGCAGCTCAAAATCTCTGAAAAAAAAATCTCCCATCAATTTCCTGTCATTCTGCTTCTTGTTCTTCCCATTTATGTTTTTAGACTTCACAGGAACAAAATGTCAATTCAGCAGTACACTTGGTTTTCTAGCTTTCTTCCTGCAACCGAGTCATATAAAAATGGCTTTAAGTCCTCCCATTTTGGTTTTTATCTAATCCGTTAGCATATTTTACATCATATCATACGTTTTTCTTTGCCATGAGGTTAAATGGCCTCCTACTCAAACTCAAACTCTCTCTTGTTGTAATTGGATCTAGCTGAGCTAACATGAAGTGCTAAATGAGTTATCAGCAATTAGAGACAAGAAACAGTCTGAGTGAGGGCAGAGGTTATGTCTGTGTGTGTTAACGTCTGGGTGAGTGTGCGCTGTGCTCAGGAGAAGACGGTGTATTTTTTTTATAATTCATTAGCATATTCTATGCCTCACTCATGTCCATTATTCTATTATGTGCATGTGTATATATATGTGTGTGTGTGTGTGTGCATGCACGCACTGGCAACCAGTAACACAGTTAGGGGCTATTACTGTTGCAGAAGAGTGAGCGCAACAGAGCAGAGGTGAGGACGGCGACACAAAGAGAAAACTCAATAACCGCTAATGGATGGGAGTGAAGACAGGAGAGGAGGAAGAGAGGGAGATAAGGGGAGGGAGGAGGGATGGAAGGAGGGAGTGGTGAAGATGAAGCTAAAGCGAGGGAGGCTGATGAACACAGCGGAAGAGGAGGAGGAGGAGGAGGAGGAAGGGAGGAGAGGAGGCATATGTAGGGTAGAAAAAGGGAGGAGGGGAATTTTGTAGAGAGGGGAAAAATGGAGGTTGTTAGATGAAGATTCAAGATGGAGGGAGGTGAATAAACAGAAGAAAGAGGGAGCAGAAGTGAGGAAAGGGGCAGAGCATAATGTAGATAAGTGCTACCCTCCATTGTTTTGTTTGTGTGTTTTCCTATAAGCTTTCTCCCCGAACAGAAATCTCACAGGCACCAAGTTTCCTTCTTAAATTGAATATTAAAAACAACATCGGGAGCCAGATGAGGAGGAAAATATTGAGCGCGGACCCACAAAACCAATGAAAGTGTGGCGGGTTTGAAGGGAAGACAAAAACCAATAATGAAGGAAATGAAAAAAGGAAAAAAAACAAAGGGGATTGGGAGAGTCTTAAGTGAGGGAAGACAGCACAGAAAGACATTAGCTTAGGGAATAAGGGAGACGTACCTTGAGGGATCGAAGAAAGAATAAGGAAGGAGGGAGGGATGCAAGACATGAAGGGGTTTCTGGGAGGATAGAGTGATGAACATTAGCTCAGAGCTCAGGGAGTTAAGGAGCAAGGAGGTGGGGGCCAAGGGTTAGTGTTACAAAGCGTGGGAGATTAGAAAGAAGGAAGACAGCGAAAAACATCATGAAGGGGGACTTAGGGTAAGCGATGAGAATTCACAGTAATGCAGAAATGGGGATTGACAGCAAGGAAAGTTCTAGTTTTGTGATCAAAAATGAGACTGCAGTATTGTTTCAACTGTGGGGGTGTGCTTGACTTATCTCATCAAACACTCCAACAGCCTGAAATGTAGACACAGCACTTCAAGATAAGATAACTCAAACTCCACTCATTTACATTTTCTCCACAAATCTAAAATGTGTTCACCCAGCAGAAGTGATGTGCGACGTAAAAATGATTTTGTTGTGTCAAGCAAACCGCAGTCAGGAATCCAGGGGTTAAAGCCCCATCACTGCAACAATAGATGTAAAAACGTGCATTGTTT
Organism: Chaetodon trifascialis; assembly: GCF_039877785.1. Classification (NCBI taxonomy): domain Eukaryota; kingdom Metazoa; phylum Chordata; class Actinopteri; order Chaetodontiformes; family Chaetodontidae; genus Chaetodon; species Chaetodon trifascialis. Next base: position 11,341,861 of record NC_092073.1, read on the forward strand.
GTAAAAGGAGTACCCCCTGTGCCCCCATCATTGGCTTGATACAATGGAGCTGCTGACATGGAATTGCTATTTACAGTACTTTGATATGATGTGATCTGGTGTGACACATCATTGTCACCGCTCCGCTATTCACCGACAGTGTCTGTTGGCTCACAGCCTGAGCACAATGCTCTATTTATGGATGGTCAGCGGTGACCCTGTGCATGTCGGCTGGCGTGTGTCTGTGAATGGGGTCTGTGCGTTTGTGCACCCACGGCTGTGTCAGACAGGAAGATGGAAACTGTGTGTGGGGACATAAATGTGTTTACACTGTCAAATTGCGGGGACTTGTCTTCCTTATGGGGACAAATTGAGTCTCCAGAAAATGAATGCAGGTCTAGTGTGTGTATGCGTGCGTGCACGTCTGCGTGCGTGTGTTTGTATCTGATAGCAAAGGGCTGATGCAACACATTCCCATGTGTTACACGGTTTAACGGACAATGATATGTCTTTGTGTGTGTGTATGTTTAAGAAACAGAGTGAGAGAGAATTATTATGCAGTGATTACTCTTGTTGTCAGCTGGGCACTTGTGTCAATGTTTATTTATGAACGTGTGTGTGTGTGTGTGTGTGTGAGAGAGAGAAACTGAGCGGGTGTATTCCCTTCTTGCAACCCTTGTCTGTTTGTTTTAGTGCATTGCTCTGTGTGTTGGACACATATAGTTTATGTATGACTCTACAGAGGGATACCTGCTTTACATGGAAATTGTGGCACTTGCGGACTGCGCGTGTGAATGTGTGGGAAGTCTTGACCATTGGATTAAATTCAGAGAGGGGATCCCATACACACTTAAGTGCCCAGTTTACAACACAGTGCACTTGGGGATTTCTATGGTGTAAACTGTAAACTGCTGTGTATACGCCTGCCTGGCAACACACACACATTATCTTGCTCTTATTATGCTTCTTCTCTCTTTACTTCTTTTCTTGTTTTTTGGTCAGGCGGGAGTGAATGAAAGACACTCATGGAACTGAAGTAAATTGTTATTGAAATGCAGGCATTGGGATGTGTTTCACTGTGTTTGATATGTGTGTCGATGTTGTGTCAGTGTTCAGCTGGCTTGACAAATGGAGAGAGAGGGAGAGAGTGCTTCAGCACCACGGACAGAGGCACAGAGATACATTAGGGTCGAACGTTTCAGCACCATGGAGAGAGACAATGAGTGTGAGTGGTGCCACTGTATACACATACTACACCCGAGCAACTAGGGGTGTTCTGAAGACTAATTTGAGCAAATGCATGCATAAATGAAAGTTTAAACTTTGACAGGTCGACTAGTCTAAAAGAGAAAAAAAAACAACATACCTTTTTAACCAGAAACAGCCACTATATAGCTCTCACCAAAGCTACCAGACTCCATGGACAAAAACAGTCATTTTATCATCGTAAAACACACTCAAAATTAAAACACACGAAAACCCTCTTGGTTTGTCTTTCACTGTTCCAACAGTCGCCACTAACTCTGATTTGGTTGCATTAAAGCCGTGACTTAGCGAATCGGGAGAGGGCCAAGGAGAGCAGACATCAAAGAAGCAGCCACGGAAAAGACCGTGTAGAGCCAGAATATTTTCACATCTAACTCAGGAGTTAATTTCACTGGACATTACGGCCGGAGAGATTTAAATATATTAGACTTCAACAGATTTTCCCATTAAGACGTAGCTAAATGATGGATAAGAGATTCTGCTGTGCATTATGAACACATTGTCCTGTAACTTAAATGTGTACACTAATAAAATAATTAGAATGTTAACTACTATTTCTGGACTAGCGATGGTAGCCCCATTGAATCGACTAGTTGACTAATCGCACACATCCCTTCTTGCATCCAGATGCAAGGCATGCACATTGACTGAGCATTTTTCATGACGTGACATTTTTAAAAATGCCCTTTGCTGACAGAAAGAGTGTTTATGTGGCAACTTAGCAGCTTCTTCATGCAACCATGTATTGCTTTGTAAATAGTAGATATCAGTGTTTATTTTTACGGTGCATGTAAATGCATCTTAAGTTAATGAGACAGTAAGGGAAGTTAATGAAGGATGAAAACATTTTGTCCGTTTTATAGCTGTTGTGTGCCCTTGCTGACAGAGTGGGGCAGGAATGGAGAGAGCCAGTCAGTCCTTTTTGTGTCCTTTGTTATAAATCTGTGTTCTACATCAGGCGTGGAAAAAGGGACAAAGGAGAGGGGGAGAAAAATGAAGTCGCAATGAGGGATAGATAAAGAAAGATAAAAGAATGGGTTAGTAACTGGGTGACTCAGGGATGGAGACCGAGGGAGAGAGGGAGGACAGTGAGGGTGTGAGAGGCACAGTCACAGGGTGAACAAGGGATTTAAAAAAAGAGAAAGGAAGGAGGAGAGAGAGAGACAGATAGGAGGACACACTCTATTGGCTCTCAGCACGGCCCAGGGGTAATTTCCTCTCCACATGAGAAATGCATGCTGGGATATGGAATTACCTCCAAGGGAGGGTAATGATGCATTGCCAGAACGTTGGCCCTGAGGCACAGCTGTGTGTATGTGTGTGTGCGTCTGTGTGTGTGTGCGTGCATCTGTGCCCTGGCCATCATCCCTGCCTGTTCTGGGTAAATTGCCCATTGTAGTTATTTTCCTTTTCTGCGGTGGCCTATCTGTTTGTGCGTGTGTGTATGTGTGTGTGACCTTGGAATGATAACAACCCTGTGTGTCTGCCTTCTTCTCTGCTGCGGTGAGCTTCACCCGAAATCTGAGGCCTGGGAGATAGAAGGTGAAGCGTATTAGGTGGGTGGCCGTTGGGCAGAGGCACACTTACACACGCATTTAAATGTAAGTGTTTAGATAAATGGGAGAAATTGCCACACAGATGAGACTTGCACATACACATAAAGTAGAGGCTCAGGCTAATAATTAGATATTTGGCTCTCGGGCAGTAAGAAATCAGAAAAGACAGCGTGGACTGTTCTCAATTTTTTTCATTGTGCATTTGTGTGTGTGTGTGTGTGCACGCTCTAATCTGTGCAGTGGCTAATTAATCTGTCATGTCCTTTTGATCCAATCATTACATTATTGTTTTTTATGGTAATTGCTGCCACTAACATTTCGTCAATTAACATCCATCAAACCTTTCACACACGCACGCACGCGCAGGAGCGAGCATGCACGTGCAAACGCACCTATTCAGCACTACAAACTAATCTATAGGCTCGGCAAGAAAGGTTCTAATATGATTTTTCAGCTGCTTCATGCTCAACAGAAGTACGGCAATAGATGCTTCCCATCTCTCCTCCTCCTCCCACCACCTCTCTGCTGCTCTGTCTCCTGACACTGGCCGCATTTGGGAGGGATTATGGGAAAATGTCACACCAGCAGAATTATTGTATATCTTCTCTCTTCCCCACGCCTCGTTTCACCTCACCTCTCCTCTAGCTCGTACTTAAGAGCAACTCAGGCTAACCATGCTCGCTCTATCTAGAGTCTTAAGGCTGCACTGATAGAAACTAAGCAGAGCTCTATCTGTATGTTCTGATGAGTCAATATTCCAGGTGAGACACGCTTTCTCTGTATGGATCTCTGGGTGCTGGTCAGCGTGAGCATAGACTACATTTAACATGAATGCCGGCAGGTTTCTGTTACATGTGTAGCACAGAGCTATCAGTGGAACGGCCCTCGTGAGACGGCGCTACCAAGGTTTTATTTTCCCTTGGACTTGAGCGCAGTCTCGCATGAACTCAGCTCTATCGACCTTCCACTCAGAGAGATGTATCTTGTCCTTAATTACCTCTTTTATTAACATCCACCACAGACATTAATGTCAAGCAGTTGTACATCTTGCATGCCACTGCTATCTTTGAGCAAGGCTCAGTCTTCCATGGGGCTGCAGATGTTAAGGTCAGTGAGTTGTATATCTCCTGCGCAGGAGAGGGATCTTGACCTTTCGGCTGAGTTGCTTGGAGGAAATCAAGCGGTGAATGCTTGTTATTGGACCCAGCGGGACTCGGTAATGACCAGAGAGCTCAAATAAAGCTGAAATTGGGAGAACAGGAGTACAGAATGTAAGATTAGGAAAGCAGCTGGATACATGGAAATAAGGGAACATGCTGATTAAGTAAAAATGTAACTTGCAAAAGCAAAGTTACATTCGTTGTAGAAGCGTAGGAGGAGGAGCCCTTCCAAGTGTGTCATGGTTGTGCTCATTTGAAATTCTAATTGCACACATTTCTTGTCATAGGTCATCACATTTAGTCATGCTGCCATGTCAGTATCAGTCAGCTGCAGAGCTACAAGAGCACCTCCATATTACAGTCATGTCTGAGAAGCCCACTGACAAACTCCAAAATTTTTGGAATATTACCAACATTGGTCTTAATCTAAATTTGTTTTTGGCACACTCATTAAAGTGTGTTGCAGAAAGGATAAAGCAGCAGCTAACTGAGCGAGCGATGATTTTACAGAAGCAGTTGCAAACAGAGATGCATACTATTTTTTCAGAAGTCTAAGTACGGTAAACTTACTTTGTTATCAGCCACATATGCTTCTTTTGACCTTTTTGCCTCTTTGTAAGTTACTGCTCTAATTTTATCTCCATGAGATTTCTCTTCGCTCCTTGGCTGAGAGAGAAGACCTCTCAAACACCATTCTGACACATGTAATACTAAAGTTCTCCAGCGAGGCCCTGAAAAAAAAAAAAGCAGATGTCAATATTGTAGTGGAATGGAGAGGGAAAAACACAGACTATAAGAAAAGCTCCATAAACATGAAACTAAATACGGTTCAGTCTGCTGGGGCAGTGCTGTGGGCTTGTGACGAGAAGGTCATTGCTTTGACCCCCACGCTGTCAGGATAAATCTGGAGAGAGAAGAGAGAAACAGCAGCACTTGAACCTCCCTCCTTACCACCCACCACTGTAGTGCCCTTGAGCAAAGGCCCTTAACCCCCTCAACTGTACCAGTGGAGCTCCTCAGTTCCCAGTGGATCAGACTGTGTTCCTGGAAAAGCACTCGCATCCACTGAATCCATGAATAAAGCCAAATAAATTAATTGATGGCACTGTGTTGATGGTAGCCATTGTCAGGACACCCCGCAGTAGTTATTTACTATCAGGAGAAACACTGCTATCTACCGTGTAAAAATAGGTGTTCGGCTGTCTCATTATTCATTTCATTATTTATTTTCACGCTGGGAAACTCTCCGATTTTCATCATAGACCCTCTGCACGATCTGCAGAGTCAATCCAAATGTTTTCATTGAGTCATGACAAAATAACTCCAATGCATCCTTGGGGTGCTGACTCGATTTAGAAACGCTCTCCATCATGCATCCATCGCTCTCCCTCTCTCTCTCTCTCCTCATCACACTCCTGCAGGTAGAGAAGGCTCGGCACTGATGATGGGTTAGGAGGTGTAAGCATTCATCCGGCACCCAAAGTGCTTTCTCCCGCCCTCTCAGTCTAAACACAGTTCTCCTACACTTCCCCATTGTCCTTTGTGTCTATTAATGCAGCCAGTCTATCCCCTTTTTTAATGCCTTCCACTCTCTCCCTCACACTCTCTCTTTGCAGCTCTCTCCCCATATTCACACCCCCCCCCCCTTTTTTTGTCGCCACAGGCCATGAAGTGATTCCTGAGGCTCCACTCACCACGCTGACAAAAGTCCTGCGTACATGTTTGCATCCGAGTGCGCCTTTCTGTCTGCGCTTATGTGTGTGCATGTGCTTTTCACCTCATAATATCAACAAAGGCTGTCCTGTCAGCCAGAGAGATGCTTCATTCGGAACATGACTCAAGTGAAACACTAATCTTGGTAGGATGACGACAGGAAGAGAACAAGTAGAAGACAGAGAGGGAGAAGAGGAGAAACACTTAGGAAGAGAGAGAGCGTGGTGAATTGAGTCACAGATGCAGGCCTTTGTATGAGTCATCGGACAAGGTTGTTGGGGTTGTGTTACCCCCCTGTGTGTGCAGAGTACATGCGTGTGTTTTTGTGGCACAAACTTGCACTCATGAATGCTCCCCTGTGTACATTTTGTACCTGCTGAGTTATTTTCCTGAATCACCTCACTGATTTTGCCCTCTTGAATTGCCATTTGTCAACACAAACACCACAAGCTGACCTCATCTTTATGTCACAATAGATCAATATTATGTGCAAATCTTCATGCCAGGTCTGTGCCACGCTGCATTTAATACCGTCAGAATTAGCTGTCATTTTAAGGTTGAAGGGCTGCTCATGGGTTCAGCGCAATCAATCTTAAAAACCACAATCAGGACTCTTCAGTGAAAATGCATTGAACAAAATGATTTTGGGCAATTTCAGCTACACATTTTTATTGTTTTATAGCTGCCACAGCGCTGTCAAACAGGCATTGTCTGAGCTAGGTTACAATTTCACCCCTCTTCCATCATGGGTTTTACTGCCATGCCAGCAATCATTTTGCAGGGATGGGTGGACATGTGGAAAATAAACGTTTTCTCACTAAATTATACCACTTTAGAGAATGCAGTCGTCTGTGTCATTGAAAGGTTGCTCAGTGAATATCAGGCAGCAAATAAACCCATCCTCAGATCATCCTGATTAAAAAGGTGAAAAATGAACAATCATGGCTGTCACCTCAGGAACGAGTACGAGTCGATGTTTCTACAGTTGTGTCCGTATTCCTTTGAAATCTTTCGTTTGACTCAGTGCAGTCTGCACTCTGTCGTATTGCGTGACCTCAGCCATGTTGGAGCTGCGGCATGTGATGTTTCTATTACACAGCTCTGTTCCTTGTTCTTCACTTTCCTCCCTCCCCATCTTACTTGAAGTGGATGACTGCTTTTAGTCTGACTTAATCCGCTTTGAAGGTTGTATTTGTGTGTGCGCGTGTGTGTGTGTGTGAGACATGTCAAAATCTTTAAATGCAGCTGGCCACTTTTGGGAAATAGTACATTCCCTCAATGTAATCATCATCATTGATCACAGTCACATTGTCAGTCTAATCATCCTTAATCCTGATTATCATCATCACATCCACCTTCTCCTGCTCCACCGTCATCTGCGTTCATACACTCTGATGCAGCCTAATCAGCATTATCAATGTCACGATCACGACGTGTTCGTCATCCTCCTAATTATTCATTTTATACCGTGTTTTGTTGTCTTATTCATATTTTGTCATGACCATCTTCTTACTTTTTATGTCATCATCTCCCTAGTCAGCATCATTATCAGCGTGTTCTTTGTATTGTCTTGCACAGCTTTTCGCAAATACAGTACTGCTCCAACTTCTCTATGCTGTATTATTGCCCCAGTGTGAACTAATGAGAATAGCAGGTGCAGAAGCTAATCACTGGTTTATTACTTTTTCTTCCCTCTTGCGTCATCTTGCTGATTACACTATCTTTCGGTCACACACACAAACACGTTCCACACAAAGCACCACTGAAATATTAATATGCTCCCACCCAAACTCACACAGCGCCCAAGGAGAGTTTAGCCACCTCAAGGTGAAATGTAAGCTAAGTTCACAATTACCCTGCAATGCCGAGGCAGAGGCAAATCAAAATGAATCGCAGAGCCGTTTTGGGCTAGATATAGAAGGGCTGTACAGCTGCCTGTTCTTTAGAGGAGAGGAGATGCAGGTCTGGAAAAACTTCTGCAACAGCAGACCTTGAACGTGGGAGTTTGACAATGCAAAAAGTTTATGGTGATTATTGCAAGGTATAAATGGCTGCCAAAGGGCAAATCTGCTCCTACCTATTTAAATCACAGACACGGGTGGATCCCTGAGTGGGCCGACCAACCACAGGTCCAGGGGATGGAGGCGCTCAAAGTGTGAAGTTACTGTTCTTGTTAGAGAGCGAAAGGGTTCAGTCAAGAGTCCTTTTGAAAAGCTGAATAATTTCCCTTCACATCACTTTAGAGATGACACAACAAAGAGTGACACCATCAAAGGGAGTGAGCCAAGTGTATTTATATGCGTTTAAGTAATTGGGTTATTTTCTGCATTAACCTGGTTTCTCAAAGGTCATGTTAATGAGAAACCCACTTTCCATTATAGAGGCGAGGGGTTAGAAAAACCTAGTGAAAAGAGCCAGAATGACACCGACTAAGCCTGATTTCATGGCCATGTGTGTTTCTAATCTGGTGTTTTAGAGAAAAAGTGCACGACAAAGTTCTTGGTATCAGTGGGAGGCGTTTTAGGCATCTGTGCCCAGTAGCCAATTAACATGATTCATCATGATGCACCCACAATCACAGCCAAATACACCGTCAAACACTCTGTGATGAGATCTCCGTGATGCCCCTGCAACACATCCACAAAAATAGACTGACCTTGCACTAACAAACATTCAGACACGGCCTCAGTTAAGAGGATCAATGAAAGTTCCCACTAACTGAGACTCTGAATGGAAGTTTTCAGTGGGCTAACTCTCTCATATTCAGACGCACACCGCATAAAGCGTGTGAAAACTGTCTTGGGCAATCATAGTTCAGACAGTTGACATATGGTAGTACGTGTGTGTACAGTGTACAGTATATGCCCATTATACACTCAGCACACTGGAAAATCCCTCTCTGCAGCTTTCTGCCTGCACCTCATCTTCTTTCCATCCGTTGCTTTTTGGAGAGCTGTGCAGCTTGCCACCGTGGCCTCCACTCATCTACGGTGTTTTAGTTCTGGTTTAGCTTCCTATATACAGTACCCCTCCCTCTGACAAGGCACAGAATGTGTTCAAAAAGAAAGAAAGAGATTGGAAAAAAAGAAAATGAAATAACAGAGAAAAACAAGGTGTGTGGCAAAGATCTTTTTGTAAGTGGGGCGCCTCAGTGCTGAAGTAAATTTACCCTGTGTGTGTGTGGGCAGTTTGAAGGATTCACGGGTTTGCATAGGTGTGTGTTTGTGTGGGGGGAAAATACTGTCAAAGGGAGCAAAGAAGTGTGTGTGTTTGTGTGTATGTGCTTCTGAGTATACATGTTATCTGCCTCTCTTGTTTAATGTCAAGGCACAGGTCTCTGACCTCTATAGTAAATGTCTCCTCTGTAATGTGAATCTGACAGCGGATGAATGTATTACACCCATGTGCATACACACACACATACACATGTATACACACGCACACACAGCTGTAGATGGTGCTAATATCCAGCTTGACCTTATCAGTGTGATGTTCACATGGCAGAATAATTCTGGATAATTTGTGGCTGTGTGATGCACGCGGACACACAAAATGACCTTCAGTTGGGATGAAGCATGAAGGTGCATTTGTTGGTCATGCACACACACACACACACACACACACACACACACACACACACACACACACACACACACACACACACACACACACACACACACACACACACACACGTGCATAGGTGGCTAGCATCCTCATTAGCATCATCACAGTAAAAATAGCTAACCTTTCTTCATTCAGAGGCCAGAGCAGTCTAGTTGACATGATTGCATCTCGGCTCGCAAATCAAGAGACAATGGGGCAGTAATTTTTGAGAAAGCTCTCCTTCATCCACCAGTTTAATCTTCTGCTTGTACTATGATTGGCTGAGTGTAGTGGATGGGCATTTGATTGGTCAATTTGTTCACTTGTGTTGCGTCACTGCTGAAGTTAGAGTGGTTCTTCTCAATCTTATCTGACATTATTGCAGTGCATTCTGCTGATGGTGGTTCACTGATGTCAGCTCTCTCATCAGTCTGTGCAAAAACCAGCCCCAGCCTAAAGAGGACTGGTACTCCTCTGCTTTAAATCAAGCTACAGAGTGGTCTTCTCAAACCTAATCTTTAATCAGCTCTGCTGGTACTGTTCTGACCTTTGAGGAGGGGAAAGAGACAAAACAAATTACCCATCAGGATCAGTAAATCGGTATTATTAATGTAAATTCTACTAATAATACTGCATATCTACATGTCTTCTGCAGGACCATGTTACTGTGAGTGGAGCATGAGCTACAGTTTCCTGTTGAGGCCCACCAATCTTCTACTTTTCCATGATTGTGTGGATTTGGAGTGACGCAAACCATGAAAACCATTATAATCAGCCAAGATCTCTCCTGTGTTGAGCTGTATCAGAAGCGAACAGACCTCTTTGCAGTGATTTACAGTAACACAGAACTATAGTTTTCTATCTACGTTTCTCTATCTACTCGTTTTACACTGTATCTCTTGCTACGACCAAATTGTTTTTTGATTGAATAGATGTTCTGAGGGAACCAGGCTCTGCCTTGCTCTTGCTTTGGATACAATAGAATACACAGCTCAATCTTAATGAGGGTGTTGTGTGATACACTGTAATGGTCTAGGTCACCTCAGTTTCTATTGGCCCGTCTAATGAATGTTTGACTGAGTGTATGTTTCACTGGCCTATTGTTTGGCTGTGTAAACATCCAGTAATTGCACTGTGTAACAGGGGAATAGTGCCACTGGGCTGAAAATTACCGATCAGCAAATGTAGGATAATAGCTGTGTGAATATGTGTGCATTTTTGCTTCTTTGTAGATAGGAAAGTGTATGTGCGTCTCAATGCACATGCACGATGCAAGGTTGCGCGCTTGTGTGGGCACATGCGTGTGTGTGCTTTATTGAATGTAGATATGCAGGTGAGTGTGCGCGTCTTTGCTGAACTGCAGTGTGTGTATGTATTCAGTATGCTGTGTATGTACATGCGCGCACACCCTTCTCTGAGTGTGTTTGTAAATGAACACCTGTCTGTCAGCTTAATGCCCTATTCGATTAGGGCTCCAATTCTGTGTGTTCAGCTAATTGCAAGGACTAGTGCCGGCGTTTGTGTTTTCCTTACCCTGGCAAATCGCTCCATGGCCCCGCACACTAATGTTCCCCTTCATCAACCCCACCCATGCAGCCTCACACGTGCACACGCACACGCTGTCTGAAATGACTTTTCTACATTTTAATTTTCAAGTAGACACATTTATCCAGAGCAAATTATCAAAAGGGCAACGAGTAGAAAAAGCCAATGTTCATAAACTGCTGTAAATTGGTGGAAAGTGTTTGGCCAGTAGAGCAATGACAGAGTGAAAGAACAGAGCAAATCCAAAGGAACACTCAAAGATAAAAAGCACCATCTCCCCTTCCTTCTGTACGTGAGTTCTGCTTTGGATTTGACACTTTTTGCATAATCACTCCTCCTACTAACTCAGCACTTGTACAAGAATTATAGATGAAGTGCACTTTCCTACTTGAAAATCACACAATTAAAAGACAAAGATTTTACTGGTCTAAAGATTTTTTTTTGAACTCATCGAAGACATTTTTTGATGCTCAGTGAAGAACCATAATTACTTTGTCAATCAGTTTGAATAGCTTGTCATCAATAATTGGAAGTCTACTTAGTCTTTGCATTAATAAATGCAAAGAACAAGTATCTTAATTTCGATCAACCATGCACTTTTTGGTACAATATACAATAATGATAGTAATTACAGTTCTGTAGATAATAATGTAAAGTCAAAATATATTAGAATTGCTCAACTTCTCTTTGAGCTTGCTAGTGACATACAGTACATTTCATCACCAGCTCTTCCCCCATCATCTCTCTCTCCATTGCGTTCGTGTCTCATTCAACACCTCTCATTCTTCTCACTCCGTCCTTTGTTCGCTTTTATTCAACCTCCTCAGCCTCCTATTCCCAGCTGGACGATGCCATAGAGAAAGCGTATTGATTTTTCTCCTCGTCTGTGTGGTTGCTGCACGGTCTTCGGGTGGAAAAACTCCAGACTCGCCTTGAGAAAGAGAGAGTAAGAGAGTGACTGGAAAGCAGGGACGGAGGTGTGTGCAGACGAAAAGAGGTAAAGAAGAAGGAGGAGAAGCCACGTGTGGCCACTAAAGACATGAAGAGACGACTCTTCCTCTGTCCGTTCCATTCATCATTTATCTCCTTTTCCCTTCCTCGCAGCAGATTCTCTTGCTGTTATTCTCGGTTTTCTTCTCTCTTCTTCTCGTCTGCTTTTCTCTTTAAGAGTTACCTTCCGTGTGGAATAAATACTTCCAGCTCATGTTTCTATTTCCATGGAGAGAGGTGATCTGTGATTACCGGAGCAATTTCCATTTGCCTATCAGTAACTGGGGAGTAGTAGGTAAGGAGGAGGAGGGAGGTGACAAGAGATGATTTGTTTTCACTGCAGCTGACTCACCACAGATTTCTTTTTCTTTTTTTTTTGTCCTCTGTTTATTTCTGGATGGGTTTCATCCCCGGCTCCATCCACCCATCTCTATCTATCCATTTGTCTGCCCAGCTATTACGAGCATCACCCTCTCTCTTCCCCACCTTTCATTGATCCCCTTTACTGTGGCAGGGATTTGTGTTCGGTTCTTCCAGCTGCAGCAGAGCACCACACAGAGACATTTTTAGCAGAAGAGAATGGCTTGTGCAGAACATGCAACTCTGCTCAAGGCCATGAGAGCCTAGAAGATATCGCAGACAAGTTAAAGCTAGCATCCATAGTGATTTTGTATTAATACGTCAATAATATTCTAGATGAATAATAGTGTATCTAATGCCCCAAATCGACATAACAATCTGTCCGTATGATTCTACTTGTCAGATCTCAGCTCGCTGCACATGTCTATGAGAGCCAAAGACAAACTTCAACTTCCCTTTCAAGCTTTTATCAGCATCAACAGCATTAACAGAGATGTTTTTTTTCCCAGATAGCATCTTAATTAAGTTGTGCTTTTAATTAAAGAGACCCGGGACTACACTTTGAGTCAATGTTTGTGCACCCTCACCTGCATCTTATTCTGACTGCTGTTTATTGGTGGAATTGCTAAGTATTGACTCTCCCTTCACCAGTGAGCTCTACCTGAGAACACGTACAGGAGCATTTGCAGATACATGAGCATATATATTTGTGAACAGATGCACAGAGGAGCTGATGTGTGGAAATAAAAGTACAGGTTAGGTGTGCTCTATAAAGGAATGCCATATTTACTCACATCCATACCACTCTTACACATACTGTAAATTCAAGTGTTGACCCATTGTCACACCCCCTTAGATTACTGGCATCCAGAGGCAGAAACTCTAAGAAAAGTGCCATCAGTGAGAATGAAAAGGTGCTGTAGAAAGTGTTTATTTTAGGGGTAAGAGAAAGTGCACATAGTAAGAGGAAAACAGACAGAGGGGAAGTGGAAAAGGGTGAGTGTGGACTGCTAGAATGATTTAAAAGCCAATATTTGAAAAGTGTGTCATTTGCTCCTCTGTCAAAGTCAAACTCTTATTCAGCTCCTCAGAGTAACACAAGAAATTTGATCATCAAGGCAGTAAATTACCTAAATTGCATTTTCTCTCTTTCTGCTCTGTTCTTCCTGATTTTTTTCTCCCTTTTCTCTCTCTCTCTCTCTCAAACCCCCCCCACCCCCCCACTGCCTCTTTCTGTCTCACTTTCTCTCTCTCTCATAGTGATGAAGATTGATGTTCAGGTCCTAATTAGCATCTGCTTTGGTATTCACACTGCCAGTCTGTCCATTCCTGACCCTCCAATCAGTTAACAGACATGACAGGCCTTGTCCAATCAGATTAAGGCCAGCAGGACAGGCTTCCTGTGTGGAGTTGTCACTCCAGATGCATTGTGGGCCCTGCTGATGGATGTGATTCAGAAAGGGAGACCCCAATCATGTACACTTGAGTTGTATATGCAATCAAATGAGGTTGTGAAGATGGAGAATAAGACCAGATCCATTACAGCGCCGCAGTGGGTTGTAAATCTTGGATTGTGCAAATGTTGCAACTGAACAGTCTTAGTGGTCCCATTAAAACCAATGTTTTCAGTCCCGGTTTGTTTTGCAGCACCTTTGGTAACTGGTGTCATGGCAACTGTGGTTCAATAATGCAACAGGAAAAGAACAATTGTGGATGTTTACAGCACAGTCAAACATGTCACCATGTTGTTTCAATAAATGAGACTTAAGAAGTTAGTCACCAATGTTGCCCGACACAGTGACGCTGAACTCAAATGCTTTCTTTTGCATTGCTGTACATTAACTATGTGCACACACGGGCTTTTGTCTTCCATATCATGTCTCCTGTTATCTTTTGTGTTTGTAGCGTTGAAAACTAGGTCTGATACAGGTGACGTATTAAAGATTGTACGTTGAAATATTAATGTATTTGCAGAGACATCAAAGGTCAGGGTCGGCCACAAAGTGACTTTTCTGAAGCTGTTGCGCACTTCTGCAGTGTAACTCCAAACCTAAATCTGTGTAAAGCCTGACAGTAAATATGAATATGTAATTCAAGTGTGGGGACAGGTATAGATGTATAATTCAGATTTCCCCTCAGCTGCCTTTCTGTGCCGTTTGACTCTTCATGAACGCAAGACACTAAATTTCATAACCCAGCCGCGCTCATTTTTTAGCATTGTCGTTATTTATCATAGTCTCCATTACATAATTCATCCCTCCACACCTTGCCTCTGCCATTTCATCCGTTTGGGTTCAGGGATACGGCAAACATGACAATGAATGATTCAACAAGAGGAAGACGTATTGCTGTCACTCATGACTCTCCCTCCAGCTTCAGCCTTCCTCTAACCAGGCAGACTGGAATTATTTACCGCACCGATCACCAATCTGCGTGTGTCTGTGTGTATATAATTAGTGACTTTTCACATTAGATGAGCATTATTTTATGTCACCACATGTATGGTGTGTGTGTACTTTACATCAGCGGTCATGTTGGGATTTCAGCTGTCTCATGAGACGTGATCATGAAAAGAGGGAGCTGTGTGGAGAAATTTCATGAAAAGAAAGAAAGCCTTTGATAATGCCTGCATTTTCATGTTTTACTCTTCTATCACGTTTCTCTTCCCTCCGTTGCGTGCATGTGTGCGTTTGTGTGCGCCTGCATCAAAGCCCTACCATCACACAGCGGTCTTTTCTTATGTCCCAGTTATATCACTCTGTCTCTGCCTCTACCTTCCCTCGCTCCCTCCCCCATCAACCCCCTTGCCACCTGCCTTTATTCTCAGTGTGTCAGATTGTGCTCCTGCCATACCCAGTGTTTCCACTGAAAGTATTTCGCTGCATCACGCCTCCGCATGCCTCAAGAAATGGCAAAATAACCCGTCTTACCAGGAACACTGAGCTCTGTGCGGCAACGCTGCCACCTAATTTATCCTCATGTGCGGTGTGTTGTATCAGGAACAGGTAGCTCAGGTTTAAAAAAGGCTAGTCAACAAATTGTTCTGTGCTGCATTTATTAGCACGCGAGGCATAAAATGATAGATTGACAAAGAATATGGCACGTAAATGGCAGAATATTGTGTTGCAGACTTCTCAAAAGCCATGTGGGTATTTAGTGTGAACCCCGCAGTTTTGTTGGCATTGCCTGTTTGATCAGTTCTCCTTTTTGCGGGCTCCTCTTCCCTTTCAGCATGCATCCTGCTGTTTGACGTCACTGGCTTGTCACCTAGTGGTGCATCTACCAGGGCTGCAGCTCTCATTAGCACCTGTGTTGACATGACTGGCATCTCATCTGAAGGTTGTTTTCCTCTTTCTCTACCCCCTTTTTTTTTTTAGTTTTATCTCCTACCAGCTTCCTCTCGCGCATTGTGCCCACAGTTGCCTTCGAATGCTCTGGTTTTCCCCCCTTAACTCTTCTTCCTCATTCTCATTCTCCCTCTGTTTTTCACTCTGTCTCACTCTGTTTCTCTCCCTACCAGGGCTTTTTAATTAATGGCGAGCCATGATGCTTATCTTATCAGCAGATCACTCTGCTTTCTATTAACTACACTGACAGAGCTGGGAGGCTGCGGGCGATGGATGACACACACGCACACACAAGCTCAAACTAACGCATACACAGTCATGCACATTAACACATCGTCAAATACGTACGTATGCTGAAGTACAGACAGACGAATATGAAGAAACTTGCAAATGCGTGCACGCACACACAAATGCATGACACATAAACTCACACATGAGCAAACTGAGACAACTGTGTCCACATAAACACACATCATGATCCTATCTTAATCTTGCTGCACACTCACACACACACACACACACAAACAAACAAACTGCCCTGATGCTATCTGGCTGTGTGATTTAAGGAGTGTTGTTTGAGGGTCTCTCCTCCTAAATCCCCTAAATGCCTTGGGAATCCCTCCCTCTTCCTCCCCCTCTCTATCTCTCCTCTCCCTCCCTCCTTCAGTCCTGCTTTATGGCTGAATGAACACTTATCATTCAGCAGATAAAGAGCCGTCCACGCTGGAGCTTGCTTTATCTTTGAGAGCCATGTTTACTCCCCGTGAATGCTCTGCTTTTCACAGATGTTTCATAGACCGCATTCGCTTGATCTGACAGAGATGAGAGCGCTGTGTCGAGGCTTCATTTTCTGCTGCAAAAACTTCAGACACACACACACTCAGTCCTCTACCCCATCAATTTTCACTCTTCAGGCGGGTCAATTGTCCCATATTTACCACATTTTCATGTTTGGGGAAGCTGAGCTAGGAGGCAAAATAAATCAACGTTTTTCACGATAGCTTGATGGGGATTACAGTGAGCCGCGTTTTGGCACAGAACAGTGAGCATGAAGGCAGAAACAACAAAATCAATCCTCAAACACCACAATCAATGGGAGCCGCAAAATTTCGACATAGGTTTTCTTCGGATCTCATTGAGAGTTGACAGTTTTCTGAAAGCAGCGAGAGAAGGAGAGAGCCGAAGAAGTAACAGAGAAACAGTTTACAGAGTGGTTATTGGAGAAAATATTACAGTGGATTGTGGAGACGCACAGTCGCCCACACTTTGTCGCACACTCATAATTTCCTCATTTGGGGGACTGGAGCAAAACAATTATCAGCGAGGGATAATACAATAAAGGAGACCATTTCCTGGGTATTACCAAGGGAGAAAACATTTATTTCACTCTGTCCAGTGCGCTCATAGGAGTGTAAACTCCTAATGGTGGAAAGTATAGAACATAACTCACACCACTCACACTGCAGACAGCATGCACACATGAGGAATGCTGCATCGTGCAAACTTTTTAGCTCGTTTTCTAAGTTAACCCAAAACTATTTCCAGGCTTGTGTCGTGGTTGTACTGAAATTCTCTATTAGATTTCTTCCGTTGTGTTACACTACATCTAGATGATTCAGATGGCCTTCAGCTTGCCCTTCACCACAGTCGTCTCTGGGATTCTTGTTATTGCCAACCACTTTGGTTCTCAACAATCATCTCGATGTTTGGGGGGGTTTTCGCATCGCATTTTGTGTTCCACATAAAAACCGCATGCCAGTCAAACTGTGCAGACAATAACATGATGTGTTTGTGTCCTTGGATCTCAGGGGGGCTTTTGTAAGTGACTCTTGTCTTTTTCAGACGTAGCAGCCACCATTTTCAAACACAGCTGTAAAGCTTCTGTAAAGACATTATTTGTTGAATCATCTGGCCATAGGGGGTTTAAAGACATTCAGAGAATACCCAACAAGTTATGTGCAAATCAAGGTAAAGCCAGACTTTTACATATTTATTTGTAGTGTTCATGGATGCCTGCTTAACCTGCTGGCCTCATCTTCACATGCTGTCATTTCCAGTGTCTGGGACAATGACAGTGTTTTGACAAATTGGGCGTTCAGTGTATGATTTGCATTGTTTCTGAACCACTGTGTTGCTCAACTTTTAAAGCTCTTTCCTATAAGACAACAGAACAAAGTGGATTTTGACATTTAAATCTCTGTTATTCATACTCTGTCTTTTTATCTGTCTGTCTTTCTCTGTGTAAATTGTGTATATGTAAGCGTGTGTGAATGCGGGCATGAACGTGTGAATATGGGCACGCTGGGAAGAGCGTCTCTGATTTTATTGGACTACTTTCAGGTAATCTCCTGTGTTCTGGCCAGATGCTTTGTTCGAGTGCTGCAGGAATCAAAGCGTCTCTGTCTGTCTGTGTCTCTGCAGAGAGTTTGGGTGGAGAGATCCGGAGCTGCCAGAGGTGATCCAGATGTTACAGCACCAGTTCCCGTCAGTGCAGTCCAACGCCGCAGCCTACCTACAGCATCTCTGCTTTGGAGACAACAAGATCAAAGCTGAGGTTTGTGTGTGTGTTTTCAGGGTTTGTGTGAGTATTTGGTTAAGATCAGGGCTGTAGCGAAAGGAATGATTGTGATTTGGATGATGAAAGCCATAAAAAGGTATGTATAACTCCTGTGAGTTGCAGTTTTAAAAAGTTCTGGCTGTTTTGAATTTTTCCTGCAGTCGCTTTGAAGAAATAGTGCATTAACTAACCCGTTCCACACTGATGTTCTGCATGATAAAGCTTGTTGCAATCTCCGTCCCTAAGCTGTGCCTTCTATTGAGTTGTAGCTATAGTGGCAGTAAAGTTCAATTAGTCCCAAAGTCACTGGTTTGTCTCTCAAAAGCAATTTTGAAGGGAATCCCCTTTGGAAATCTCTAATAAACCTTGTAATAAGGCTAGAGGCGCTCTAAAACAATGACAGTGTTGCATGCAGATGCACATGCACTCACATTTAAACCCACAGATACACAAAGTCCTTTCTTCAATGCCCCCAACACAAACACACACACACATATACATCCCTCTCCACCCTATATTACTCTCAGAATCAATTTACCACTACATGCCGGTGAGGGCATTGACATTTTTTTCCTTAAGAAATGAATTTCAGTCGAGTCAGTCAATAGCTGCTACTGCAACCTCATTGAAAAGTGAAGCCAT
The DNA here is from genome assembly GCF_039877785.1 of Chaetodon trifascialis. Lineage (NCBI taxonomy): Eukaryota > Metazoa > Chordata > Actinopteri > Chaetodontiformes > Chaetodontidae > Chaetodon > Chaetodon trifascialis. The sequence goes on from NC_092073.1 coordinate 11,360,579, forward strand.
ATTGCTAAAATGCTCATTCACGCACAATTACAAAGGCGCACAAGCAAACGGGAAAAAATGATATTAACTATCCTCAAAAGCAGGCAATTAGACAATGTAAACATGGAGACACAGCTACTTTTCATTCACACCGACCCACTTATCCACCCACACAAACAAAGACATACAGATACGAAAATTCAGTCACACATACAAAAACATCGCACTTCATTCCACTCCCACTCCCCGAGCCACCCAGCTCCGAGAGAAACCTAAGTGTTCATGTCTTTCGTAATGGGTGTAATTATTGCCTGAATGGAGGTGTCCAACAATGGAGAAAATAGCAACAGTGTATTGACAGTGGATGCTTTGGCCTGCCTTCATCAGTCTGTTTGATTGCCTTGCTCAGGGCCCAAGGCACTGCTAAACAGTATTTACACAAATTAAATCTGGAAGAGAAATCAACCAACCAGAATTGACGCTTCGCATCACATCAAATCAACACACACATATCTACATGCACACACTGGCACATGTGTGAATGCAGCACGTGCCATAATGTGCCTTCAACCGTGTGTCTTTAATAGTTTTTAATGAAAAATGAACTTGATGATCACTAAGCCAGATACAGGATATTAGTTTAGTTAAAGATCCTTTTGTTAGAATGAAGCAAGATATTGCGAATCTCAGTGTGTTGATGTGTTTTTATACTGTGATGAGAATAATTAATTTGTTTTGTTAGTGTTTGTTAGTGTGTTACCCATGAAACAAAGCAGTGAACCCCTAACTGTTACCGACAGTGTTTACTTTGTATTTTCTACATTCTAATAGTTCTTCTCCTCAATTTAGCATTTACTTTGTTCTTGTCACACTTGAGAGTGAAAACAATTCATTTGCCTCCTCTGTTTTACTTCTGAAGTGTTATAAAACTCAACAGCACCTTTTATTGCGCGAGGTTTGATCAGCAGTAACGCCGATGCGCGTATGTTCTGTAGAGCCATCACATTAATGATGGAGCACGTCTTGGAACATCTTGACTCTCACTGACGTCTTTTTCTCATATCGTCTTTATGTCTGTCAGTATTCATTAAATTTCAATCAAAGGAAGTTCAAATGAAAGTTTCATAACAAAATAAGCATTTCATGGCCTTCATGAGTGAGTGTGAAGGGTAGTTGGTTTTATCTGTGCATTTCATCTATTGATGTTTCCTCAAGTTGCATGCTAAATGTAATGAAAAATGTTCCTTTTGTTCAGTGAACTTTTTAAGTATCTTCATGGCTCTTCAAGGTTGTGACAGAGCTGCACTATGTTCTTTTCAACAAGTTTCAGAGTTGAAGAGTAAATGTCTTTGTTCCGTTACAAAGGCTACAAAACACATGTGGGGTCATTAAGGTGGTACAACTCAACATTAATCAATCAATTGCTTTATTAATTCTGAGAGGTAGTGATAAAGACCAATAGAACTGTTAGATAGAACTGACTCCCACTTAAAGCCATGCAATACAGTTTCCTTACCGTCAGTGACCTGTTCTTTGGCTTTCTGTGAAGTGTGACTTGATAGAGTTAAGTGACAACTCTTCAGTAATAATTCCTTCTCAGAGTTGTAATTTCGCCACAGGATTTTTATGTATGTAGCACTCCCTCTCATTGTAGCATTTCACAACTAATGTGCCTTATATTTGCTACTGTCTTTGTCATATTATCAACACAGTGAGTGCGTGACACTGTGTCAGTTATACAAGACACATCACACAACCTTCTAGCGATTGTTAATTTTCACATATCACATGTCGTAAAAGTAGTTCTTAGTGACTGAGTTCTGCTGTGTGTGTATGCGTGTGTGCGTGTGGGTGGGGGGATGTTCAAATGCGTGAGGTTGCCTGTTTTAAAAATAACCTTCGCCAGCAGTAGTTGAATATGCATTTCATTGGCAAATGACGTGACAGCTTTATTACCCAGGGATTCATAACAAGGCAGGTGTCACAGAAGATTATTTAATGAAGCGACAGTTTATGCATTTTCATTTTCTTTTCCTAAAACTTGGCAGACCGCACAGCTGATGTTGTCTTAAAGGACAAGGAGACCCTCTTTGCCTGGAAACGCTTTGTCCTTTCAGGGGTCACATGCTGGAGTTGTGTCCTGCAGCGTCACTGCTCCGTCTTGCTTTAGTTTCACAGCTGTGTCTTGAATTGCTCAGAAAATGTCTTGGCTCATGTGGGTACCCCCTGAACACAGAGGCGAAACTCTTTTGATGGTTATTCATACATATGTATATTCATTATTTATTCATCAATGCCTCAGCAAAACCAGAGGTGCCATTTAAACTTTTGACAGCTTCTCTCACAAATAGTAATAACCACAGCATCAAATCTAATAGTGTTAATTTTGAAAGTGTGGCAGGTCATTTCAGTCATTCCTTGTAAATCCTACAACACCTATATTTTCAGGATAATGGCTTCAAGATTTTTCATTCTTCAGATTGGATACCGTCAAGCAATAGGCTGTGATTTCCTGTGATTTTAGACCTGCTTAGAGTCTTACTTAAAGCCCTCTTAGCTGTTCAGTCACAGAAAGTTATTACAGTACTTTCATAAAATGACAGTAACATACCAATAAAAGACAATATCAAATATTAAAGGAATATACTTTGGATAATCTAATGAAACAAGAATTATTGTACATAATTGGTTCTGGAATTGGAATAAAAGCACATTTTCAATGCTTAGCGCGGCTTGTATGTGAGATGGACCAAATCACTTAACATACATTATGCATGTAGATGGCAGCTATTTGTTATGAGTGCTGATCCAAAGACATTTCTCTCATTTTCAGTCTGCCAGACAGACCTAGGGGGCAAGTGACACACTGAGCAGCTAAATACAGCAGCAACATGGCTGCAGTTCATTGCTAAAGAGTTACTCTGCTGGGCGAAAGAGAGGAGAGAGACACGAGCTGAGACAGAGAGACAGAGATATAAAGAGAGAGAGAGACAGAGTGGAGTAAATAAAAAAACAAGAGAATGGTACTTTGTGTTACCTCATTATCAGGTAACAAGAATCCAGTATGTGATTTTGGGAAGTGTGGAGAAAGAAGAAGAAGAAGAAGAAGAAGATTAATTAGCAAATTGTCCCTAGATGGCAGACGAGTGTGTGAGCGTTACCTGTCTCACCACAGGTGTCTGTGCCTTTAGGCACTTGAGAGTGCATGTGCCCAATCAGATGTATGTGTAAGAGTGTGTGTGTGTGTGTGTGTGTGTGTGTGTGTGTGTGTGTGTGTGTGTGTGTGTGTGTGTGTGTGTGTGTGTGGCGGGGCAGCTGGAGGTCTGGCCTCAGCTCAGATTACAGTTGACCACAGAGGCAGCTTGGCGAATTCATCTTCAGCATCATTTGTTGCTACTCTGGACGTATACACTCATACTGTACCCACAAACACACACACGTACTTAGATGCACGCATGTGAACAGTTGCCTGCACTTTGCACACACACACACACACACACACACACACACACACACACACACACACACACACACACACAGTACAAACCCACTGACATATCATCTCATGCAGGAACACCAGAACACACACACACACACACAAACACACACACACACACACTGTGTCAGGCTAAAGTTCAGTCGCATCAGTAATTCATTTTGGGTAGCAGACTTGTCGATATCCATTTATCTAACAGACCGGTTGAAGGGAGAGGAACGTGCCCCCTGACTCTGTGTCACCCCCCCCCCCCCCCCCCCACACACACACACACATATCCATTTTGTTTAGCTCACACCTCCTATATTACTGTGTCCTTCTCCCACTTTATTTTGACATCAATTACCTTAATTTCTCCTCCTCCCACCTTTTTTATGATATTGAATATTTTCTCCTGCAGCAGACCTGCTCAATTATACAGCATAGTGCAGATACAGGGATCATCTGGGTGCTGGAGACCGGATCACATTCTATCGCAGTTAGAATTAGGGTAAATTCACACTGTTTTACAGTTTGTTGTTAAAAACAAGGAATGAAGTAAAGTCAATATGGTACAGAATCTGGTTTTAGATTTTTAGACCGTGAACCATGAAAGCTGCAAGCTGTGATTATCTGTCAGCATGACAGATGAGAAAGACACAGCGAATGATCCAAAGCAAATACTGCAATAATATTGCATGCTTTTGTCCCACTTTACACATTGCAAACCATACAATTTTCCACTCTGATCACTGTGTAAAATTGTGTTTGTTGAAGCAGTTTTTGTTTTTTTAAATCATGTAAGTGTTGCACTTACATATCACCGCTGACATCTGTAGGAGTTGTTCATCAATGATTACTTCAGTTAAAAATACTTTTGTTTAATTTTTTTAGACATATTTCAGGAAGAGAAAGGCCTCTTCCATCAGTGATGGGTATTTTGAGCATTTAAACAAAATTGTTGTTAATACCTTCAAGGTAACCTTTAGAGAATATGCCTATAACTGGCCCACGCGGCTTCCTGTCACTCTCTATAATCTGGCGTCAGAAAACTAGAAATAGCCTTTGAAATGGGTCTACATCTGTTAATGGTCATAGTACCACCATAGTATAATCAAAGTGCTTTGGACCACCCACTCAATAACACACAAACAGTCACACATTGGGATTATCAAGCACTTTTCCGATTCCCTGCTGTGAAGAGTAGTGATTTGTGCTTCCTTTGTTGCCTCGCGCTTCAAACAACAGAGTGGAGCCTTTACTGTATTTGTCAAGGTAGATTTTCCCAGTTGTGAATGTTTTTGTTGACACTGTTGCAAAATTAGCTGTGCCCTGGCCTCAGAACAATTTTAGGTAGACATAGGTTAATGCCATTTTTGGCCCACTTTCAAACGCTCCACAGGGGGAATGTTGGCCTACAGCTAAGAACTCAATTAGCCGAAGGTTGAAAGGCTCTAAAATGCAGTTAGCCCTGGGCTAAGTGTCAGGTTTAAAAAAAAAAAAAAAAGCCCTTGCGTGTGTGTATGCCTGCCTAAGTGTGTACATGCATCCAAGGTTGAAAGCTGTGACACATCCTCACTCTGTTTCCTCACTCCCATGAAAACAGTAAACCGTCTTCAGTGTGCTGCTGATGAGTGTCGACGTCCCATATGTGGTGACTCACACAAACTTGTTAGGCTTCGCATGCCACCATCCCAGGTATGTGTCACCCGTGTATCCCACTGCCAGCTTTTACGCCGGCAGCACCTCTGATTCCCACAATCGCAGCTGTCACCGCTGCTAACTGTTACCACGGCAATGCTGTCGCTATGGGTTACCAATAGCCGTGGCCGCCGCGGAACAGCGGGAGACAAAGACGAATCAATCTGCGCTTCTAATCTTCTTTACATGGAATAGAGGAATAGGCGCAGAGGTATTGGCAAGCCTTGTAGGTGGCTCAGAGGCAATACAAAGTAACAGCACTATGGCTTTTATGGAATAACAGATTAACTGTGACACAAGCATAAAGAGGAGAGGGGAGCGGAGCAGAGATCAGTGCGGGGAGGGGACGGGGAGCAGAGAAGAAGAGAGGAGCAGGGGTGAGGACTGGAGGGCATGGGAGGGCCTGCAAATCAAGTTTAGGAAATTGTGTGGCCAATGGAGCAAGGTTAGTTTGCCATTCACTGCATCCCTTAATCCATTTTAATTGAATAGATAAGCAAAGTCATTTGGCTCGATAAACTCCTGCTGTGTCATCAAACACCTCCATCCTCTCACTGCCCTCCATCACTTTCTTATGCTGTCTTTTCTCCCATTCGCTCCCTTCACCCTCATTCTCTCTCCTCACCCACATTTGTCGCTCTTATGTTTCCACTATGGCGAAATCAAACTTAAATTGCACTTTGTAGACTCTCACTCTGACGTGTTTGTTGGTTTCCGCATGCCAGATGTGTGATGTCTCCGCTGGAGATTAAACACTGTGTACCAGACATAATCATAGGAAAAAGAGTGGATCTATTTGTTGCACTGTTCCTGTCAAACTTGTCTAAACTCCACCCATCTGGCGCTCATCTGGTGCTTCACACTGAAACAGACCGTTAGAATTAGTGGCAGCACTTCACGTCCCAGGTCTGGGGGAGAACACGCAGAAAAATAAAAGAGGGTTTCAGGAAGCCTAATTATGCATGAAACTGTGACAAACTTTTTCAAGTTATCTGGCTGAGTAACTCTGCCTGTTGCAGTCCTCCAGAGATTAAATGAAAGTAGAAGCGTGAAAGACAGGCTCTCTCTCTCTCTCTCTCTCTCTCACACACACACACACACAAGTTGCTCCATCCATGTTGCAGCTAGTCTCCTGGTGATCACAGCAGCCTGTTTCTGGTGATTAGTACTACACCCCTGTCGATTGGACTAAACACGGGTTGCTTTGAGCTCCTTGGCCCCCTAATGCCAATGTAGATCCCTGCAGTGGAGATGCAAAGTGGGAGGGTTTAAAAAGCAGCAGCGTGGGGAGAAGGCAATGTGTTGCTCCATGGGGGGGAGGCATTATGTGTAACACCATAGGCGGAAGGCATAATGTGTAACACCAGAGTGCGCTCATCGCTCTCCCCACTGCGCTAACAGTCCTGACTGCCTTGTCTTCTCACAGAAACAGGATATGATCATAAATCTACACTGATTGGTTTGTTTGTTTCTCTGTGTTTATGTGTGTCTTTGTGTGTATTTACATAGCAAATGCAGCACATATACAAGGAGGTGATTACATACACACTGAGCAGAGGGAAATGTTGACTGCCCTTTACAGAGTTGTGGGGCCACCAGTAAAATACCTTCATATAAAGCTTGGCCAGCTTGTTGGTGGTATGTATATAACTCATATAGCTTGGTGGGTTAATTAAGGGCGTTGACCCCTTTCTTCATAGTCATTCAGCTCAGAGGCTTTCTCCTGTGTTTTAATTAGGTTTCAGTATCTGCTCTTTTACCTGTTTGGTAAAAACAGTAAAAAACAAAGAATCGCTCAATAATCGTGCATAGTTGCCCTTTTGTTTCACTTCATCCATTCATAGTTGAATCACAGAACAAGCCTGAGATGTGAGTGGAGATTCAGAGAACTGGAACGAGGCCTCTACATTTCCTACCTAATTGCAAACTTTGACAAACTTTTTCAAGTCTCATTGTATCATTATCCTCAGTTATATGTTAGAATTTCATAGTCAAAAGTTGTGATCTGGAATGGATAAGATGGAGCTACAGTTTCACAAAGGGTAGGGACCACAAAAGCCTATTCAATTCAATATACCTTTATTTGTCCCGTAAGGGGAAATTCCAAATCTGTCTGGTCTCTGATACCGTTTGTCATTATTTCAGGTTAGAGTTTCTGCTTTCCATTTCCATCATAAATATTGTAGAAATCACATGCACAGTTGCACCATTATTCATGGTGCACATGAAAAATAGTACAATAATGTTACATAAAGCGATTGAACCAGTCTATTTTGAGAAGTGCTTGTACCTCCCACCTGTTTTCCTTTTCAGATAGTAGAAGCCAAAAGTGCCAGTCATAATGGGTTAGTCCGTTTCCATGCGCGTGTTCATGTGAGGAAACATGAAGCAGACAACCGAAAAAGACAAGTGCAGGCAGGATGGAGATACAAGGACAGACAGACGCACATAGGGGAACAGAAAAAACATGTATTAAAAATGCAGGGAGAAACAGACATGTGAAACTCGGAGACATTTAGAGACGGGGTGATAGTACAGCAGCTCATAGTTGTTTTAGATTCGAAGCATAGCTGGAGTCACAGCTCTTTTCCTTCCCTCATCAGTGTAATTGTGTCATTTTGTGGAAGTGCAGTCATTAGCTCTATGTTCAATTAGTACATGTTGGATTATTAATCCGATAGCCAGGACTGACAGGAACTGTGCGCCACGCACACACACCCATACTGTATTCTAAAGTAGCTACTTGCAGAGATAAATAAAGCAGCTGAGGACCACAAACATTTCCTGATGGCAGATGTTAATTTCAGTCAGAATAATAGAGACTTTGTGTGAGTGTGCATCAGTGCAAGTCTAAGAAGACTGTATTTATTAATGACCGGATGTTTTTTCCTTCCTATACTTAATTCATTTAAGTAGAAAGCACATCATTTGACACGCTTTTTTTGATCCTCAGATTCGCAGACAGGGAGGCATCCAGCTGCTGGTGGACCTGCTGGACCACAGGATGAGCGAAGTTCACCGTAGCGCCTGCGGAGCCCTGAGGAACCTGGTGTACGGCAAGGCCAACGACGAGAACAAAGTGGCCTTGAAAAACTGCGGGGGGATTCCTGCTTTGGTTCGGCTGCTGAGGAAGACCGGAGATGTGGAAATCAGAGAGCTGGTCACAGGTGCAGTATCTGTAACAAACCGACACCTCACCTCCCTGTAGCTGCAGTTATTTTCCAGCGTGACTCTGCTTCTATGGCCTGAGGAGAGGTTATAATGGTGTGGTATGTGTGTGTGTGTGTGTGTGTGTGTGTGTGTGTGTGTGTGTGTGTGTGTGTGTAGAATTTATATGTGGAGATGCGAGGGTGACACCTACACTAAAACTGGGTAATTTGATATACCTCTGCAAAACCTACGAGTACAATACAAACATTGCAAGAAAAGATCTTTCTTTTTTATTGTTCTTTCATTAGTTTATCTAATTGTGCTTATACATCTTGTTTCGTGATTTTAGCAGACAACTGTGCAGCTGATTTCTCCTGTGACTCTTTTAAATTATCTAGATTCGGTAAATTCACAACATTTAATACTCTGGTACCCGGTCATGACTCATACCTACTTAAACACACGTACTGGAGGCACGCACACATTCAGAGGAACAAACACACATTCTCACATACTGCATGCCCACAGTGAATTCTAGTCTCATTTGGCCTTGACAGTGCCAGTAGTTTTAGCTGAGTGATTTTACTTCATGGAGAATTTATATATTTAACTTTGACTGAAAGAATATTCTTCAGAAAATGTTACTATTCACTCTGCAGAAAGCAAGGCTGTTCATCTTCAATCATCAATAACATTTGATATTCAATCAGAGTTCTCCTCAACGGACTGATAGAAGAATAAGAATGCAGAAGAAGCAGCGATGCAGCCAAGTGTTTTAAAACATCATTTCTCTTGAGAAGTGTTTTGCTGTTTCTCCACTTAAGTTATAATGCAGTATAGGTTTGTATCTCTGTTTTCTGCGTGGGTGCACGCATACCATCACAAAAGTGTGTCCACCTAACATTCAAGTCCCGCAAGTGTGCCGTTTTACAATCACTGGTCAATCTTGTTTTCACCTTGTGGGCATGAGCAGCGCAGGTTAGCGCCAGTGCACTGGAGACACACGCATACAGCGGGGCACACACCCACATGCACAAAGTTAGAAATGCACATGGATATGCACTCAGATGCACAGTACATATTGTGGAGATGCACACAAGCATCTTTGTAGGCAAAAGATTTATAGATTAAATTTTAACACCCACCTTAGCACACAGATTTTACATGAGGTGATATAATTTGATCTCCATTCCTCCTGAAATAGTTTGCAATATTCCTCCCACAAGAATTTAATATTCTTCCAGAGGCCCTTAAGTGCTGCAGCAAACACATGCGGCGCGTCCCTCTCTGCTTAACGCACACTCACGCTCGCACACACGAGCATGTATGTAATCTAAATGTGCAGCGAGTTCTTTTCCAGCATGACATCGATTCTGCAGCCTCAGGACAGACAATAATGATAAACCGCTGCGTGCGCATGGGTGCTTGTGCGTGGGGATTGTGTTTGTGTGTCACAGGAGTCAGTCTGTAAAAGTAAAAAAATCTGATTCTAATGAAATTCAGCAAGTAATAATGAGTGTCTCATTCATCGCAAAAACACACATGGACAAAAAGTTCAAGTTGTCTACAGTTTCTATGAATCCAGTGAGCTGTGTCTGGAGAGGAGATGCTCCAATGAGCAGTTCTCCCTGGCATGTAATTAAAGAACACTTAAAATCTTGCCTTTCTCCAGCCTATGCTCTCTCCTTGACCTCATGCTCTCATGGCGCTCCCTCTCCTTTACGCACCTTTCCTCTCTCTCCATTATCCATTTGCATGCTGGCCTTCTGTGTGGTTCAGCGTCTCGCATCACATTTTAGCACATTTTAGTGCGTATCTGCCGTTGTATCGCCAGTGTTCTCGCTCCCTTTGCTCAGACAGAAGCCCTCTTTGTTGTACCAGGTTAGCCGTGAGATAAGACGTGTTCACACTCTTACGAGAGGATTGGACATTCCAAAGATAAAGTGCAATCACTCTCATTCACTCATACGCACGCTGACTCGAGCCGAAACACACAAAACCACACATGACACATGCACACGTGCACACACCGAAAAGGGAGATAAAGTCGATGGGCTGCTCTCATGTTCAATTTGCCCTCTGACCCTATTGTTCCTCAGTGGGGAAGCGAAGCTCATCTTCAAGTACACACACACACACACACATGCACGCTCAAACATCCATCCCTGGATGCATCCCCATAGGTCACTCGCTCTCCGGGGAGAAGGGGACTCATTGGATCACAACAATGACAGCCAGCATGCTGGCGAGGACTTTTGTGTCTCCCTTTACAGACCCCTCAAATACTGATAACAGCCCAGGAAGGAAGGAAGGAAGGAAGGAAGTGTTACATTTTCCCGACCTTTTCAATGTTAATGATACCACTGTCACGGGGTGGATGGAGGCAGGAAATACAGCTTGATAGAGAACGACAATTAGAGACATGCAGGTGGACAGGGAAGGAAGAAATGCTGAGCAGAGGCTGGGTGGAAGATGGAAGTTGTTTCTTCTTTTCCTCAGACCAGATAGTGGTATTGAAGATGGTGAAACACAACTGGAAGAAAACAGTGATTAGTAGGAAGGTTGAAAAAGAAGGGAAGGAGGACTGGCTAAACACGGGGAGGAAAGATGAATCCAGCAAGGGAAAATAATCAGGAAGAAGGGAGGAATGGTAAGAATACTGAAATCCAACAATGGATGCTGTCCTACCAACTCCCCTGTGTGCAAACTCCTGCTGCTGGATGAAAACAAGTTGTGTTTTTATCCCAGATAAAAAAGCAAGAATGTGCAACTATGAGAATTCACAGAATACTGATACTGAGCCTCACATGTCAGTGATGACAGTCACTGGACTTCACCTATAGGGACACACTGTACTGGCACCTTGAAGATCATCACCACAGTGCTGCAGAGAGTAAGATTAAAAACACAGCTTGGAGATGGAGTGTGTGTGTATTCATGTGTGGTCCATAAGCAGATTAGCAAATTAAATGCACCACAGGTCATACTGCGTTTTGAGCTCTGACTTTTATAAATAGTCATCTCACACACCACACACTGTGAAATTCTATCTTCCCTTTCCCTGACTCTGCCTGTCTTTGCCCTTTTCTGTCTGGCTCTCATTGCTGCTGGCTGAGTGATTCAGTGTCATGCATGCCTCTACCCTGTTGTCTGTTTACTCTGGTACTTAGCATAGAACTCCACTCTTCAACTGCTTTCATGCCACTGCAACTATATTTGAAGTCTATCTTCATTTGCCTCACAGAACACCCTGCTAGGGCTGTAATTCGCCACTTGAAACTGTTACTGTGTAATTACTCGGCAATTCAATTAGGCATGTGTTCTGAGTGTTTTGTTTTTTTTGTTACAAATAGAAAGAATGAGTACAATGTGTTAAATTTCTTTTTATGCCACATTGGCCATTGACACAGTTTTAATTGAATGTGTCCATTTTGCTAAAAAATTTTACACAGTGATTCAGTGTTTGTGTGTTGAGATGATGGCACGGAGAACCAGTAACTAAACACATTAAAGAAAGACACATGCATATATAGATATATATATCTGATGGGGACATGCTGTTGTAAAATTAATTAGCATTTAATGTGTGGAAACTCATCAGGCCATTGCTGCAAATACCACTGTTTTAATAAATAGTTAATTAGCATTATAAAAATCCAACCCCTGTTCACTCGTCTGCCCTGATATGTAGCAAGAAGGCATTGGATCAATTGCTCTGCCAAATTGCATTCTTGTCAAAGGCTGACCTTCATTACTAATTGGTGGTGATTTGAAAGCAAGTAGATGGCAGTTGGTGACCACCAGAGGTTCATCAGGGGTAGTGGTGCATGCTCAAATTACATCAATAGACAATGATCAACTGCTGGACTCAAAAAAGTAGTTGTGCTAGAGTCATAACAAATCAGCCTCCTCATTACTGGCTCTGTGTTGTCAGCTTTGTCAAAGCACTTCCCCTATTCTCTGTGATTAAAGAGTCTCTTTAGGTCTGGGGAAATGAGACAAGCCATATGTTTTTCCGGATGACCGGAAAAACCTTCCCTCAACAGTTTAGCCTATCTCCTGGTCAGTTTTGAAGTTTAAATTTAGATAAACTTTATTGGCTCGCTTGGTCTCAGCGTGAGGTAGATAGGACAGAGTCAAGGCTTCCGGGCCTGCCAGTAAAAGTGTGGTCGATGCAGAGGCTTTGGGTGTCAATAGGAGATGCTATCCTGACCGTGGACCCTGCTGGAGCTGCTGCCGCCTGCTCTGAAATGGTGTTGAGCTGAGAAATCACTGCTGGGCAAAGTCATGTGGGCATTTGAACATCTTCAACTGAAATGACAAATGCACATTTTGGCAAAGTGCTGATTGATATTCCGTCCACTGATTCTGTTTAAAATATACAGATCGAGACTTGAGCGTGCAAACCATCACAAAGAGAAGTGCACGTGTCTACAGAAGTGACCGACACTTTTCTGCTTCTGCAAGCTGATGGTGCTAGCGGCAAACCAACACAGTCAAATAATAATGTTGCCATCCTTTGCTGGAAAATTCTTCACCATGGCTTCTGTTGCTTCAAGGCACGAATCACCGCTCCGTGTAGATGTCCAAATCTCCATGTCCCCACTACAGTTATAGTACTTGCCAAAGCCACTTTAATTTAAGTCAAAGCTCGTAACCTTCTTTCAAAAATGCTTGAGGACAGAGCTCCATCAAAGTCATTACAGTGATTCCTGTGGGGAAACAGGACGCCTTCAGCAGGATGACTTTTTTGCTGCTGCTACAATGCTATGAAAGTGTTAGCATCCTGCAGAAATTTCTCTGTTGCATTTTCACTGTTGGGGGCACAGGCAGTGACAATTTACCCACAATGTAGGACTTAGCCTAGTGCTGACAAATGTTTTCCGCAAACATACTGTAAGATGACAAACTGTGTGACCTGGGATCAAGTCAGCAATTGTTAACCTGCCGTCATCTGTAACTTTTTCCAGCACCAATATTTCCCTTTTGATTTTTCATTCACAGGTTTTTATAGACACATGAGCTCTGTCATTTGTCGTCTTCGGCTTTACTCATCAGCAGGTTCTGACCCCGCAGCTAACTAATTCACATCGAGTCACACAGTTGAAGGCTGTTTAATAAAACATCGCCACTTGAGGCCTAACAGGCCTCACTCTCCCCTTACAAGTCATACTCTCATTTATTCATGAATTCATGCAATCATCTCCCCATTTCCCCAAACCACCCAGCTCCTAGGAAACTGTCCGTCAAGCGTCTTAGGGGAACTCGTCGCAGGAGGGAGAAAAAGAGATAAAGACAGGGAGAGAGAGGGGAAGAAAACAGAGACGCACACTCACACACAGGCACACACACTCCAGGGCTCCTGTATGATGTCATTGTGTGTTGGTCACCTGATGTTATACCCATAAGGACACTGGGCTTAGCGAAGCATCACAGATCTATATTTCTAGAGCAGGCAAGTGTGTGTGTGTGTGTGTGTGTGTGTATGCGTGTGCGTGTCATCCTTAAATTTGGCCGATGTTAGACAGCAGACACAGTGTCCTTGCCCCAGAAAACACTGAAGGGTCTATTCCTTTGTGTTTCTCCCTCCTTCTGCTCAATCTTTGTCTCCGCCTGCAGAGATGTGTACATCACAACCCCACCCTCTCACATCGTTCATGTGTGTTGTGTGTGTATGGGTTTGTATTAGGTGTGTGCAGGTTCATTGGCTGGAGAGGCCAACGAAAGACAACAGGATGTCCTTTTATTGAGCCAGTGGACGGGCCCTCGTCATCGGAAACAACGTGTTTTAACATGATTGCAATCACACACTGAAAACACTTGCTACCTGAGAAATTGACTGACACCGTAAGAAAGAGAGGAACAGGGAGAGAGAGAGATGTTTGAAACCTCTGAGGTCTCCAAGTGAAGTGTTTTTCTCAACGCGTGTGCCTTCATCCATGCTGAGGGTGCCACAGAGTGCATCTGTGTGCGTGTGTGTTGTGGATGTTTGAGCTTTTACCTTGGTTTGAAAAGAGCCCATGAGAGGGGAGAGACTGAGAGGAAAGACAGAGACTCGAGATGTGAAACAAGAGGCTGATTATTGAGAGTGAAGGCAAATGCTGCTACGCTCCCACACACACACACACACACACACACACACACACACACGCACACACAAATATACTCACACACACACACACACACACACACACATATATACTCACACATAGAGTGTGAGCACTTGATTGCTGCCAAACAACATACAAGGTCATCGCCTTATTATCACCCTCCTCTTCTTGTCCTCCGAATCTCTCTCTCACACACACACGCACACACATGCACACAGTTGTCCTCTTTCACTCTCTATAGCACCTTCTTTTTTCACCTTTTCTAACACTCATATTTTTTAATCTCTTTGTCTTTTTACTTGCACCTCTTTTGTACTTGGTTAGACTTGTTTTTTTTCTCTTACATTTGGATCATGTTCTCTCTCTGTGACTCCTATAATTTTCTTTCCCTTTGGTCTCCTCTCTCACCGTTTCCACAATAGCATTCTGTTACTTGCTTAGTTTCCACATATTTACCTATAGTTTTATTTGAAAATAATAACTTGAACTGTTCTGTTCCTTAAGTGCTTTGTTTTTGTCTGTGGTCTGTCAATGACTTACATTTTCCCTCTTTTATTTGTTCCTTCCTTTATTACATCGCCCATTCTTTCTCATTGTTTTCTCCATCCCTGTCTTCTTCTTGGCCTGATTTTCCTCCCACCCCTTTGTCTGTCATGTGCAGACTGTCATTGTGACTGACACCAGCGCAGTATACTGTTAGGCATGAAGACCGGCGTTGCTGTTGGTGACGCAAAACTTGGCTGCTTGTCAACACCCAGTGCCTCCACAGCACTTTTATGTGCATTGTTTCAGTGAAGTGAAGCTCATATCCATCATTAGTGACACAACCTGCTCTCCATCCACATTTTTCAGTCCTTTTCGCTGCAGGCAGGTCAGAGATCAAAGTTTAGCAACCTTCTTGAAGCTTTTAGGAATTCATTGTCTTGCTCAACTTCAGTATTGCTGTCGTGTCAGATGACTGACAGTATCTATAATCACTGCTGTGTCACTCCCTGCCGCCCTTATGTTTCATTCCCATTCGCATCTAACAAGATCTGGATTGTGCATATTGCATTGTGGAATGAACAGGACATCTTTTAACTGCCTGACAGCCTCTATGAACATGGTCCATTGGGTACGGAGCACATAATGGCTTGAGTTGTGCCCATATTTTATTTGTGTGGTAACTGTGCAAATGAATGACATCTGTCATGTGGGACCTGTGACATCTGGAGCCTGACACCGAACACATGAGAGATGGTGACCTTCAACACTGCAGCTTTTTATAGTTTGTCATATTAAAAACGTGTTGCACATCTCCTTTGTTGTCTCAATCTGTTACTGTCTCCCGAAACCATCACTCAGCTCCTCCAGCTCTCTTCCCCTCTCATTAGTTTTCTATTTCTGTGTCTTTCATCTCTGTCGCCCTCTGTTTCACACATTTTTATCGGATTGTTTGTTGCCATATCTGTTTTTTTGATCTCTTGTTCTCTTGGTGGGATGACCAGTGCAAGCAACGGGAACTAATTAACATTTTTAGAATATGAGAATGCTGATGGAGCTTGTGTGCGTGTGTTTGTGTGTACGCGTGTATGTGTGTGTGCATGATTGTGTCACAGCTGACCAACAAGGCTACTACTGTCACCGGTCTGCAAAGAGGCATCTGGTATTCCATCTGACAAGAAGAAGGAAAATAAATGTGTGTGCGTGTGTGTGTGTGTGTGTGTGTGTGTGTGTGTGTGTGTGTGTGTGTGTGTGTGTGTGTGTGTGTGTGTGCGTGAGTGTGTGAGTGTGTGTTTTGTAGGTGATTGAAAGTATCCAAGTGTACATACAAACTTGCAAGTTTTTCTGCCAGCTCGAGGATGTGTGCATATTGTTATGTACATCGGCTATATATCGCTGCATATGCTCGGAGTGTATTTGTGTATATATGTGTGTGTGCTCTCCACCGCACAGCGTGTGATAAATGATGCACTGGTTGGGCAGTTGGCATTCTGCCTGGACCAACAAACTAATTAATTTACTCGGATATCACAAGTATCAGGTAGATTGTGGAGTCGGATTTCAGAATAAAAGAGTGGGCGGCATTCTCAAAGGTGATAAAAATGAGGAGTCATTTTCTTCCCACATTGCCAGTTCTGAAGTACCTCCATACTTCATTTGTAATGTTCCAGTACAGTAGAAAGGTCTGGCTGATATCTTTACTATTATGCAGTAGGTTAGAAAAACGGTTTAGATTGTTTTAAACTAATCAGAGGGACAGGTTTCGACTGCACCGACCTCACAAAGTACAATCAAATGCATTGCCCGTGACATCTCTGATAGTGGAGCCATTTGCTTTAATACTCTGTGAAATATGTGTTCATGAATGATATGTGGAAAGTTGGCAGAGAATGAAGAGGTAAAAATGTTAAGTGGAAAAGAGTGCTGTCCTCACTTAGCTGTGCTCTGAGGACACAGATTTGACAGAAGCATTAATAGGAAGAGACGGGAAACGTCACAAATCGCACTGTGTGCTGTAGGAAACCCCGTACAGAAAACTATAGAAATGTAGCTTTGTTCCGCTAAATGTATTTAACTGAGCGTAAATGCACAACACAAAGCTGTCAAATAATAATCATTTGATTGCATTCTTTTATTTAGTCCTAAAATTAAGCTGCACTCTCATTTACTGGCATCATTAGCGTTGCAGCGTGGACATTTTGCTTTTGCAGCAATTCTGAAATAAAGTCTGCATAAATTTGAAGTCATGTGAGTTTTACATTCTTAATGATTGTGTTCCATCAGGTTTAAAAGCTTTACCAGGACACATAAAGATCAATTTTAAACTTCATGAGCACCATTTGGAAAAAGATTGATTTCCTCTGTTGGCAAATGGAAAGTCAACAATCTTGATTACATTTCTATAATTGGGTATTTTTTCTTGTTCTACTTAGCAGACATGTCAGGACCAAAGACTCCTGAACACCGTCCTCTTCACTTGCAATCAGACTTATTTAATAATGACATTTTGGTTCACAGACCTTTCTTCATTTTTTTTTTTTTTTTGGTTTTTATTTCAAAAGATAGCCTGATGAAGGTTATTAAACAAAAAGATAACCTAACCCTAACCTGTGGTCTCCTCCTGCACTCCTCTTGATCCACAGGTGTGCAAAGGCTTTTCAATTCGTGCAATTCAATTTGTGTTTTCTTTGGAACACTCTTTATTAGCTTTTACAAATGAATGCAGACATAAACCACCGTCTTTCTGCGTGTGTGCATGCAGGTGTGCTATGGAATCTGTCGTCATGTGACGCTCTGAAGATGCCAATCATCCAGGACGCCCTGGCTGTTCTGACCAATAGCGTCATCATCCCCCACTCCAACTGGGACTCCTCCCCCAATCACCATGACGACCGCAAGCTCCACCTTCATACCTCCCAGGTGCTGCGCAACGCGACAGGCTGCCTCAGGTAAAAGCAGCACACACATATACTTGTGAACTCATACACACACACAGGGCCAACAACATCCCATATACATATTCTGTATGTGTTTCCAGTTTCTTCCTTATCCCTTAGCAGAACAGTATATAGCTCAAATAATCATGTTATTGATTTCCTGCAGACATGCAGTAGTACTGTGCATAATTCACCATGGTTCCATTAAGCGCCACAGTGTATGTGCGCTGTGTGCGCGCACACATTATTTACACAATTCTACCTCCTGAGATTTATCGTAATGAGGACGAATTTTATCATGAGGATGAATCTCGTCTCCTCTGAATCTTTATTGCTGCGTGATTATACATGCATATATTCAAAAACTATAAACAGTAGTCTGCGTGCAGTTGTTTCCTGCTCTCCCTCTCACTCATTCTCCCATCTCTCTCTCACACAAACTTGAGCCGGTAACCATAGCAACAACCCATCCACACACACACACAGAATCCTTTGTTTGTCAACACCTTTTTTGGCACATTGTGCTGATAGAATATGTTCATCGTTGTTAAAGCCTGAAAAAATGAAGGGCAGCTTTGTAGATCATGGCGCTTATTTGAGAGAAGTTGCAGAAGTTAAATCGTCACTCATTCAGTTTTGAACGCTTCAGTTGGATTTATCTTTTGAAAGTTACACGTCCTACAAACAGTGAAATAGTGCTGAAAAATGTGAGCTAACCCCAAAACAAAAAAAATCTCTAATGCCTAATTTAATTCAACAATCTGCACGTATGGTGATACATTATCCCAAAGTAATGCTAAATAAACGAGAATTTGATCCATTGAATGAATACAGATGAAAACATTGCATGTGTGTTCACACAGCAACTCAGTTTTCACTGCATTGTTTTTAATTTTTACTCAATAAATCAGGTCTAATGCAATTCATATGCTGATTTTAAAAAAGTTGGTTGAACTAATTGTTTTGCAATTTTATCGTAAGCTCTACTCAATTTTCAGTCATACACTCTCTGCATATAATCGATCTTTAAGCCATATTAGCTCTGTGATTGGACAAACAGCACTTCAATCAGCTTTTGTTAATGCAAGAAAATTAGCACAAAAAAATCAGTTGTTTGACCATTTGCCATGTAGTTTGACTTTGGTTCGACCTTGAATATGAGCGATGCTGCTACAATTCAGCCTCTGTCCATAGCAGCGTCAGCTGCACAAACACACTGCTATAGTTGTGATTTTTGATTCTGGCTATGTGTATTTGACTTGTATGTCATTAGCACAGAAAAACGAACTCTGGACCTTGATCCCAAAAACAACATTTGTTCATCTATGTACACACACACACTCTCACACCAACTCCTCAGAGGGCTGAGACGTTTAGACAGAAAAACCTCCATGTCCACTTGGCTGTCTCCCTTTGAGCTGTGCACTCAATCAACCACCAGCAGCCTCTGGATTAAACCTCACCCCACTCGCTTTGCACAGCTCCTCTCAAGCTGTTTCCAACGGTTATCTCCAGCTATTGAATGTCTCTCAAAGGCATTTCAAAGCCATTTTGAAGATGTTACAAACAGGTTTTTGTATGCATTCACATAAATTTGTGTGTAAGGTGCTACGCTATGTGCATGTCTGTACGCAGCCAACATACCAAAGCTGAAGCACCACTTGCTCCAGTCATTGTTCCATTTGTGATCTCTTTAAACAATACTGGCTTGCATAATTTTGGTCTTCCATAATTGTGAATGCTTTTCAGTCAGACTTCTCTGACTGTGATTGCTATGTGTGCTGCACTACTCCACCTCAGAGGATCTACTACTATAATGTGAAGTACAGTACCTTGATTTCTAAATTTGAACCTAAGCTGGCAGTGCTGGGTGTATGGCTTGGATGCAGTGAGAGAAGGCATAAACAAGCTTTTGGAAAGTAAAATCCAATGTGGTTTCTCTCTTATAAACCTCTGCAGCTTCTATTGTCAGTATTCTAATGGAACAGCACAGGAACTGCCATGGGGGCCGGCGGTACAGGACACCATCATTATACACAATAACTCAACATCACGAACACCTGTACAAATCTAATTCACTCCACTAATAGCTTTGCATTTGCAATAAATTTTACACAGGGGAAACTTATAGTGTCATTTTTTTTCTTTTTTTTCCACAGGGATGAGTCAGAGTCAGAGCAGTGCTGATTTAATGCAGCACCGCATTTGCATTTGGGTTGCATTATATTTTGTCCACCTGTGTGTGTGGATGGGGATGACAACACTTTACATTTCTTAGGAAGTGAGAGGATGGTCCAATAGGTTATTACTGCTGAAATATCACAAAACATCTTTGTTAAGAGAGAAGTACTATTAGATAACCAGGTGCTCACAAGGGTGCAGAATATAGATAGCTGTTATTATGAAGTTATTTTTAATGTTTAGTACTGATGAAACTTATTCATTTCAGCAGTTTTATGAGGGAGCAGCTTGCGCATCAGAGATAATGACTTTTGTATCTTCAAGCTGCATTTAAAATTCAGCACATTATTGAAATTTATTTGGATGTTTTTGCTGTTTACGACCAAATGAGCTGAAATGTTTCTTCATTACATATCAGGCATGTCTAAGGATTAGTAATACCTACATATGGTAAGTATGTGGCACATTTTGGTAATAGCTAAGTGTCAGTTGTTTTTAAATCATCACCAGAAAAGAGGAGGCGGATCTAAAGGGTTAGTTCACCCATTTGAAAAGAATATGCGTTTTCGTTCTTGGTATACGTCGACGCAGATCGGAAAGAGTTTGCTGTTGAGTTTTTCAAATGTCGCTTTTCAATTTGTGCTTCTCAAACCGAATTCACCACCACTGTCTTCAAATAAAATCTGTCCCACCATCTGCAGGGGTAGATACCAGTACATGGAAGATACGTTCTTGTGATTTGAGGGAAATTTAGAAATAAAGTGTACTGCATGCTACTGTGTGAAAGAACATTCGTAGTGTTTCTTTTAGTTGTTTGTTTATCCTAAATGAAGGTATATTTCCTTAAACTTTAAAGACAAAGTAGAAATATTACATCAAGTTTATTATTTCCTAACTCACTAGGGTGTTTATAGGACTTAAGTGTCTGTCTGTCTGTCTGTCTGTCTGTCTGTCTGTCTGTCTGTCTGCCTGTCTGTCTGTCTGTCTGCCTGTCTGTCTGTCTGTCTGCCTGTCTGTCTGTCTGTCTGCCTGTCTGCCTGTCTGTGTGTTCCTCTGAAGATGCAGAGGATGACAAATGATGCTGCCACTGCACTGCTCCACACTGCGAAGTTACAGATCGAATTGTAAAAGCTGGTAAAGGAGGAGGAGGAGGAGGACAGGAGAGTAGATGAGAAGAGGGCCAGAAGTTTGAAAGATTAGAGCAGAGAGAATGTAGAAGTAGGAAACAATGAGAAGGAGAGACTAACAGGATCTCAGAGAAGGGAGCGGAGACACAGAGGGAGTAATGAAGGTGTTTGTGCTGCTCTCCAGGGCTCTTTTCTATCTCACTATCTGTTCTGGGGGGGTTAAAGTGACACAAGGCCACAGTGTTCAGGCCCCAGTGTACCTCAGCTCAATTTCAGACCTCTCACCTCTCTCATTATCCCTTCGCTGCGTCTGCTTGTGTGTCTGTGTACATGCCTTTGTGCACACCGGTGTATCTATGTCTATTTATTGGTGTGTGTGCATGTGTGTGCATGTGTGTTTGAGGGTGTATGAACTGTATGTGAGCTTGTACGTGTGTGAATCAATCTCAAATCACAGCTGGCATGTGGGAGTTGCACATGATAATAGGAATGAACTGGTGTCAGGGCATCAGGTGTTTTTGATTTTGGGTTTGTGTTCGTGTGTGTGTGTGCGTGTGTGTGTGTGTGTGTGTGTGTGTGTGTGTGTGTGTGTGTGTGTGTGTGTGTGTGTGTGTGTGTGTGTGTGTGTGTGTGTGTGTTCACATTTGCATAGATTAAATGTGGGCCAAGCAGCTAATGATCGTGATGGACCCATATGTTGTCTAATCAGGTGGTGGGCATTAAAAGCCCCGCCCTATTCATGCAGTTGTGCACGCGCGCACACACACACACACACACACACACCCACGCACAGTGTTATCAGGCCAGACACAAGGTCTCCTGTGGCGGGGTTTCCATATCCTCCATTCAGAGGCTGTTTACCTCCCTGCAGGTTATTGGTTTACAGCCAAGCCAGAAAAAACCTGCTGCCTCCACACTATACACAATGTGTGTGTGTGTGTGTGTGTGTGTGTGTGTGTGTGTGTGTGTGTGTGTGTGTGTGTGTGTGTGTGTGTGTGTGTGTGTGTGTGTGTGTTGTGCGTCCATGTTTATTTCTGTGCTCATCAGGATCACACTCTCGTAAACACTTTCAATTTGTTTCCTTTCAGACACCCACAGATGTGGGAGAGCAGTAGGATGAGTTATTAGATGAATGAAGAATAAGGAGTGTGTGGTCACGAGTGAGTTTGTTTCCATATTTATTTCAATGATATTAATTGGTTTGTATGCATGTGTGCGCCATCTGGTGATGACCCTCTGCTGCCTGTGCCCTCCTCACACACACACGGTCAGACACTTGTGCAGAGCGACCACGCACCAGCTGTTTGAGACAAAGTCATTTGTTCCTTGAGCGACATTAGAGAGCCATCTGTCCCAGAGTCACTCATGTTCACATCTTTCCTGTACATGCCGCATGAATCTTCAGACAACTGAAAA
Source organism: Chaetodon trifascialis (assembly GCF_039877785.1). Taxonomy (NCBI): domain Eukaryota; kingdom Metazoa; phylum Chordata; class Actinopteri; order Chaetodontiformes; family Chaetodontidae; genus Chaetodon; species Chaetodon trifascialis. Next base: position 11,383,137 of record NC_092073.1, read on the forward strand.
TATAGAAACTGACCAACCACACTGTTGCACCTTGGGAAGGAAAATCAATGCCAGATGAAACATGTATAACCTGTCCCGTACCTTTTAAACACTGTAATTGGTGAAAAAGAAGTTCAGCTTTGCTGCGCTTTAATGACTTCCAGTCGAGCTCCTGCAGATACTTGGAAGCTTGTTAGTGAACTTCTTCTCACTTATGTGTGGATGCTGCTTTTTAAAAATATGAATGTGTTGACAACCGTTCTATGTGAGTCATAATACCCTTAAGGGTGCTTTTGGTAGCGTAACTTTACATTTCCAGTTGATTGGAAACTAGTTAAAGAACAGATCGGCCATGTTTTCTTTGAGAAATCAAGTCAGTTTATTTATATATATGTGGCACATTTTAAAGACGCAGGAGTTGACCCAAAGCGCTTTACAGTAAATGCAAAGGTTATAATCTGCCTCAACACAGGTATGCATGCTTAAAGAAATAAATGGTACAGAAAGAAGACAATGATACAATAATACAGAGAAGGCAAGAATGAAAATGGTAAAAATGTTCATATCAGAATCAAACTGATAAAATTGGGGAAAACATGATAAAAGCAAAGTCAACGTGAAGCGACCACCGGGCATTTACTAATCAGAGCGGTGCAATGGACCAAATCAATCAATCAAGGCAGATAATTTGTAGCCTGAAGGTTTGATGATAAAAATGTTTGACAGGTTGCTAGACTGGATCACAACTGGAAGAAATGAGGCGGAATGTGACATGCTATCCCTTCAGCACCGAGCTCTTAAGTCCAGTAAAGCTGGAGCCAAAAGAAGAAGGCTGTGTTTGTTCTGGACAGCTTCAATGTAGAACTGAATTATTCCTCTTAAAAAGGACTGTTCCCTCTGTACAATGGCTTTAAAGATAATTAATAGATTATTAATCATAAGAGGTAATTGCTTTATTATTCCTCTGGGTATTTTATGGTGTTGCTGGACAGTGACAGTGGAGAGAAGACAGGAAAGGAGGGACAGCGAGATGCATCAAAGATACCCAGCCAGAGTTGAACCAGGGACACTGGTTCAGTTTCTTCATTCCCTTATTTGTGTGTGTGTCATTAGTTCCAAAAATGACATTTTTCTGTCTTTCTTCACATTTAATGACACTTGCTCAGCAACACTTTCCCTAAGAGAGGGTTCATACTACAACGCAAGCACACTTCTTCCAAAAATTTTTTATATAAGTAAGCCAAATGTTGTTTATCATGCTCCAGGAATACAGAAAAAGCTGAATATTAAAACTTTATGAGGACTAACAGGTAAAGTGGAGACTTGCTCTTTAGCCCAGGCACCACCGGCACGACCTTGTTACTTAACTGCAGCTTAACAATGTTTAATTCTGAATGGGACCTTAAATGAAGTTCAATGTCTTTTTGCTCAGTAGGTAATTATTCAACAATGCAGGCTAATGATTTAGACCGAATTAATGAGGATTGACACCAGATAGGATGCAGTGTAAGCCTGTAATGGACCCGTTAAATAGTAGAGATTACCAGTTAAATTTAAGGACATTCACAGACACACACACACACACACACACACACACACACACACACACACACACACACACACACACACACACACATACAGAAGTCATTGAAGACCAGCATGTAGTTGCTCACATGCCCTCTTTCAAGTGTCTTAGAAGTTCATGCTCACACACATTGCTTTAAAATGTCACCTTCCATACTCTTCATTCATGTTATAAAATATGACCTGCGCTCTCTCTCTCTCTCGCTCTCTCTCTCTCTCTCTTGCTCTCTCTCTCTCTCTCTCTCTCCCTCGCTCTCCCTCGCGCTCCCTCTCCCACTCTGAGTGATAACCATATGCACAGATTATGTTGCCAGGCTCTGTGAATCCCTTATGTTAGAATGAGGAAACTGAGTCAAACAAACAAAGCTAGCATTAGCTAAATATTCTGTGATGCAACACAGCGAGATGTGGGAATGCCTGAGGACACATTACGCCGAAAAAAACAAAACAAAAACAAGTTAGCAGGCTATTTTCTGCATAAGAAATCCTGCCCTCGCTGTGTTAGTCAGTAACTAGCACAGAAGGAAAGGCATGTTGCAGAAAGGCACAATATTTCATGCTTCATTAAAGCACCACTACACTAACAAGCACACATGCACAGGCAGCGAGCACACACACACGGACACAGGCACAAGTATGCTCACATTCTTTCTTGCGTGTACGCACAAACACACACACACACAAACGCACACTCATGGCAATGTTCACCTCCAGTCCATGGGGCAGCTGTGTACAAGCTTTTCCAGCACAGTGTGTCCAGACGGACACAAGCTATTAAGCAGTGCTGAACAAGCAGCCAGTGTAGCTATGTACATAACACGGGGCAACATCAGAATTTTCAATTCTCTGTGCTTCAAAGATTGCACAGGCGTGCCAGTTAGTAATGATGATACGAACAAGAAAGACAGGGGCCTGTACTGAGAGTACATAGACATCTCCTGTACACTGTATAGCGCATTGCAAGGCCGTGCCTCCACCTGTTTGGATTAATGCACCTCCTGCAGGGTTGTCATTGGTCTGGTTTCTAATTTTCACTTTGAAAAAATTTGGCTCCTCTAGAAATGTGGAATTTCTCTAAAACTGTTCATACCTTTTATTTGGATTGTGTTTTGAGTCCAGTTTTTGGGTAAGAAATGGGACATGAAGAATTGTGCTTCTACAATACCTGGTCTGAAAGGAGCTGTGTCCAGGAAATCTGAGCTTGCATGGCACGATCTGGCTGTGAATAACTAGTCAGTTATGACATTACAAAAGCGTATTTGGAAGGCCTTGAATTGCCTCACAGTGACTCAGAAGCTGACAGTGACTGAAAACCAGGGGCTCGCTAAATGTCAGCGAGAAAGCCTTCAAGTCTCTTTTTTTTCCTATTTTTCATTAAGAGCTTTAAGTTCTAGTCCAATTTATATACAGCATCGTGAAGGGCACTCATTCTGTCCTGACTGAGTAGATCTTTGCAGGCAAACATCCCCATTTTGTCAAAGTTCTCTCAGTGAAACATTTATGTGGCACAGCCAGGTGCCTTCGCCCCCACCCGTGATATGGTATCAGATAAAAAACTTGATGGAACTCTCAGTAAAGTCAGCATATTCAAGGCTGTGCGTTAAAGCAATAAATAACCCTCCCTCTCTCACCCACCCACCCTCCTGTCTTTGGTGCTTAAACATTAGTCAAGGTGAAGCGTTTTCACTGTTCTGTTGTTTTATATCGACTCGACAGAGGATTGTGTCTCTGCTAAGCGGGTTTTCCATCGCGTGCTAGTTTGCCCATTAGCATTCAAAGTGGATGGAAATGACTTGACCTTCTCTTGGAGGCGGAGAGCCGTGAACGTGAAGTTTTAATTGAGTTCTTGTGTCTTCCCCCCTCTCTCTCTCTCTCTCCTCCTTTCTTTCTCATCAGTACAATAAATGATTGACCTCATCTCATAGACTGGTGAAACAGTTGTGATCTCTTTATTATGCCAGTATGATGGATGAACTTACTCATTCATGCCATCGCATTGTCTCCTCATTCACACGTCTACTACAGTGTTTTTGATATTTCGCCTTTGAAGACGGATATTTAAACTGATGGGACTGAACTTCAGTAGTTCATTCTTTGATTTCTTGCTCTCTGTTTTGCCTGTTCTCTGCACCTGTATCCCGGTAACAGAAGAATAATGGAGGCTCATTGCAGTAACATTCAGTGTGTAACAACCAGCCACTAAATACAGAGAATGCTACCTTTTCCCATAATATGCAGGTAACAGCGCACCCTTCCATAGCATTAGTTTGGCTATTGCAGCGTCTCATGCTAGCTAGTGTGATTTGCCCAATAAATAAAAATGTATTGATTTTGTATTGAGGTCTAAAACTTTTGTGCTTTGCCTCGCGCTTATGCACAGCTGCATTTCTTGTAAATTGTTGGATTTTACTTGATTTTACACATTCTGTGTAATCCATTTTGACCTACATTTTATTATTTTATGCTATGATTTGATGCTTTATCTGTCTTTTTCTATGTGAAGCAGCAACAAACTGACTGCACTGCCTGTTTTCCGCCCATCCCAATATTAATGTAAGCCTGTTTTTAAGGGTTGTGTCGGCTACATTTCATAGTGTGTGTTTTGGAATGGCAAAATTAGCAGCACCTGCCAGTGTGGCTTTCATGGAGAAAATAGTGAAGATCACTGATCTACGCAATCATCCACTTAAATGTATCTGCCTCCCCCGAGCAATGTATTTCCACTCTACAACTATCTCCACGCTATTAGTGACAATATTGTGTAATCTAACAGTTTCAGAGGACATCACTGCCTCCTTCCATTGTCGCTATGAACTCAATTGACCAGAATTGATTGAGCAAATTGTGACTATGCTGAGGAAATGTACTGAGTGGTTGGGACAATGAGATTCTAAGACTGCGTGCAGACATTTGTCTCTTGGGTATTTACACACACACACGTACTACACTACGTTTGTTATGGCTGTAACATTGATTTCCGAAAAGCTGTCTACAGCATGACACACGCTCTGTACTCACTTTATTATTATGTCTTCATAGCAGCATGTTAAGTATATACAGTACATCAAAAGGATGTCCTCTTCCTGGCGAGGCTCCCTCCCAATAATCAATTTAAAATCTGCTGACCTATTCTTTTTTTTGGGTCATGTATTTCATTGGCAGTAACACTGAAAACTCACTGATAACATTGACCATCCTAACTATGTCCAATGTGTGTTAATGTAAAGCATATGCTACATATCTGACCTTAAAGCATGTCATTTTTTGAAGGCGTGCATACACTCAGCTGTGTGCAATGCATCGGGAAACATTATGTCTTATACCATGGTCTGGGTGAATACTCGATTCTGATTGGCTGCAGGGTGTCCATTAAAAAGTGTTATAGGACACCTATAAAAAAAGTTCCCGTCAGATAGCCTGATTGATCTAAATTATTGCGCTGGCTCAAACGCTAGTTGGTAACCGTGGCAACAGATTTAGGATAGACTTGATACACATTTAATGATCAGTGAATGGTGGATAATATTTCTTGCAATTAAAACGATTTAGGAAAATCTGTGGATTCTGTTTCTTTGAAATAAAATTTCGCATCATCCTCTGGACACACACAAGCGGTAAGAGGTGCACTTGCCCTCTGAAATGATACTTTGTATCACATAACATAACGTTAAGCAGTCATCTCTCTTCCCTCCACTGATTAGTCCTAATATAACAGCTGCAGCCGACCAAGCTGCAGGTTCTGTGGCCAGAGCCGGTTACCTTGGCAACGCGTGACAATGAGAGATATTAAATAGTACACTGAGCCGCTTCTTGTGAAAAACTTACGATTTAAACGGTAAAAAACAACATTAATGTATTAATAATTGATTTCATATTTATTTCTTTCATAAGTGACCATGGTATAAGCGGGATAATGCCGACGAGGTGTCCATTATCAGAAATGAATGGACGACGCGGAGGCGTGCTTCCGCTGATTATGGACACCTTGTCGGGCATTATCCCTTCCATATATTATATACAGTAACTTAGTATGTGATTCATACAGTTATTTACACATATATGAGAGTCAAAGTGTCTGGGAAATACAATATTCAGTCGAGCTTATGTTACACACCTCAGTTTCATATTTGCTTTATTGACACAGGCAAATGAGTCAGCGTCTGCTACGGAGTGTCTCTGTATCACAGACAGCTCCACAGTGAAACCCAAACAAATCCAACCCAACACCACCCACCTGTACCTCCAGTTCAATTAAAATTGTATTCATTATATCTGGGCATCATCTTGGCAAAGATGCTAATAATAAATGGAACAATATTGTCAAATTATCAAAGAAGCGTCAGTGTGCATGTTGGCTGTGAAGTTCAGACTGACTAAAGCAGCCTCCCCCCCCCCCTTTTTATTTTTTTTTGGGACTCAAGTCAAGTGCTTTAGATTGAAGTGAGCCTTCAGGGCATAGATTGAGATGTATCCAGAATTTTAATGTTCCCTTTTCAATTGTTTAGTTTAGGGAGAGCTGCCAGGTTCCCTGGTCTCTCTCTCTCTCTCTCTCTCTCTCTCTCTCTCTCTCTCTCTCTCTCTCTCTCCCTCTCCCTCTCTCGTTACCGGCATCCTTTTTTTCTTTCATCTGTCTTCCTGTCTTATCTTCTCTCCTCACCAACTGTCTTTCTTCCTGCATTTGTGTTCCTCTTTCTATTTGGCAAACACAGGTGCATACACACATACTCTGACCAGTGTTCTGTTTGTGTGTCTGTGTGTGTGTGTGTGTTTGTGTGTTGCAGGAATGTAAGTTCTGCGGGTGAAGAGGCGAGACGAAGGATGAGGGAGTGTGATGGCCTGACAGATGCTCTGCTCTACGTCATCCAGACCTCTCTGGGAAGCAGCGAGATCGACAGCAAGGTGTGTGTGTGTGTGTGTGTGTGTGTGTGTGTGTGTGTGTGTGTGTGTGTGTGTGTGTGTGTGTGTGTGTGTGTGTGTGTGTGTGTGATTTCATATCTTATCTTGGGTTTATGTTATGTGCATGATCATGTCTGCAGAAATTCTTTCAGTTTCTTATGTGCATGTGTTTCCATCTCCATCCATTGTGCTTCGTATTAAAACCACACCAGGCAACATTATCGTACAGTAAATGTGTGTTTTCAAATGAAATCATGGAGCTCGGCTGCAAGAGGGAAAAGTGTCTCATTCAGTCTCTGGTAGACATGGACGAGCTGGTGAAATCATCTCATTGCACAGGAGGTGAGAAAAAGAAGAAAACAACAATGGGTGGAACCATTTCACAGCCACAAGGAAGAATAATTTTAGATTTCAAGGAGAGTGTGGTTCATCAACATGTTTTATTTAGGACAAATGAACAATCTTAAATTCAGTGCTGCAGCACTTCTTGCTGACAATTTAGCTCAGCCAGTAGACAAAGTTGAGTGTGTTCATGTTCACTTTGTGTTTTTCTGCATGAGGACATGTTCATGTTGTGTGTTCACGACACAGCATGTGTGGGCAAGTCAATACTACATAAACAGTTTTGTGGATGGCTGACTTCTCAAGGTCTCCCTGTCTCCCAGCCCCTCGAAATGGCCATCCTTAATCACTGTTTAACCGTCCGCCCCAGTCACCAGAGGAGGACTGCAGTCACCACAGTAACAGAGACTGATTGGCAGGTGAACCACCAAGTGGTCACTGTTTAAAAAGCCACATGCCCACTTTGCCTTTTCTTCTCTTTTGCACACCTCCTCCTCACTCTGTTTACTCACTGGCCTCTTTAGTCATCTGATCTGTGTGGTCATCATTAAAAATACAGTCAACAACATCTAAGGTATATCTCTTTTAAAAGAATGTATTTGTAACATCTCCTAAAACAAGAATGCAGAAATGATTAACACACCGAAGCTGAGATGGTTGAAGTCACTTTAGGACTGATTATCTACCAGTTCACGTGCAGATGCTCTTCATTTAATCAGTTCCCTTTATGTTAACGCTCTCACAAAAATATCCACTCGCCGTCACTCTCAGGACGCGCGTTTTGATCATCAAGACAGTCTCAGCTCTCTCCTCTTCGCCTTTCATGTCCACAGATCCAGGCAGAAATGCACAAGATCAGAGGAACGTTCACTGTATGTAATGTGACAATTATGTTTTATAGTTCATCGTCCCATTAAACACATTCTGCAGATTACTGTTATTATGCTGTAAGGAACTGCACGGATGTGAGGAAGTTTTGCACATTTAAATAGGTTGCACAGTATGTACTGGAACACAGAGCCAATTCACTGAACTGATACAGTAATTTAAAATAATGGTGCAAGACCTAATAGGCTAAGCACATCATTTTACATACACAACCAATATAGTGCTGACATTTCATAGATTATATGATGTTGATATTTAACAGCTTGCATTAAATGTGGTTTGCCTCTGGAGGGAGAATTTTACTGCAAGTCCATTAATGTATGTAGTGTAGCTTCTCAGAAGGGTGCGAGGGACAAGCAGATTATGGACGCACAGTGTGAAAAGAAGCAGAAGGTCATACAGACGTAACCTTTCAACAACAGAAACGACTGTAGTCTTGTATCAGTTTGTTTTCTGTAGACTCTTATTCAACGCTAAGATTGGAAGTTCTATTGTAGAGCTGCTGATTGGCAACTGACCCCAACCTCTGACTGCCCTGTAGAGACTATGAGCAACGCGTAATCATTTTAAACCCGGAGTGAAGAGGTTTTTTTATTGCCTAAACCAGGCAGCAGGAAAGAACAGGGCACTGACTAAACGTGAAATAACAGATCGAAATATGAAATGTCAAAGAAAATTGTACATAAAATGGAACTTCTCCGGCTTCATTCTATAATAACATGTGAATAGGATTTCAGACGTGACTGCAGCTCGCTGGAGTGAGACATTGTTTTGTTTGTTGCGTCTCTTGAGGCTGTTCAATTACACTCCTTAGTTGTTTTTGCATAAACCAACGGTCAGACAGAGAGAAGATTGATGATTTGTCTCTCTTAATTTCCACTCTGTTGACTCCCGATGACTCCCCTTTGTCAGAGGCACCAAACGCACGCACATGCACGTGCAAGTACAACATTCATACACTGTAAGGATTAGTTTGCTCTCATTTAGACTCACGCGCTCCTCCGCTGGCAGCGTTGCCTCGAAACTTGGTGTTTAATGGGGTGTGATACAATATATCGGCCTTGTCATTTTTCCTCATTTACCTGAGTTTCTTCTAATCTCATCTCAAAGTCAGAGCTAACAAAATACGGCAGCATATTACCTTTGAGATTATCTTAATTCTTTCCTTTCTCTCTCTCTGTCTCTCACTCTCCCCGTCTGTCTGGCTCGTGGGTGGGGGTGGAAGGGTGATAGAGTAAAAGTGTGAGAGTGGGTGGTTTTTATTAGCATGCTTTGACTTTTGAGTTTGCACTGTGTTTTCAAGCGATATGTTTCATTAAATGGCATCAAACACAAATCTTCCACCTCAACTCTCTCGCTTTATGCGTTTATATCTCTTTTTCTCATCTCCTCTTCCTCCCCCCCGACCCTCTCTTCTTCACTGCCCCACTTCATCTCTCAATCTCTCCCAACTCTTTTTTTTATCTCCAGACGGTAGAGAACTGTGTTTGCATCCTGAGGAACCTGTCGTATCGTTTGGCTGCTGAGACGTCCCACGGCCAGCAGGGGGGGTTGGAGGAGCTGGACGGCCTGCTTTGTGACGGCAACGGCCGCGATGGAGAGAGCTCAGGCTGCTGGGGGAAGAAGAAGAAGAAAAAGAAGGGAGCCGATCAGGTGAGGATAGAGATAATTGGCAGGCAAGGGAATTATGGAGATATGGATGGATATAATGGACGCAGTGACCAAAAAATGGGTTAGTGATAATGGTGGTGGTGGAGAGCAGTGTCTAACACCGGTCCAAAATCTCCCATAGGTGTTGGGTTGAGATGAGGTGAAAGTGATAAGCATCATTTTCATACTCAAAACATTCAGTGACCCCTTGTGCCCTTTACGGAAGCATCTGCATTCATTACATTCGTCAACTGATGTATTCATTTCTTCGCTTTCATTCGTTCCCCATCTGAATAGATGCACATGGGTGCAAAAAGTAGACGGCTTTCATGATGAAGCAGGAACGCCGAGGCAGCCGCGCCTTCAACCGGGACATGTGTGGTAAATAATGGAAAACAGGGATGAAAATCTCAGATCAGAGTAGTCTGATCAAGATTAGTTGAAAAGCATTGGCTTTCATAATGCATTGGCTCATAAGCCACCCTTCTGCTGTTTTTAATCATATTTTATATATCTAAACTTTTTAAGCCTAACTTTTCTTGTTTAAAGCTTCATTGTGCCTGCTGTCTACTCCTTTTTTCAGTCACTTAAGGTCAGGGTTAACTTCTCTCCGTGGACAAAAACCCACCTTTTCATGGAGTCAAAAGCACACCTGACCTGACCAAGAGCATGTTAGAATTGTCCGTGGGTCCAAAACCGAGAGACAAACGCATCCTTAAGTTGCCAGCCTGACTTATCCAGACCAAATATTTGAGGCCCAAATCTATAGCTATATGTGTGCTGTATTTCTTCCTTTATTGGCCAATGGAGCTTCAGATTAATGCAGCGCATTGGCCAAACTGTGTCTTTGACTCTTCCCAGTGGGCATAGTATCTGCTTGAAATACATGACACTCACGGACATGGACCATTTGCACAGACAGAGAGACAAGAGAAAGGAATAGAGACATTCTTAATACATCACTTTTTGAAAAGAACTGAATCTGAATTCCACTCCTACAGCCAATACTCAAAAGATTTGGTACAAATTGAGGAATAGACAGTAAGACAGCCAGAGGTGATTTAGATAGGACCAAGTAGGAGGACATCAGAGGTATACACTTCACCATGAATATGAGAATGAGGGATAGTAGTTAGTGAGACACAGTACCATGCACAGAGACCACATTAACATATAGTAGTAGTAGTGTTAAGATGCAGTCGGTATGCTGACTTTTTTTCTGAAAAACGCTTGTTAATGCAAGGTGTAAGTGCATTGTGGTCAGATCTTAGGTAGGTGTAAACGCAGTCCTGACAAAATGATGGCATCCGTACCCAACATAAGAATGATACAAATGTTTGTTTTTAGCTGAGATAAAATACTGAAATACTTGAATTATTCAACAGAACTTTGTGAAAAATTAAAGCAGGTGGGAAATGAATGATATACAGCAAAAAAATAACTGTGTGTGCAACATGTTGCACTCATCTGTTCTGCTGTTAAAGAGGTGTATTATTTATCTAGACAGAGTAGCCTACACGGTGGTACTGCAACACACAATGTTTTTCATACAAAGGAATAACTTAATGTCATACATTGGCCTCTTTACAAGAGGGGACAAATAATTTTTGTTTTGTAGACAGCGTTTTACAAAGTTTCCAAAGTTTCCTCTAACTCAACAACTCAATTTTTTGAGGGAGTCTGGAGCTGATTTGCCACCACCTCAAATTACTCGTGGGCAGGTTTTGCTCTGGAGGACAGAGATCTGATCTCAATGAGGATAACGAGAACGCATTAAAGATACCAGGTCCAAACACAAAGGCAAGATCGGATCGTTTATTATCCAGATAACGTATCTGGATGCAGATCCCATTTTGATACCAGGTGCAAATGGGGTGAGAGAGAGAGTGAAAGAGAGGGGAAGATGGAAAGACAGGGGAATGATGTATGGAAAAAAAAAAAACAGGCAAGAGGGAGAGAGAGACAGATGGAGAGCCTGAGTGAGGGAGAGAGACACAGGCAGTTAGACTGTAATGAAGTCTCCTTAGTCATTTATTACAGGTTCAGACAGCAAGGCCAAGGAGCAGCACGGGAGCCTGAACTGGACCTAAACACTCCTAATGGACTACTGGAACACACACACACACACACACACACACACACACACACACACACACACACACACACACACACACTCAGGGCTATTCTACGAATTCAAGATGTTTAGCTGTCCCTTGAGAATTCTTGAAGCAAGTGGTCCAACTTTAGAGAGAACATAAGTGAAGTTAGGATGAAATGACGGTGTTTTTGAAGGGTTTTATTAAAAGCTGAAATCTGTAACATTTCACATTGTCGCCCTGGAACTACAACAAAGATGGCAGAGCATCTTGTGTTTGTACTAAATCTGGCAGCTTTCGTGTTTTCCCATTCTTAACCATGCAGACACCAGTTATGAAAAATGGTGTATTAGTTATAAAGACAGTATGGGATTCACCTCCTAAAAGATGAGATTTCAAGGTTGCATGTGGAATTGTTTCTTGTAGTGAAGCAAATACACTTGAAAATGGTTGGTATACTTAATCTTTAGAGAATTTTAGATACACAAATTAACATTATACATTAATATTTAGTATGCAGGATGTCTCTAGGCAACAGAAAGTACTCCACTGTGAAAGAGTTGATGCCTCTTCTAGTGCCTCTACACACTTCAAAATATAAGAAGCCTTTGATTTTATGATCAGAGAATCTATGTATAGATAAGAACATGCTCACGCGCACACACACACACACACACACACACACACACACACACACACACACACACACACACACACACACACACACACACACACACACACACACTCCACAGCACCTCTCTCAAGACACACACTAGCCTAGTTTACCTTGAGACAAGGGGAGGAGGGGAAGCAGTAGAGCGAAACCGAGAAGGTCGATAGGGAGAGGAAAAACTGAGAACTGGAGAGAGAAGGATGGAAATAGAATAAGAAAGCGGAGGAGAGATGGAGGTAAGCAAGCAAGAACGAGAGGGAGAAATCAAGAGAGAGGTACAGAGAAGGAATCAACAGGAGACAAAAGAGGCAAGATAATGACAAGCAGGGAGAAAAGAGAGGGGAAAAAATAGAAATGAAAGTAGAGAAAGAGAGATAGCTGTGGGTTCATGCCTACGTGAAAGAGGTGTGGGCATGTCACTCAACAAAGAGTGCAAACATCAAGGGACTCTATTGTAGTGGAGGAGAGGAGGAGGGTGGAGGTAAATGGGGAGAGAGGTGTGGAGCTTTCAGTTTATTTGTCAAAGCAAATGTAGGAGTGAAACATTCTCTCATAGTCTCTCTTCTCATCTCTTTTCTCTCTGTCTTTTGCCCTTTCCCACCTCTCCCCCTCCATCACTGTTCTCTCCTACACAACAGATTGACGGGGAGCGATTTACGCAGTGTCTCTTTGACTTCTTCATATGTCAGGGCCTGCTTGAGGGAGATGCAGTTTGCTTTTAGAAATGCATGCAGTCATTCTAACATAACGCATGCACACACAACATACGCTGCACTCAGCATATGTTCTCATGACCCCTCACGGAAATGGAGGGAAACTCAATGTTTCCTGCTCCTTTAAAAATTCACTGCTCAGGTGTGTTTAGTGTAGCTCAACCCTGACTAAAAATCCTGTTTTAGTCCACCTTGCTGCCGTGATGTACAGGTGTACTCCAGGACCTTTCCACCAGAAGAAAACAGTAAAAAACTGCTTCTCAGTTTGGAGTAAAAGTTAAAAAAAGTGTCCCATCCTGTCTCCTCTTTCACAGTGGGATGGTGTGGGCCCCTTTCCGGACACGGCAGAGCCTCCCAAAGGGGTTCAGATGCTGTGGCACCCAACAATCGTCAAACCCTACCTCACCCTGCTGTCTGAGTGCTCCAATCCCGACACCCTGGAGGGAGCAGCTGGGGCTCTGCAGAACCTGGCTGCAGGCAGCTGGAAGGTAACGGCTAGGTCTAAAATGTTTACCGCTTCACTTGGAGCGTCACATTAATATGATGGGAGCCTAGGAGGATAATCATGTAAATAAACCACATTCTGGCAAAGCATAAGTCTGTTGATGTAGAAATGAAGCTCACGCTGTTCTTGCCGCCATTCTGCTTTAATAGAGCATCAGGTGAACACTGAAAACTGTAAACGCAATCGTGTGTTTGTCTGTCCATTTGTATGAAGGGAAGGGCTTCATGATGAGCTTTTCGTTCCTCAGCAGTGCAGTGAATGCAAGAACACACAGTGTACACATATTATTTGTGCAGATGAGACGCTGTATTCACATCATTCTAAGTACCACAAACTACTGAGTGTGAGTGTGTGTGTACATATATGCGTGTTCTTTTTAGAAACTCTCCCCGCCAAGAGCTGCTCCGCTCTCAGACAGTTGAATGTAGCAAGACTTGAGAAGTCTTCTGCCTCCCGTCCATTCATATAAAATGATTTAGTCTAGAATAGAGCTCTGCTTTGGCTTCTGTTTATTGAAAAGACATTTGTTAGTGGTAGACTCTTCGTGAGGGATGCTGATTTTACAGGATGGTCTTGCTGAGTAGCACATGTGTTTTCATGGCAGATATCCACTGAAATGTTCACAAGCGGTTAATATTAACAAGCACACAAAGGAAGGTTGGATGTGTGCAAACAGTTTTTTTTAAACACTGATCATCTGGTTAAATTTCACTTCCGTCTTTATTCAAATTCAAAAGCTGATTTGATTGCAGGAAACGCCTCAGGACGGGGAATAAACAGCTCAAAGAAACAGACAGTTGGAATAATGTTCTTTTTGCTCGCTACACCATCCTGCTGACTTTGAAATATGTTGTGCACAATCCCATTTACAACCATTTTATGTGTTCTGTAGTATATAATACTGTTCAGTAGCAATGCAATAAGTGTAATAATGTAAAGTCTCCAAGCCTGAACTCACCAGGGAGCAGAACCAGGGTTCAACAGCAGCTGACTGATGGAAGCAGCTAGATGGTAGTAATGTATGAGTCGTGCAGTCATATTGGAGAGTACTGTTGAGGGCAGCTGTAGCCTGGAGGGAGGTATATATAAGGGTAAAAGGTAGGAAGTGTGACGGCGTAATCCTTGGAATGACCTTGGAATCATAAAACTGCATCGGACATCAGGGAATGTTGATGGAAATGTTTATGTGGTCATAAAGTGCTCAGTCAAAAGGTTACTGTTACCGCTGCATGCGAAAACTTGAACTCAAGAGGGTGTGACAAACAGGAGGAGGAGCGCTCTGCGTTGAGGGATGTCTCTTAGGTCCTTTAAATGTGTGTGGGAGGTGTGTGTATCTGATTTCTATTGGTAGTGGAATAGACAGAGAAATAGCGGGGGGGGTGGAGGAGAGGCGATAGACAGACGAGGTAGAAGGAGGAAATGATGGGGGCAGGTGGTCTTCTGGAAATCACATTTTCTATTTTGGATCCTTACTGCATGTGTGCGCCTGTGTGCGCCTGTGTGCGCCTGTGTGTGTGTGTGTGTGTGTGTGTGTGTGTGTGTGTGTGTGTGTGTGTGTGTGCGCGCGCGCGCGCGTGTGCTTTGTCGTGTCTTCTCTAAGCAAGCCCCCTCTCCTGACTTTGAGAACTAACAGATTGAGCTCTTGGTTATGTCATAGGATCATTTCCCTCAAAGGGAATATGAGCTATAGTTGATCTCCAAGAACAACAATGCTGTGTTTTAATCTTAACATACCCTGGAGAGGTTAATTAGTCTTTTAACAGAACCTTTTAGCTTCGCACTTCACTTACTGATACCCATTCTTGGGCGCTGCTTAACACCACCGCAGTCTTCTACAAGTGACCCACAAGGCGGCACCGCTTGAGCCGTTTAGGGTCGAGTGGTACATTTAAGCGTACCTTGATAGTTATTGAGGGAGGATAGAGTGGTCTCCAAGCTCAGAACTCTTCTCTCTGGTTCATATAATTCTCCCTCTTACTGTATATCACTTGTGAGTCAGTGTAATGCCTCAGCTGCTCTCATATAGCCCCTGAATATAACATCTCCCTCTCAACCTCGCCCATTGCACTTTGTCTGTCTCTTCTCCCTTTTTCCTATCACAGCCACATTATTTACACTCTATTTATCACTCTGCTTGTGCATTGTAGTACAGTTTGGCCTCAATTTCCTATCAAATCCTGTGTGTGGGACCTTAACTATAAACATACAGCACACATGCTCCTCTGTGGCCAGTTCTTGCTGTTTAACTATCTTCCTCCTGCTCTCTCCTTGTCAGTGGTCGGTGTACATCCGGGCTGCTGTGCGTAAGGAGAAAGGCCTTCCCATTCTTGTGGAGTTACTGAGGATAGACAACGACAAGGTGGTGTGTGCCGTGGCCACCGCTCTCAGAAATATGGCCCTGGACATCAGGAACAAGGAGCTCATCGGTGAGTGCTGGTAGAACTCCTGACATGAGGTGGTGAAACATCCCCCCACCTGTTAGACCAAATCATCACGTGGATCGCTGGCATTTTTAATCACTGTCAAGTCTCGTGACTTTGGACACCTGCGCTGCTGCGCTCAATGCCGTTCTCTGTTGTTTGCATGTGAAGAGCTACCTCAAGCCCATTTAATGTCTAATTAGATTCTCTCGTGGCTGTTCTACTGTGGTCTGTTCCTGTCAAATTGTTTTCATTTAAGTATGCACGTCAAGAGCTTGTGTTCAAGTGATGTAACACAAGGGTAAAAAGCCTGCAGCCAGTTGCACCAATTAGAGGCAATTTAACGCTAATGCCAGCCTTTAGTCATCTTTGCATTTCAGCATCGAATTGCCTTTTGACCCATTAAATGATGTTATTGATTAAGACCGTTAATTGGTAATTACAAACTGGGATCAAGTCTATATAATGAGCTGGATTTTAAGTGAGGCTTTACATACACTCATGTGATCTGAAATTACAGTGCTCAAGAGCTGTCATACCACACCATGATGGTGCAGGCGTCATGGTTGTGGAAACTATTGCAATTCGGTTTTCTTTTTCTATTTTAAGTATTGGGTAAAGTAATTATACCTAATTAGGATGTGCACAGGATGAGTAAGGGGAATAAACTGGTAGTTAATATGTATTTGAGGGAAAGGCTGCAGAAAGAGGGTGAGTGGGAGAGAGATATTGCAGCAGAGGAGATGATCAAATCAAAGGCTCCGTTCGGCTTTGAACACCGCTCTCTGGTAATGACTTTGCCTCTGACAGGCTAACGGATGGGCAGCATTACCAAATCTAGGGATCACTCATTAACCTGACACATTAAGACTCTGTTATGTGTGTGTGATGAAACACACACCATGCACGCACTGATCTGATTGCGTGTTTGTGTGTGTACAGTTTGTGTGCATGTGACATCCCCCAACTCCGTGCCTGCTATCTCTGATTATCTCGGCTTCCTGGTGGGCTCGGTGGTTTCTATAGCAACCCTGTTACCCTCAGTCTCAGGCGAGAAGCTTCTGAAGCCTCTCTTGGTTTAGCTGAAGCGTTGTAAGATCGACGAGGTGTGCTGCGCGCAAAGCTCAGCAGGCCCATACTGTGATGGTCTGGCTGTCGCACGGCAACAGATTGCAGGGTAACTGAAGCCTTTGCACAAAGACACTTATTAGTCTAATTGGAATTTTTTGGTTTATGATTGTTTGATTGTACCATTGTTTCTTTCTTCAGTGCGCCTGCAGGTGTCTCAGCAAGTCAGTTAGTTAGGTGTAGAAATCTTTACATTCATTTTTAAGATGGGCATTGCAAGCAACAATAGTATTTGATATTCACTGGGAAGTATTCAATCATTCTTCACCTCCTCTTTCTCGCTCACTGGTTGCTGTAGACCTGATGAACTACTTTACCACAGGTAAAAAACAAGGGAAAATGAGACAAGATGATAGTCACGTTAACAGTTCGATTTTGAATAATTTAATGACTGTTCAAAATGTAAATATCAGGACGAAATACAATTATTACAATTATCAAGGATGAAGATTTGGGACCCTTTGTGGACTATAGTCAGGGGCAGGGTGTCTAACAAGTGCATTGATTCGGGTCTGTGTTTTAAGAGACGACGTGTTCTCAGCACTTGCTCCGACCATCTCCAACTAACGAACTCAGTTCATTTATTATTGGTCCCTCTTGGTGCCTGATAAGGCAAGGCCGCTTTGACTATTGGAAAACACAAATTTATTGCAACATCACGGCCAAAATGTAGGGCACCAAGTCCAAAACCAGTGGTGCAATAACAAGCGATAATTATATATTATGAAGAAAGCACAGTGTGCAAGTGAAAATTAGGAGATTGAAATTAATCTGAAGTTTCAACACTCATGCAGCTATTAGCAGTGTGAAATCTTAAGAGCGGTCACAACAACATTTACAGTGAATAAATATTTAAGTTACTTACAAAGGAAGCAAAAAAATGAAAGGAATGCTGAGCTTTCACTAGAAGTCATTAATGACACCATCAAGCACATCATGTTTAGGACAGCAGTTTAAAAACGTGCACACAAAGGGCAGCCATTCACTGCATACTGCCCTTAGAATCCGAGTACAATTAACTGGTAATTAGCCTGATCAGCCACCGTCAGCTAACAGTAAAAACACACATTGTTTGACTGTAGACCATCAATCAAACCACTAACTAACTGGAGTCAATCAATGTCAGACGACCTTGGCATACTTAAGCAGTTACAGTGTTTCTGTGGTGGTGACAGAACATTAAAAATATACATACAGTATTTGAATTGAAGCTCCCCAGGGAAAATGACCTGACATGCGAAGATATTAGATGAAAAAATATGGAAGGAGACACGATTTAAATGCACTTGATCCATATCATCAGTTTCCCCTGACACCAATGATATTCAACTATAATATTATTGGTTTTAGGAGAATACTGTCATATTCCAAGGTCAAAATCAAGTCTGTCTGAGCCATTTGCTTTTACATTGCCAAAATAAATGATTATTTTGAATGAAATTAAAGTAAAAAACATTCTCCATGTTTTAATCAATTCCTCCATTTGACCTTTTACAATGAGAAAAGTATATGTTTTGCTCTGGAAATCATTCAAATGTTTTCTAATTGATTAAAATGTTAGAGGTAATTGGTCATTTTTTTTTACCTTCAGTCTTTTATAGCCATTAGCTTTCCAAGCAGAGAGAGAGATAAAGAGGAGAGTTCTGGAAAGAGAAGTAGACACTGTAATGAATGTGTGCTTCATGGAGAGAAAGGCAAAACACACAGGCTGATTAAATAATGTAATTACTTGCAAATTCACAGGGAAAATCAATTCAAATTTGTTTGACATTTTCATTTGAATATACGCTTCACTTATTCAGTTGCAGGGTAACATGGTTTAAATCCTGCATGTGATTAGCTCTCCCAGTGTTATTTCGGAGACTTATGAGAGGGAGGCAAATAAAGATATGTAATAGAGAGAGAGAAAATTAGGCCCATCACAGATCATCACTCTCGGGGAGGTGTGGACATGTTGGGTTAAAAATAGACAGACGTGGGCAACAAAGCAAAGATCAAAGACTGCTGTTAAAGTAATGTAAGTTAGCAGCATTGCTAAAGGTAAATGTGGTGAGTGGTTCCTGTGACACAAAGAGTTATGGGTTCAATTTTGTGCAATCTTCCAAAATCAGATATGTTAAAGCTCCCTTAAGCCATTTGAGCAATGAGTGTCCATATACTCTACATCCAGCAGTGTAAAAGCAACATGGGCTGCACACACCCCATTGCTTGCTTAAGACTGTGGATGCTTAATGACATTTTAGCCACGGTTTGGTCCTCCAGTTAATGAAGAAAAAGATCTCCATCTTGTGCTTGTCGAAATGTTTGCTAGAGATTCTTTGCCAGCCGCGCTCCTTCTTTTTTTATATGAAGCGCCATTGTTGTGGTTTTCCAGACTGGCAAACAAAAATAATAAGCGAAAAGCAGTTGGAAACTGCGTGGAGCTGCTGCAGAGTGGGCTTTTGACCCTCGGTGGGATTGTCTTCACAAGAAACCTTCATTCATTTGTTCAATAAAATTGCTTATTGCACCTAATAAGGCAAAGACGGTTGGCTGTATCTGTTCACGTAGCTAACAGGCCTTTTTTTAAATTTAAAAATGATTAGTATCCGCGGAGTCAATGATTATTTCAAAATCAGCTGACAAATCAGCTGCTGTTCCCATCTGTTCAGACAGCTAAATGGCAAATGAGACAGAAAGAGACGGTCAGTGTTAATGACACAGTGACACAGAAAGTCTCGGAGAGAACGTGGACAGAGGAGGAGAAAGTGAGCGGGATCACTCCGGGTTGAGTCTTTGCTCTTGGCGCGGTGTGAGTTGATGTGTGTCGACAGAAAAGGGGTGGAGGCCAGGCGCTCCTCAGAGGCGAGCTCCATTTGCCCCATGTCCACAAGCTTTATTCACAGCGGTGACGCTAACCTCCGAAACACCTTTTTCTTCACCACACGCGCTTCCGCAAGACAACAGTTTAACCCGAAGCGACAAAGCGATTTCAAAGAGCAGCGTGCGCGGCGCTTTGTCGATCAAAGGTCCATCTAATCATCATATCCTTTTTCATGCCTAATCTAGGGGAAGTCACCTCTTCCTAAAAAGCAAAAACCGAATCTCTTAAACTCATGTGGTAGTGTGTCATAAGATGTTAGTGCCAGTGAGTTTAGCAGCATCACCTTGGGGGAATGGGAGTTTGCATGAGAGCTCAGCAGAGTGAGCGGCGATGAGAATCATCTTTTGCACACAATAGTCTCAGAGTGTCAAATCCTCTGGAAAGCACTGCCTGATTGGGTGAGGCACAAGGCTTGAGAAGGATAGAGTGAGGCCAAGTCAGGCCGGGGGGGGGACTGAGTAAGGGTGGAAGAAGAGAAGAGGGCAGAGCAGTGGCAGCTACTGTAAAGAGCTAACCATGTATGTATGCTTATATTCCAGTCCCTCTGTAATGTGATTTTGTAGCATATTGATGTCGCTGAGAATCATTTTTCTCATCTGTCAATGTTTTTGTCTCTCTCCTGATTTCACCTCCTTCATAGTTTTTGATTTGCATAATGCACTGTATGCTTGTGTAGCAATAAATGAGTCCCATTCACCGCTACACCGTCTGTCAGTGCAATTCTTCCCCATTTACTTACAGATGGTAATTTGACACACATGAATTGGGAACAGCACTGGAATGCCAAAAAGACGCTGTATTTTTTATTTTTTTTCCAAACACAGCAAGCATTTGCTAAAGGTTCCCCTAAATGCATGCTGTGCAACCAAATCCAGAGAGAGTGTTTAATGAAAAAGTGATTAATGCAAAAATCAGCATAAATTTAAGACATTTAAGGAATTATTCTAATGTGTATTTTAATGGGAATGCATTAAAAATGTGACGTTTAGTAACAGAAATTTGGATTTGAAACTTTTTGAGGTGCACTCGTACATCATAACAGCACATCGATTCAGGTTATTTAAGTGCCTCAAGGTTTTCAATCCTACGCTGCATTTCTGTGAATCAGTGAGTCGGAAATCAGAGCATTGAGACCTTTTAGCATTATTTAATATTTGTATTCATGATGCGCACATACGTTCAAGAAGACTCACTGAAAATGTTTTAGCTTGAAAATGTCAAGAAAATCGAACCAGATGCCAGATTTGCTGGCTCCCTACCGTCCTGCGTTTGGACTCCAGTGTTTGACCTCCAACATCAAGCAAAGCTCTCCGTGGTTTACTTGAAAGTGGCTCAAACCACCTCTTTCATGTGAATCTGGGGCCGCTTGTTTTGGTGCACACCCAGGTTTGATGTTCTCATGTGTGATAGGTGCAGGAGCTCCTCAGTTCTGTTTGAAACCCATCACATGAAAACACCTTTGGAATACTGATAACACGCTTTTTTTTTCTGATTGCTTACTGATTGCACAAGACACCCTATACTTAACTCTTTTTTGAAGTCAGAAAATCAAATCAAAATCACTTTGTCTGACATAATGAGGACTTTTTTTGTGAAAGTCAGAGGCAAATGTTAAACCTCAAAGACATGTGCAACAGCAATTTAGCATTATATCGGTCCCCAAAATGTGTAACAATGATGTAATGACAGAAAATGACCTGTCCACTTCCACCTTCTCTCCATCTTCTCCTTTCATCTCTCCTTCTTTTGCTCCTTCCCCTCCTGTTTCTTTGTCTTCTTGTCTTGTCACACCACACCTCTTATGAGCTTAAGCCTCCCTTCCCACTCTGTATCCCGCATTTTCACTTCACAATATTGTTTCCACCTCCTTGTCGACAACATCTCATCTCATTCTGCTTCTTTCTTTCTTACTCCTCCTCCTCTCGTCCATTTATTCCACACCCACGCCTCCCTCTCCCTCTCCTTTCCGCACAGCTTCAGACATGAGCTCATAACGCCTCACCTTCCCTCTCACGCAGTCTCCCGCTCTTTGTGTCTCGCGTTGATGACATCAGTGCTGGGGAGTGTTACTGTGGAAACCAAAGCAGCGCGCCGCAGGGATGTCACTAATTGCATGATTGTAAATGTGTGGGTCTGCATGAGATTGTGTTTGAGGGGGAGGTCAGGCACTGTGAGACACAGATGCAAACAAGGTGAAGGAAAATCACAGGTTTCAAGCCTTTCATATAAACATTTTGTTCTCATACAGACACATACTTACACGCACTCTAATTGCATTACAGTGAAAGATTGCATCTAGCTGGAGTAAAAAGAAAAATTACATTACAGACTAATGCTCCTTTGTGGATACCTGGCCATCAAATATTTTTATTTATTGAGCTTTCATAACATATTTTAGTATTATTTCTATAGTAAACTGGATTTCATCAACCCAGACAACAACAACATGTACAGCAGCACCACAAATAATTGCAAATAAATACAAATAGAAAGAAATCAGTGCTCAAAGCTTCAAAAACAGAAAAAAAGAAAGAATTTAGGACCAAATAGGTCACCAGAGAAATTCCATGTTGTGCTTTCCTCTCTCAGCTTTTCTATATATTTTGCATTCCCTGCTTGCATTACGGTAAGCATCAACAGCTTTGGAAGGCTAGAACGACAGTGTTACTGACTACGTCCACACACACATTTCACCGTCCCTGTTGCAGCCGTACTTTATGAAATTTCCATCACCTTCGGGATGAATCTCTTGTGAGGGTCTGGCATGTCTTTTATCAGTGCACTTTGTTCTCTGTGGTGTTCTCCGTCCTCTACTCTCGCTGTGCCCGACTGGGAGCACGTCAGAGAAACAGAAACAGAGAACAGTAAAGAGACATAGAGGGAGGGAAAGACGGGGCTGTCATGCGATGATGAGATTTTGGTCTTACAGTCATGTTCAGGTGATCTGCGGAGGTGCACAGATTCATTTAGCTTTGCTCGTTTTTTTGTCTTCTAAAGGTGCTAAACGACATAATCCGAGCTGTGCCCTCACGATTTTATTTAAGAATATGTTTCCGCTTAAGAAGCGAGCTGATGATCACTGAGAACTGTGACAGACAGTATAACCTTATCTTAACCATCACAATGGGAATTCTGTCTCTGTCAGTGTGTGCATAAATACAGTGCGGTTGTGTGCGTGCATGCATTCCTTCCTCTTCATGTCAGTAGAATGTCTTTAATGAAGCCACAGGTTCCTGGCAAAGGGGAAAAAAAATCACCCCCCGCCTTCTCCCTCTCTCACTCTCTGTGTCTCTCCCTCCTCTGCAGTTGATGCTGTAAACCTGTCACCCACAGACATCAAAGAGAGACACAGAGGGCGAGATATAACTGGTGTGAAAAGCACCAAACACAGGCAGGCAGAATATTTTACAACAGGGGAAGCGACAGCATGCCGCTTTCCAATTTACCTCCATTCCTGACCTCTTTAAACCTGCTGTGTTTCATCTGTCTGTACTCTCTTCTGCATTTCATTTTATTTATTAATTTATTTATTCACAAGTTAAAAAAGGAGTACAACTTGCATTGTAGTGGAGAACCAGACTGTCTTTGGAGGTCATTCATATTTATTTTAGCTTGACGAGGATGTGAGGATGCTGGTGATTGGTGGCTGCAGGGTGTGTGTTTGTGTGTGCGCAGTTTGTGATTTCTATTTTCACTTCTTTCTGGCTGCTTTCCAAATGCGCTCGTAGTCCAGAACTCATTAGAATGTTGGATTTTATTATTTGGATTATAGTAATGGAAAACAAGGAAAAGTGGTTTCGATAAAATACCCCTCCCTCCTCCCCGAGTGACAACACTGATGTTTGAGAATATCTCCAGGGTTTGGATGTTGATGTAGTTCTGCTGTATAGTTCCAAACTCAGTATGAGCTCTCAGAAGCTAACACTCAAGGGTTGTAACCACGTCACTTTCATGTTTTCCATAAAGGAATATTCCCACAGAACAGAAACCAACTCCCTGTTGCTTTGCATCTGGCGCCCCCGTCAATGCTGGGATTTACCACTGATTAAATCAGCGCTGAGAAACATATAAAAGCACTGAAACACAAGTTTTGTTACTGAATATTTGAATAGCAGCTGTAGTGCCGCATTATCATACCACATTTCAAATGTAGCTGATGTCAAAACACAGTAGGGTAACCCCATTTTGAACTGAATGGCTCACTTGCTAAGAGACAGAATTTAAAAAATGAAAATAAAAAGTGAACATAGTGTGTAACCCAATTCCAAAAAACATTTGGAAGCTGTGTAAAATAATAAAATAATAAAATAATCGTAAGTAAAACAGAAAGCGATAATTTGCTAACCCCAAAGGATGATATATTCAATTTTTTTACTTCATCAACTTCAGTGCAAATACATGTTTATTCTGAATTGGAGGCAGAAACACATTTCAAACCAGTTAGGACAGGGCCAACAGAAAACTGGGAAAGTTGTGTAATGCTCAGAAAACACCTGTTGGAACATTCCACAGGTAAACAGGTTCATTGGTAACAGATGATACAAGGAATTTACAGTGAATTATACGAAAAGTTCAGACCCTTTTAAGTTTTCCACACTTTATAATGTGAAATGCGTTTAGTTTGGGGGTTTTTTGGTAACGCGTTTCAGCCGTCTTGTTGAAATTAAATCTTCGTCCCAGCCTGAGATCCTGAAAGGTTTTCACTCAGCATTGCTCTACATTTTTCTGCAGCTGTCATTGTGGCCACATATTTCAATCTTCATTTCACCAGACCAGATGATTTTGCTTCACATGGTCTTTTGGCAAGCTGTCATGTGCCTTTTAGTGAAGAATGGCTTCTGTCTGACCACTCTACCTTAAAGGCCTTTTTCTGTTTGAGAATGATGGAGACTACCATGCTCTTTGGCATTCAATGCGGCAGAAAAATTCTCTTGTATCTTTCCATAGATCTGTGTCTTGACACAGCAAGGCCAAAAACCAACATTTAATGCCCATGACCTTCAATCCCTCAGGCTGCACTACATTAACAACCAATGTCGTTCTATAAAGGCTATTACTAACACTGCCATACTAGAAAAGCAAGACTCTACAATGCAAAGTGAAAGCCATATATGCTGAAGAGTCCACATTTCAGATTGTTACCAGGGCAAAGTTCAGAAGCCAGCATCTGTGAGGGTATGGGGTTGTGTTGGTGCCAAGCTAAACTACCAGCCGAGCTGCAGCAGTACACTGACACTGTACCATTGGCTTATATTCAGCCTAGGACATATTCATAGAATCCAGAAAGGGTTTAGAAAGAAAACATTACCAGAAGCTTTTGATACCAGCAAGGATACAGCAGCCCACCTCGGGGACCCCAACCCAGTCACTGATAACTGTGTATTAACCATCCTTTCTTCTCATACAGTCGGACGCCACAACCAATCAAGCCATTTCATCTTTCCCCACATCTCCCTGAGACAATTACCTCCAATTTCGCTTCAATAGCACTCTCCTTTCTCCGTCAGTAAACAATCAAATCACTCCATTGTTGAGGGTAATTGGATCTCTTTAAATCAAATCAGCCATTATGGCACTGATGAAGCACGGCCCTGCTCAGCGGAGTTAAGCGACACATGAGGGAATGCAGCACAGGAATATATTAGCAGTTCTGCCTCCCAGGTGAAGATGGCTATATTGGAGGAGTTGTGTAATACAGGTTTATTAGACTGTGCAGTGATCAGCACAGCCCTTGTTTCTCTCCTTGAGGACATGTACCAGGTTCAGCTCGCATTTCAGTGACAGGGAAAGGAGGAGAGAGGAGATTGTACTCCAGCATGTAGAGGTGCTGTGTGTGTCGCTGTAGGACTTAAGGAGTCGCCACCCACTCATAAAAAATCCATCTTAATTTGCCCCTCAGCTCTTTTAGTTTTTTCCTTGCTGTAAAACTACCTGTGACCACCGTGAGGTTACAGGAATAATTGCTGCATGACGTTCCTGGCTTTGACACTTAGCCTGGCCTCTGGTTGTACCTGCTGATCGATGTAGTCGGACTCACCCTGACACTCAGATTAGTCATTTGTCAACTTGATAACTAAAACTTTAACGCGGCCTCCAGAGATAAATTGTATATTTTAGCAACCCAGAATTTTAACAAAAAATGTCTTCATCAGGGTAATGAGCACATCAAAAGATTTGGCTTTAAAAATGTGTTAAATTTTGCATTAGCGTCAGGAAAGTGCAGCAACTCCCTCTCATTTATGTGAATCTATAATTCATCAATATGCTTCTCGCAGGCTCTGGGTATCATAGTGTCTGGATTTGAGAAAAGAGGGCAGATTTTATTTGACTAAAGCAGTGTCTGAGCACAGCTTTGCTTTAGTTTAGTTTAGTTTAGTTTTTGCTGTTTATTTCTGTATATAGTATTCATATTTGATCTATGAAAACTCTGTGAGCTGTTAGAAAAAAAAAAACAATTAAACCCCCAAGAGACAAAAACATGACATCAGTTGAGACAAAAAACATCTTGCATGGAGACAAACAACTCATCCCAAAAGAAAACAAACCAAAAACAGAGTTAAACAGCTAGAAAACCTGATAATGAGGAATGCGTGTGTTCAGGTGAGCTGTGTGTTGGTGCGCATGCACTGCAGTTTGGGTGTGTGTTGTCAAGGTGAGGTGTGTGTGAGGCTTTCAGTCATTGTCTTAGTACCCAGTGATTATCAGGAGGCAGCGTCTTCCTCTGACGGGGTGTGTTATTAAAAGGGTTGGAACGAACGGCCTCTCCATTTGATTCTTCAGTGATCAAGACGTTTCACATCAGCATTCGCTAATGTGTGTGTACGCACTTTGTCTCTCTTTCCCCGGTTGCTCCGTCCTTCAGTCATTCCTCTCCTTCCTCTCCTTCCTCTTTCTTCCCTCTCAAACACGGGTGACTTCTGTGTGGTTTCCCCCTCCTCTTTCACCCCCTCTTCCTCTCTCTACTTTCATAGCCTTATCCATTTCACATTCGCCCCCTGTGGGATGAAAGTGATGACTGTGCAGAGATTGATAGGGACGTGCATGCACACACCTGTGTACACTCACACACACTCACATAAGCATATTTTAAGGATATGCTGACAGCAGTTTATCAGAGCGTCTGCCTGTAAGCAGAAAATACTTAGACATACACGTGGATATTCCTCTAATAGTTTAAACTGTATACTCTTCACCCTCCCTTTGTTATTTCTGGATTCCCTACAGTCAGTCAGTTGATAAATTAGCCCTTCACTCAATCAGTCAGTCAGTCAATCAATAAATTGTCAGTCATTCGCGCAGTAAATTATCTGGCAGTCAGTCAGTAAATTAGCCAGTCAGCAAATTAGTCATGCAGTGAGTAAATAATTCATGCAATCACTCAGAAATTACTCACATCATCAAATCAAAAAGAATGTAAATTAATCAGTCAGTCACCAGTCGGGAAATTAGTCAGTCTGATTCAGGTCAGTCAAATATTGAGCCCTCCTCTCAGGGTGCAGCTTGTCCTCACAGTCTGAAAGACAATGACCGTTTAACCTCTGCTCAGCCTGCCAGCCGGAGATAACGCTCGGCCAATTAACTCACAGCTCCATCCTCGCGTGTGTGGATGTTTGTGCGTGCTTGTGTCTGTCTATGCGTGCCTAAATTCAAGTACGCAACCACGTTTGTTGTGCAGCGGCGTACGTATAATCAAGCATTATTCTGACGCGTGTGTGATTTATTCTATGAAGGTTGACGGTGTCATCTGATTTTCCTGCTCTGTGTGTTGCTCTGCTGCTCTCGGCCCTTCCCAGACCTCTTAGACTTATTAGAGGTAATATGAGCGACCACCAGCCTGTAAATTCTCCTTGGATGTTACAGTGATGGATTGGTCTGGGAAAAACATTCAGCAGTATGAAGAAGTGGGTTTTTTTTTTTTTTTTGAAAAACAGCAAAGAAGAGAGTGAATGAGGAAAAGAGGGAAAATAGGAAGAGGAGATTTTAGGTTCAGCAATTGCATTGTACAAGTGTGTACCTCACAAGGATGTTTTGTTCATGCTTTTATTTTTCAGCAAGATTTAATAAATTCAAAGTAGCAGCATGGGATGCAGGAGATTAGCCACGATTAGCCTCTGATGCCAAGTGGCGGTTATCAAGGTGTACTGTACTATTGTGGTGAAAATGAGCTGTTTAGACACAGCCGGTGAAAAGTATTTTGCATTTTTGCGGATTTTGGCGCTTTCTCAGCCAGCAGAGAGGACGTAATGGTCCACTCGAAGATGATTTAACACTTACGTTGGCGCTTCCTGTTTTTATCTACTTTATCTGATCCGGCACTTCTGCGAAGGGCTTGCATTTGTAAAATTTAGAAGGAGACAGTGACTCACACTGAGCAGCTCTTCAGTGTTGTTTTCACACACACAAACTCGCATGCATTCGCACCGTTTTAAATGGCATCCTTTGTCACAGCCCACAACATAACAGACAAGGAAGATTGATTTATTCTCGTGGAGATGCTCATCTGATTGAAGTGCACCTTTTAGTATGCGTCGGGGTGTAAGAGGGCTCGTCCTAGTCTTCTATTGGGTGGATTTTGTTAAAAAAAATTAACCACATTTCATACTTGGTTCATCGTTCAACAGTCACTTCTGCATACAGATTGATTCTTTACCTGGAACATGACCTGTGGGTTTTGTCCCAGGAGCTCAAGATGGTTCAAGTGTAATTGACAGGTTTTGTGATGGTCAGGCAATCCCTTTCCCCTTGACTGCTGCTCATGTTTGATGAATCATCACACACCACCTCAGTCAGCAGGATCATCTCTTTCCTCATCTCTTCAGTTCCTCTCCTTTCATCCCTTCTTTCACTCATCACCTATTTGCTCTGATCTCTCCTTTATTGGCCCATCTCCTCAGTCATCTTCATATCTCATGATCGCACTCTCATGGGAAGCTCTACTGTGAGTAATCCACTCAGAAACACTGCAGGAAATAACAGTCAGTTGTTTCCTGAGTGTAAAATGAATTTAAAAAGTGAATATATACGCAGATGTTGGCATCTAAATACAGGCCAACATGCCTGCTACAGGCTGCCTTACTGAGTTCAGATTACGTGGAGGTGGTTTTGTCCTCACCTTCCATCATTCGCTCTTTGAAATCCACACTCCCACCAACTCTTTAAACTCCCCTCCACTCCAAATGTTATTGCTTCCATCTGCTCCACCCTCTCACTACCTGAGTTTATGGGTTTCCCATTCGACAGCATCTCCCGCACTTCTTAATTACTCCCTCTCTTTGTTGCTTCGATCCCTCCAACCACCCATTCTTTGAATGTCATTTTTTTTCATTTTCCTCATATGCCAGCCTTTTCACCGAAATACCACGAGTCGCCCATTTTATTGGATTCTCAGCATGTCTGCATTAGTGTGGGTGCGTCAGAGGATTTGCTGTGTGCCCTCTCAAACTAAAGCTTTATGGAGTTATACAAACCACTCTCTAGCTGCAGAAGACAGTTGTTTTAAAAGAGAGTAAAAAGAGCAATATTGGTTTTTGTTTCTTATTGAGGTTGTATAGATTTTTATACCATAAAAGTCATCCATATCCACACTCAACATAAATGCTTGTCTGAAATCATCCCTTTCTATGGGTGTATGAACTGTCATAAAAAATAAAAATCCTCACCCCCACACATCAGAATGATATGTTCACGTTATCCAAGCTCAATCTGTCCCTCTACTGGTCACATAAATCCATCCAAAGGCAATTTTTAGAGCATTCGTTCATGATGTTTCCAACAAAATCTGCTACATATGGAATGAGGTGTCTAATAAAGCTTGACCAGTATTTTTCCTTCATTGTCTCCACACACACCAGGTAAATATGCCATGAGGGATTTGATCCATCGGTTACCAGGCAGTAGCAGCAGCAGCAACAATAACGCCACCAGCAGTGGGACTTCTGTGACCACAGGCCCTCCCAGCAAGGCCATGTCAGATGACACGGTAACTGCCATCTGCTGCGCACTGCATGAAGTCATCACCAAGAACATGGAGAACGCCAAAGCCCTGCGGGATGCTGGTGGCATAGAGAAGCTCATCGGCATCGCCCGCAGCAAAGGAGACAAGTGAGTACGCCAAAGTTTTGAGACTATAACTCACTGTCGCTACGTTTACATGCAGTCAATATTCGCATTACGGTCAATATTCTGGTTTCTGAAACATTCGGAATAACCTGGTTACATGCGTGAGCAAACACGGTAATCAATTGGGATATCCCAATCAAAACAGCGACGCACGGACAACCTGTTGACACACAGAGAACGTCATGACGCAATGCGCGTCTTTTCAAAAACAACAACAACAACAACAGCATGGCGGATAATGAACAGCCCCGGGGCTGGTAGCAGTCGCCTTCATTGCGCTTTGGTGCTGGTACTGACCCACCACCAGTACTTGACACTAATCTGTCTGACTTTCTTCATTAATGGAAGGCCAGAACGTGAAGAAATAGGAAATGGAGCCGGAGCTGTGCCATCCATATCCATGCTACCTGCACTCAAAAGACCAAGGTTCCTTGCGAATAGAACATGTGCAGAACACTAATTAATGTTCCGTTCGATGGGGATATTCCAATAGGCGTATACATGACCAAATATTCGGGTTAGATAAGGAGTAACCCAGGGGTCATATTCGGTTTTTTAAAAAGGGTTATTGGTGATATTCCGGTTATGAAAGGGTTACTTGACTGCATGTAAACGTAGTGACTGTCGCTGTGAGATGTTACAGCACAGTAGCACCACGTTGTTCATCCCTGTGACTTAACATCACTTGAAATGCCAAATTGGGTTCAGCACAAATCCTCAGAGTGCGCCGAGGATCGTGACATATAAAAACAGTTCATGGAAAAGTATGTCGTGTTTTTATAACAACACAACAGATTTACCTGTGCTGTTGTTGAAGTGGTCATCATATCACAATGATGATGTGTGCTTAACATTCTGGTGAAGTAAGATGAAGAACACTCACTGTTCCTCTCACAACATAAGCACTGGTTTCTGACACAGAAGTAGAAGACAAAGAGGAAAGAGTGTACTTACTTCTACGTTGTACATCCACATTTGTTTGTTTGAGTCACTTGCATGTGGCTCGGAGAGAGAAAGATGTTCTGTCGCCAAAATAATCTCGGAATAAGCAAGGGGACAAAATGAGAATACTCTGTAATGACTTGAAGTGACTTCTCTTATACTCAAGGACAACCAGCCTTGAATCCTTAAATCCTAAAATGTAATGTAAAGGCCAGGACAGACAGATTCTTACCACTGTGCTGTACCTGTCGAGACATCACTCAGCTCACCTGGCACTGTCAGTAGTGACCAGTGGCTTCATGTGACCACACATCCATCATTCATAACTGCGCCTGCCTTCCCTGTGACCATCCATCCACAACAGACAGCTGGAGAACAACAAGGAGGGTGCAGCAGGAATATGAGTCCCATCACCGGGCCTCGCTTCTATGGCAACCAGCGGGTCAGGGGTTGCCATGACACCACTGTAATCAGACGGGGGTCAAACGTTCATTTATTGTTATGGAGAGAGACTCGGTCTATTTAGGGAACTGTGCTCAAGGGCACCATTACAGAGAGAGATGAAGTGCTGGATGAAGCCTTCATAAGTGCAAATTTCACAGCGACTGTAGTTTGCTGCTAATAGCCCACACATCTTCATCTTCTCAGGATAGGTATACTGAGGATAAATGCTCCTTATCAGCAGTGCCATGCCACATTCGCACAATTACACACTTTCAGATTGAGAAAATGCCCGTTACAGTGCTGCCGTAGATAGCCAGTGTTTACCAACTTCTTTGAAACAGTGTGAGCTGAAAAATACAACAAAATGAAAAACATATATATATAAATTTTATGGCGTATACCTTTGAAACACTAAATACCAAAACACATTCCCATCATACGCACAGCAGTATGGTTTGGAAATCACAAAAATGATGCCACATTTTCTACACCCCGATGGCTGGAATATATTGCTTCAGCCAGATGTTATGAATAATCATTATCTAAGGTATTTAAATATTTTTTTTTCTTGTGGAGATGAGCATGTCCTGTTCCTTGGAATCACTTTATTCATGTGTAACTGTCATACGTTCCAGTGCATTGTGTTGGCTGGCAGGCTGGTGCAATGGGTTCCTGTTGATACCATTCCCCATATTTCAATTTTCTAAAAACACTCTCTGTTCTTTTTACTGTTTACTGTTTTATTGAACGAGCATTGAAGGGCAGGTCTTGCAAACTGACTCCTACTTGTGTCATTTTTCAGATAAGTGGCAGGGATGGGACCATTAGCATGGCAGAGAGGGTCATTTTAAACTCATCTGGAAACTCTTAGTTTGCCAGCAAAATCATTCTCCGCTGAGAAGAGCAATGGGCCTCATACTCTTAAAGCCACCGCAAGAGGCAGTGGCCTGCACATGTGTTGTGCAGCTGGCAAAGACAGGGGACAGCATAACATAGCAACATTGTCCAAAGGAACGGGGTAAGAGATAAAATAGGATAATCCTTAATTAATCCCACAGCAGGAAATTTGCAGTGTTGCAGCAGCAAAGCGGATGGTGCAAAAGTAAGAAGCATCAGTTAAAAAAAGCACTGATGAATAAGTAAACAATATAATATGTAAAACAAGGTTAAACAGACAGTTTGAACTGGTGATTTCACCATTATTGCACATAGGAGGGATTGATATTGTACAAGTGAAATTGTTAGTTTCGGTGTGTGATTTTAAAGCAGGAAGGAAGTACCGGTAGTATCTCTCCTTCACACACGGCAGGTGCAGCAGTCTGTCACTGAAGGGGCTGCCCAGTGCTGTCAGAGCGTCCTGCATGGGGTGGGACATGTTCTCAGTCAGGGATAATAGCTTCACCACCACCCTCCTTTCCCACCAGCTCCACTGGGACGAGCGGGCGTCCCAGGACAGAGCTGGCCTTCTTAACCGGTCTGTGAAGTGTCTCTGTTTCAGCAGTCGAGATGCTGCCGCCCCAGCAGAAAAATCCATAGAAGATGGCCGCTGCCCCCACAAAGTCTAGGAGTCAGGAGAGCCTCATGCTCTTCAAGAGACCTGAGTCTGCTCTGGCCTTTCTTATACAGTGCATTTGTATTGTCAGTTCAGCCCAGTTGATTATACAGAGGAACACCCAGGTACTTTATGATCCCTCCATCTCAGTGTCTGTTCCCTGGATGTTCACTGGTGTAGGGGGAGAGTGTTTACGCCTGCAGAAGTCCACCACAAAGTCTTTGGTTTTCCCTGCATTGATCTGGATGTAGTTCCACTGGCATCAATCCACAAATCCCTGGGTCATTTCTCTGTACTCCCTGTCGTCCCCGTCTGTAATGTGGCCATCAATTCCAGAGTCTTCACAGAGTCTGAAGTCTGTAGTGCAGAGGGTGAGGAGGAGGGGAATCAGGACTCTTCCCTGCCAGGGCCCCCGTGCTGCAGACAACCATGTCAGATTCACAGACCTGTATCCTGACATACTGAGGTAGATGGTGAGGTAGTCCATGATCCATGCTGTGAGGTGGTGGTCCAGCCCTGTGTGCTCCAGCTTGTCGCTCAAGCATGGGCTCTATGGCATTGCAGGTGCTGGAGAAATCAAAACATGATTCTCACAGTGCTCCCAGCCTTTTCCAGGTGAGAGAGGGATCTGTGTAAGAGGTGAATGACAGCACCGTCCACTCCAATGCCTGGTTGATACGTGAGTTGTAGCAGGGCAGTTGATGGGTTCACCAGGGGCAGAGATGGACAAGGACCAGCCTCTCCGGGGGGGTTCATCAGGTGTGATGTCAGTGCCAGAGGTCCAGGAGAAGTAACTCTCTCTCTTTCTCCATCTCTCTCCAGACACTCAGCAAAGGTGGTGAAGGCGGCCTCTCAGGTCCTCAGCAGTATGTGGCAGTACAGAGACCTGCGTTCCCTCTACAAGAAGGTAGGATGGTGTACAACCCTATTACCCTCTGTCATACACATACAGTAACTCCAAGGCAAACATTCATTTCCTACTTCCTTTCCTACAATTCCATGTATGGTGAATTCTGGCTACTGGCTAAAGACATGAGACCAACAGTAGATGAAGAATTAATGTGACTTCCCAAGTCTAAATCTACAGTATACATCTTATATAATGCATTAATGACAATTTAGTGTCTTGTGAAATTAACTATTTTTACTCCGTTACCCTCTTCCTCTTAACATTTCATCAATCTTCAATCCAGTTGTAATGGTAATTTTAACATAAAGCTAAAACTGTATTATCCCTGCCTTCACATTATCATATATCTAGCTAGAAGCTTCATG
This sequence comes from Chaetodon trifascialis, assembly GCF_039877785.1. Lineage (NCBI taxonomy): Eukaryota > Metazoa > Chordata > Actinopteri > Chaetodontiformes > Chaetodontidae > Chaetodon > Chaetodon trifascialis. The sequence continues at coordinate 11,417,206 of NC_092073.1, forward strand.
TTGTCATAAAACTGCAATTGCAAATCTCCTCTGATAAGGGCCTCTGATACGGAGAAATTCATGTGCAGTATGAATAAATTATGAGTTTAAAAAATGTTATGTCTGGATGCACTTGTGTTGTGAAGGAGCAAGAAAAGTAACAAGCTGTGGCAAAAAAGGAGCGAGATGTCGAGCTGGCAGGCAGTAGCGCTTGTGTTAATTACATTAGGGGGTTTTTTTAGAATTAAAAAAGTAATTACTATATATGGCAAATTGGCCTTAAACTATGTGAGGATGATCCATGTTGGGATGAGGGCTTTTCATTCCCACTGAGGCAGGTGCTGAGCATGATTCTCTGCCGAAACTGTTTAATGAAGCAATTAAAAACCACACCTGATACACACTTTAAGTTCTGATTTATTCTGAATGGTAAGCTGCCTTTTTGTGTTCGGACGTCTGAAGATTTTGGTTTGACCTTTATGTTCTTGAATGCCTAGCTGAATCCTCAGTGGCTGAATTATGCCTTGTTTTCTGGTCAGGATTAATCTCTGTCAGGATTTGCTGTTGTCTCCCAGACTCAGTGTGAATCTCTGCCGGCTTAAGCGGCTGCTAAGCTAAGCTAATTTTACCCTGCAATGGACAGCTTAGGCAGACATTGGCGATGCTCGCCCCTGGCTGCGACTACCAGGCAGCAGTTTTTGATTTGGTGTTCACAGAATATAAATACAAAAACCTATTTTATACTTACTCTAAAAACTGGGAGACAAATGAAACCATCATATTTAAACTAAGCTTGATTTGAATTTTGCGAGATGCATTTGCTATGACTTGGAAATCCTGCTTTTATCATCACTGGGACTAAGACACAATCAGTCCATGCAGCTGGTCCCAGCGGGGTGATGTGAGTGTAATTCATGTAAAGTATTGGAAACTATGTGATATATGAACCAAGGAGTGGCTACATTAACAGGGCGCTGGTTCAGTTTCATGAGCCATGCGGAGGGTGACACTGTAAGTACATTATTGTGGCCTACAAATACGCTTTGAAAGAAAGATGAAGTGACTGGCAGAGGGGGAAGCTCATTTTGTCATTACATTACCAACGTGGCTCTCCTAAACAACCTCAGTGTTATCATATTTATTCAGCAGATACTGGTTTGGAGACGAGCCACTGTTGCCTGTGTGGTTTATGGCAATACGTAGGTGTGTCTTCATAAATGCTTCATGTTTGTGTGTGTAACCAAGTGCTTGCATGCGTGGGGGGGGGGGGTAAAACCTGCAGGTTCTTTATTTCTGTTGGCTTTAGGTTGTGTCTTGTTCCATATATGTGCACTTCTGTTGTGTATGTGTGTGTGTGTGCGTGCTTTCGCCTTGAGGTCAGTCATAACCACCTCAAAGCAACAAAGAATAATGGGGTTCTGCTGGCCACCATCACAACTGAGCAACAGTGTTTACAGAGGCAGACGGATCAATAACTTTGTGTTAGTCACCAGCCTTTTGTTTTGTTTTGGGTTTTTTTTTTTTTTTTTTTTACACGCACACATACACACACATTGACTTCAACTGTTTCCCAATTGGACACACACACCAGCTAACATCGATGCTAGTGGTTATTTACCCCATCAGGGAGACTGAATGGTGTTAATGCTGCTGGCTACCAGGGAACTGTAGCTCATTAATACAGTAGCTTACTTATAGCTCACATAAAATGGCACCAACGAGCAGAAAATGAGAAAGGTCGAGCAAAACGATGATTGGTGGGTGTGCCGCTCTAACTCAGACGCACACTATTTCTCTCTCACGCGCACGCAAACGCCGTCGAAAGTTACCCTCTCCTCCTCCGGCTCTTTTGTTTCTTTTCAAATGACAAATACACACGCAACACGCTCGCAACTCGATTAAAAGCTCCTTTCGCTCGTCGTTAATGAGGGAATATCTGCCACCAAGGTTATCTGCCATTCAGCGCGCTGCAAGTTTCGAAGCCTAACCAACAAGTTTCAGTGAGATGTTTGGATTAAGTAACACATTCCAGGGAGGTGTCCTTGGCTTTGAATGTGTCTCCACACAGAGATGGAAAAGACGACGAGAATGAAGCTGAAGATGCGTTTGAGCTGCATGAACAATCTCAAGATGTACCATACAAACCCTGCAGTACCTTTGTGATGTTTATAATCATCAGTGTCAGTCGACTAGATGTTGTTGGAAATGTTGCATTTCATTGCATTATGCTGCATGGGAAAGTTTCCCTCTTATTTATTCTGTTTTGAGGGCAGACGTGTATATTATTCAGTATTGTCCCATCTCCAGCTTTTCATGTGAAATCTTGGTTGAAAGGCATTCAACAGAACATCAAGAGAGATTATTTGCACACTGCAATGTGATTCACTTCAACAAGTCAGTGTTATTTCCATCAGATGATAAACAGGGATTTTCCCACTTGAATTTTAAGTGCCTGAACTTCACTTTTCAAAGACGTCAAAACCTCAAACAGAGCGATCTGTTGTTCTTTAGAGTTATGACACAAACATAAACACATATTTTTGAAGGTGTTAGTGCTGTAGAAGCTACATGGCTCACCCAGATGACTTTTTGTGCGATCCGAGTGACTCTTTGTGTGATGACTTTGCAGTGCGCTCGCTGTCATAGTCCGAGACTTCTGACTGTCGCTGCAGTCACTTCAGGACAGGCCGCCCCGTGGCATCAGCGCGTCCTCGCCTCATCCTGACGACTGTGTCCCTCTCTTCATTCGTCATCCTCTCATCCCCAGCATTACACTGAACAGTATCCCCATGCGGCCCCTTGGAGCCTCATCTGCTTCACACTTCTCTAATCATTGCCACTGGATAGCATTACACTCGACTGGATGGCATAACACTCCAGTGATCAGACATGAAGGACACTGGCTTTACACGGCAGCCGGGCTCGACAAAGGTGGCTCCTTTTTTTAATATTATTTATTTATTTGTTTAATTTTTTTTCCCTACCCATCTTTGCCTTTTTTTGTTAAACTATGATTTAATAAAAGACAGATATTAAAAGAAGGAAAGAGCTTAGATTGATGGCGCAACATTTTCAGTTTTGCTTCTGTCTCATTTGATCCAACGAAATGTAAAAAAAAAAAAAAGAGAAATTACTTTTTCAAAACAGACTTTTTTCACTCCACACCAACAGGAAAAAAAAAAAACCTCATCCATCACCTTTAAATTGAAACCAGATATCATCTTCAGTCTGTCCTGCTGTCACATCCCCAGTTTCATCCTAACTCATCCACCCGTACTTCATCATAATCTTTCCAACATCAAGATCTTATAATGCAGTTAAAGTGTTGCTGTTATCCAAGACAGCTTTCATTAAGTGCAGCACAAACAATTTAAATGATCTGACTCACTTTTTTGGCACTTTTTAAGCAGTTTGCATAGTTAAGCTGCTGCTTATGCTATATGCAGCCACTCTAAAAATTCCTTTGAGAGGCTGATAGACACCATACCTTCCTATTTACTGCCTAAATTGCATGAACACAGCCTGGTTAGTGACAAACCAGCCTAATTTTATAACTGTGTAAATTGCTGTGTTAGAGGATCCACACTTTGACTTTATCGCCCAAGTCCAGAGCTCCAAATAAGTGACTTTCCTGCTAGTATCCCTGCGTTATGTAGTAGGTCATGGGTGTTAGGTGCAGCAAAAATCCTGTTAGCCTCCAATCCAAACATGGATTAGCATACAATTTAGACGAAAGTGGAGTCGGGTGTCTCTGCAAAATGTCTCTGAGCAGAAGGGGTAGAAAGAGACAGCGAGGTGAGGAAAGAAAGTGAGGTGAATTCTTGAAATTTTCGGTTTGAAATGAGCACTCATGAGCTTCGTGCGAGTGTAGTTTTGGAAAGAGGAGAAATGTGTTGGGTCAGTAATGAGTCAGTTTGAGCTGTGCTGGCAAAGGCTTGTTTGCTTTGAAGTCCTGAAGTAATGAGAGCGTTTTGAAACACACTTTTCAACTGCGTAGAAGTTGTGGGCGTGGGTACACACGCATGTTTGTGCGAGCGTGTGTGTGTGTGTCTGTGGAAATGTGTGTTTTTGTCAAACCGCGGTAAGAAGAGTTAATCACTTCCTACAGCAGCGCCATGGGAGCAGTGAGAGAGGGAGAAAGGAGAGAATTGCAACAGAACGGGGGGCTGGGCTGCCCAGCAGTTTTTGAACGCGCTAAAACGAAAAGTTGAGCGCCCATAAATAAACAGTAAGTCTGTATGAAAATAGCATCTGAGATGACTTGAAAGATCAGTGGTGCAGCAGTCATTAATAAACCAAAGCCAAAATCTGTTTGTAGCAACACTAACACTGACTTTGGGATAAATCATGTATAATAGTCTCCAGAGTGCGGTAAAACTCTACTTTTACCCGAGTTTATTTAGATTATTTGACAGGATGTGTCCTCATTCAGAGAGAGAGAGAGAGAGAGAGAGAGAGAGAGAGAGAGAGAGAGAGAGAGAGAGAGAGAGAGTGTGTGTGTGTGTGTGTGTGTGTGTGTGTGTGTGTGTGTGTGTGTGTGTGTGTGTGTGCAGTGTTTCATCTGCAGTTCCTCAGAGGGAAGCCACAGGTCATCTTTTAAGTAAACAACAAATGTGCAGGACTGATCAACAGGGATTTCAGTAGAAAGCAGTGACTTGAAACATGGTCACTTTGTAAATAAAACTATTCTTAATAGGACCAGAAGGACCGAATTCTCCCTCTCACTCTCACAAACATATGCGCTCACTCTCTCTCACGCACACTCAAGCTAAACGCTGAATTTCATACTGTGTGTTTACACCGTTACACTTTGTCATATCTCTGTTCAGTGCATAATTTCTGTTGGGCTGCCGTGCTTCATTTCTTGATAAATGATCTAGCCTGGGCACTTAATCAAACACACCCTCACACACACACACAGAAGCCCACATATCATGCTCACATCACAAACACACACAAATCACAAAAGCAGATACACACATGGATGGAGAGGTGGTGTGACAGATGGGGATGAGGTCAGACAGATTCTGTGTTTGTCACATTTGTGGCAGATTTACAATATGTCCCAGGAGTGTGTAGCTCAGTATATGGGTGTGTGAGTGGGAAATTTGTGTGTGGTGTGTACTGTGTGTATGTGTGTGTGAGGTCACTAATTGCACAACCTAGTCCTTTGCAGGATCATTGCAGTCATAATTCTCAGGATATTCCTATAAATAAAATGGTGAGTTATAACAAATATTTGGTTTGTACAGTTTCACGTTAAATTGTGACTCGAGTCTCTCATGCTTATATTTGAATGTTTTTGACAATAGCTCAGACTGCTTTGTGCAAGCTAAAATGAACCTCTGCCTCTCACCCTCTGCCACACAGCATAGACAGGGTGAGACAGTGAGAAGAAGATGAAAAACTTCAGTCGACATCGAACCAACCTCAGGCCTCAGAAGCTGCCTCTGTGTTTTGCCTGGCTTCCCTCTGATGTTCACCTGTATTAGACGGGGAGAGGCAGAGGGAGAGGAGATGTGGGTGTGTTGAGATAGCTTTTCTCAGTGTGGTGGCTGAGAGAGCTGCGGCACTCTCCTACGGTATTCTGAGCCGTTTACCGTTAATGCAACAGAGGAATAAATGTCAGTTGCTCAATCCGCAGGACCACAAGCGACCAAAATAAAGAATGCAAAGGTCAGAGGCAGATTATTCCTGTGAGCATGGATTGATCATGTGTGAGTGAAGCTCTCACAGCTGTAAATCTGAGGATGAATGAGTGCGAGTTTGATAGATAGAGAAAAAAGGATGGAAGGACGGAAAAAATGACAATGTTCAGTGGTCAACGGGGCCCAGAGGGGACCCCACCACTCATCATGTGTAACCTTTTACAATTTTTGCCATAATTGCTGTCTGGCATGAGTGCTGCCAGACACACACACACACACACACACACACACACACACACACACACACACACACACACACACGCACCTCATTTGTTGGGGCAGCAGTTGCTTTTTACCTCGCAGTCCCACGACCTTCAAATAAGCATCCAGTGATGGTGAGAGCAACAGGCAGAATGGTTGCCTAGCAACCCCCCTTTTTTTTTTCCTGACTCATTTTTACAGTCGGGGCTGAAAGGAGAGTTAGAGACCGAGTGCACGAGAGAAAGAGGAGCCGGGCGGACGGAGAAGGAGGAACAGGTAAGACGAGGGGAATAGGTGAGAGTCAGAAAGATCGGGTGCGCTACGTGGGGCTGGTGTGACTGCAGGTGTGAAATGTCAAGGTAAGGTGAGGTTTCACAGTGCACACTCGCCCTGATAAAGTATTGGAGCTCGGCAAAATGGTGTGAAAAAACCAGCCACTGCCTGATTTGGTCCCATATGAAATTTTGATGTTGATTTAATATTTATTGAACCCGCTAAACCTCACTGACTGGCTGGTGGGCCAGACGTCACAGACTAAAGCTGGGCAGCCCATCATTGTTCACACCAGCAGGACCTTATTTTGAATCCTTGTGGATTCCCCAATAGTTTCTAGAAATACCAAGTTTGTCTGTAAATATCATGAAATCGATGATGAACTGGAACAAGCAGATACAGCAAATCAAAATGTTGAATATAGTGATTTTCCCGACCTTAAAGCTGTGTGAAAGAAAGGGAAGAAACTGGATGTTAATGCATGAAGTTCATTAATTTAAGTGGAGAGATAGTAACTGTGAAATGTGTTTAAGACATTTTTATATATTCCTTTCTATACTCACTGCTCTAATTAAGATAGGACTTTCGAATGCAATTATGATTTCTAGTAACTGTTCCTCATTTTGCTTGAGGGGGCCCTTAAGGACCCCTGTGGAGCAATCCTGGTCCCCATGTGTGAGTCACATTTACAGACAGCAGACCGCACACATCACTCTGCAAAATACATTCATCATTCAATATTCAGAGACAATGTTCATTTGAGCAGCATGACAGTTTGACAGTGTCCAATTGCACAGCGGCCCAGTGTACCGGAGGGAGGTGACATGGTTTATAATGAGATGTGTTGAGGGGGGAAAGGGAGAAAGAGAATATGAAACAAGGTGAGCGAGAAGACTGACGGAGGAGTGGATAAATGGATGAAGTGGAAAGGAGGGAGGGAGGGAGGGAGGGAGGGTGGGAGTCTGGAAGTAAGCTACCTTTGAACTGCTGTGTGTCAGAGGATCCAGCTTTCTATTAGTCCTCAGTGCTGTGCCAGGAAATGGGAGTCAGATGGAGAACATGGGACTGTGCTGACTCCATCCCACTTCCCCCTCTCTCCACCTCTGTCTGCACCCCTCCCTGTCATTACCTCTCTCCTCCTCTTGCTATCTTTACCCTCCTACCATTACTCTCCGTCCATCTCCCTCCCCCTCCTTACTCTCATTACTTTCTGTCATCTTTTGTCTTTCTCAGCTTATCCCCTGTCTCTGTCTTTCTGCCCCTGTCTCCTCCATCTCTCAGTCGTCCCTTTCTCCTCCCCTCCGTCTCCCCCTCCCCAGCCTAACTGTACTGGAGTGATTCACCTCTCGCCACGTCCTCGCAGTCCCGCTGCTGAGCCGAGGCCCACAGACACTAAAGCTATGATGGAACATGCCTCCATTATCTTTTATCATCTGCATGTGTTTTGCTTTCAGAGGTACCCAATTATCTTAATGCTAAATTGAATTTGGTTCCAGCTCTGTGATTGTTGTTGACTCTCATAATCCATTTTTATGAAAAGGGCTTTGCTCCAATCACTGCTAAACTAATGCAGATACAAAGTCATTGGCTCGGCAGTAATTATGCTTGTGCAGTTGTTATTTGTATTAATTTTTTTCTACAAGGACAGCGGGATTCACTAAGCTCAGTCTTGATGCAAGTGTGTTAATTTGCGGTGTGTGGATGGGTATATGTGCACATGTGGGTGTTGTGTGTTTGTCAGATTCCAGAATACATTTTTGACTCGCCTACCACAGATTTGGAAATTCAAGAAATCCAATGTTGAAATACAGTTTCTCAAACCAATGTTTAGTTTGTCAGTGTGACGTTTATACACACACACACACACACACACACACACACACACACACACACAAACACACACACACACATCACAGTCAGTGTGATCCTTTCTGATCTGCTGGAAATTGTTGCTTTAAATTACAAACATTTCCTTCATTATTTTCTATGTACAACATTGTGTGTGTGTGTGTGTGTGTGTGTGTGTGTGTGTGTGTGTGTGTGTGTGTGTTCCCTGCTTGTGTGTCAGAGTAAGACTCAGCAACCAACTGTGGCCCAAACTGTGAGGTTAAACAGTTCTTCTATGCTTTTACTGCAAAATGGGTACACAATCAGTATCGCAAAACTACAAATATGCAATATTCAAACAAACTTCATCCTTGGGATTATTTAGAATAGTGTTTTCATCGTTGGGAAGTCACAAATCTGTTTTGATGAGTGGTTCAAAATCAAAGATTGGTCAATTTTTTTTCTCATTAGAATACATACATTATTTTTAATATAATTATGACTATAATCATTGTTTATCTAACCTAATAGGTGGTTCGAGGGAGTTATTAAGTAATATGATTACAGTAGTTTGATTACAAAACCAAGTTATTCTTGCCTTTATAATATTATGTCATAACTCATAAAAAATAAAAATGTCACAGATACTCTATGTGTTTGTTGGAAATATTTCGACTCCTTTGTACACATCTTTGGATAATGACAAATGATAACTAAGCCTTCACCAACTGATGTTGGATTCCGTGTTTGTGCAGTCACTTGTCTAACGGTAACCAATGTCGTCTTTGTTTTTGTGTGTTTTTGTTTTGCAGGACGGTTACTCCCAGTATCACTTTGTGGGCTCTGCCTCAACGATAGAGAGAGACAGACAGAGGCCGTACTCCTCCTCACGAACCCCCTCCGTCTCCCCTGTCAGGACGTCCCCAAATAACCGCTCCGGTGAGGACACTTACAATACGGACTTTTGTAATCTCAAAAGTTAGTTAAAAAGGAGTCATAGTGGACTGTCATCAGCCTAAAGTAATCAAAGGCAGATTCTGTTGCAGGTGTTTTCTCACAGCCAATCAGCTGCCTACTTCAGAGTTTCAAGGTGATTTCTTATTATTTGAATTTTGAAGAATTATTTTCTTGCTGAGAGTTAATGATCCCACTCTCGTGTGTGTTCGTTAAATTAGAAACTACAGCCAACAGGTGATCAGCTTAGCATAGCATGAGACTGGAAGCGGCATACCACCACCTCTAAACTTAATACTTTATATTTTATTCATTTAACTTCTGGAGTCTTGCTGTCACCATGAGGCAGATTTTCTTTAACTTTGGACAGATCCAGGCTGGCTGTTTCCCTCTGCATCCTATCTTTATATTTAGCGAAGATAGCTAATCCTCTTGATCTAGCTTCATATTTAGATTGCTGTACAGAAAAGAGAGTGGTGTTATTCTCACCTGAAAAGGAAAAATAAAATCCACATAATACTCCCATGAAAATGCACTCATACATATACCACCATGTGAAGTTTTTGATTATGAACAGTCCCTCTTGTGCCCCTGTTTGGGAATGAATTCCTGCAGAATAAAGGTAGAACGGACACATATGTGCTTACATTTGTAACATGATGACAGCCAGAGGGTACAGAACACACATAGAATCTAATGAGTTATAATTTATACATCAGCCAGTAGCATTGACATTTACCAGTTCATCAGTCTTTACACTGGGGATAAATAGCTGTTAGCATCAGTCCTCGCTGCCCACAGGCTGTCATGCTGTAAAGTCTGATTTTCGCTAGCCTTTAGCTTGAGCCCATTGGCCTTCATGCTTAGCAAAGGGCGCATTAGCATTAGCTGTTAGCATCAGCAGTAGAAGAGCCTTTAGCTGTGCTTTCTCCACACTGGGCTTAGCAAGCTGATGAGGCAGAAAAGTACTTTTCCTTCCTCCCAGCTTAGAGAGGTCTTCAAGGACCCAGCTAAGAGAGACAGAGGGGGTGAGAGTGGGAGAGGAAAAAGTGTGTGTGTGTGTGTGTGTGTGTGTGTGTGTGTGTGTGTGTGTGTGTGTGTGTGTGTGTGTGTGTGTGTGTGTGTGTGTCAGCGAGCGAGAGAGAGAGAGACAGAGAAGGGGGTGAGATAAACAGAGAGGGAGATAAAGAGAAAAAGCACGGAGGCAAGAAGAATTAGGGATTGAGGGATGGTTAATGCAGTAAGGAGGAAGTGAAGGATGAGGATTTGACTTTGACCAGCGACATTCAAAATAAGTAGTTTTGGGATGATTGTGCACAGAGAAATGTGTGTATGTCTGTCGTACAGTGGAGGAGGTGGGGCAAACGGGAAAACGGCTGGAAATGACTCCCATCTTCTCTCCTGCTCCTCCCTACTTTGCACTCCTCGCCTCTTCGGTCATCCGTCCCATCTTATTCACCCCTTTCATTCTTCTTCTCCTCCTCCTCCTCTATGCGGTAATCCTTCTTTCTTCTCACCTCTGCCTCTGATCTCTCACTCTTTACAGGCTGCCTCAGTGTGCGCACACACACTCTCTCACACACACACACACACACACACACACACACATGCATCTGTATCTCCTCTCTGCATATGCTCCAGACTGCAATCCGGCCCCTTAGAGATGGATCAAAGTAGAAGGAGTAATGATGGCGTGCAGGCACACAGGGAGAGGAGGAGTGAATGAGAGAGAGTGAGGGGAGAGTGGTGAAACTGTGAAAGAGATAGAGAGGGGAGGTTGCAGGCTGCGAGGATGGGAGCGCGACAGAGGGAGATGCAGAGGGAGAGAGAGAGAGAGACCTTTGCATCCGTCATGGCCCCCACAGGCTCCTGCTGTGTTTTGCGCTGATAGAACGAGTCTCCCAGGCTCTCATATCCAGCAGTTGCGAGTCAGGTCCCCACGGTAACTGTCTGTGACAGGTTTGAGCACCCACCTTAATGGAATCTGCTGCAGAGGTGTCAAATGCGATGAATTAAATATCAAAAGTGTCTAAACATCATAAAAGGCTGTAGCTCCTGCCTTCCTCCGTTTATCTTTACTAAATGTTTGTGATCTCATTTGCCACGACCAGATAGCTGCTAACCATGTGTACGTGCCTTTGATGTTGAATATTGACGCGTTGGTAAAAAAAAGAAAAGGTAGTCCTTTAGTATTCAAATAGATAAAGTGAGATTCCAGGGGACTCCAAAAATCACTTAAAGTCATTATTCTGTTTGGCTAGGCATGTTTGCAAGTGTTTTGCCCCGCTGCTATTATCAGAGTATACTGTAGGGGAGCAGCAGAAGAGAACAAAGGCTTTTTAGACTGATTTTTGGCGTGCCTTACCTCACTTTTTGTTGGAAATGTTTCTGCTTGCACCACTCAGAGTGGTGCTCTCTATTAACTGAGTGTGTGTGCGTGCATGTGTGTGTTGGGTATTTACTCTCATATATTGAATATTGACATACATGTGTTTATCTCCAGTATCTACGGTCATCTGCTCTCAAAGTTGGGCTCAGCAGATCCTGAGAGCTTTTTTCTAGAATGTCCTTCACTTCTGAGGGGACAGGTTGTATATACTGTGTGCACATATAGAAACGGTATGTATGGTGGGTAGTTTCAGGAATGTTTAGCTAAGCAGACTGAAGGGGCTGATACACAGGTAGGCAGGATTGTGGCAATTCAGTGTGTCAAGATAACAGGGACTGAGTAAGCACTTTACGTATTCTATAAGGGGATTACATTGTAACATGCTGAGTGTGTGTGTGTGATAAAGAGAAGGGGGAGAAAACCCACTGTATGTACAGTACGCGTGCTGGATTAGTCCTTGCCTGCACTTGTGTGTTTGTATGGCTGTGCACAAGCATGTTGTGTGGTGATGCATTCACGTGGGGAAAATAGATCTGCTCTCAAAGCTGGAGAAAGTAATGGAAATATTAGGAAGTTTGTAAAATAGATTTGAAATTCCAATAGAAGGGCGTTGCAGAAGAAGTCTGCCATCAAGCCCAGCTGTACTGAAAAGTTAACACACAAGTAGGATTACAATTGGGTGCATGGCTAATCATATAGTGTATTTATGGTCATAGTAACCAATAAACTAGCAGCAAGACACACCTTCCATCAGTTATAACCAGGGTCCACAGGTCATGTTTTGGTCTATCTGCCAGTGACTGGTAAACTGAAAAAGTTAGTAGCCAAACTATGTTCCTGCTTACCATAAAACTGCATATGATACAATATTATTAAAACATTGTCATTACTACTTACATAAACAATTCAATGAGTTTCGAGCAGGTCCTATTTCTCAAGTACGTGCACCAAACGCTGCAGCTCATCATTTTTTATGTTGCTGTCATGAGAAAGTCAATCTCTCCTTATCCATGAAGGGCCACTTCTGGGTAAATTCTCGGTCAGTCAACTTATGTGTTGCAGTGATGAGAGTTTGTAGTGAAGGAGGCCTTTTTCACCAAGCTGACAATGGCAGCTAACCTCATTTATTTTATTCTCCAACACAGATTTTTACGTGCATCCGGTGGGTGGTGGATGCAAATTTTGGTCCCTGATCGTAACACCTTAACACCTCTTACTGCAATTGATTGTCTGAATTCAACCTGTACCAGATGTGAAATTTGATATTCGAATAATGCATCCAATAACTGGTGTGTGCGTGCGTGCGTGTGCCTGCGTGCGTGTGTGCATGCATGTCTGCGTGCGTGTGAATTCCCAGAAGTGCGTTAACATGCTGGAGGTGACCCTTTATGCTGACAAGCTAAATGATGAATAATGACTATGCACCTTGAAAGGCCAAAACACACACTCACACACTCACAAAATAAGCACGTAGAGTGTGAAGGCACATGCTGTTCTGGGTTTATTGCTCATTATTTTCTGTGTGTGTGTGTGTGTTTGTGTGTGTGCACGTAGCGAGCGCTCCAGCCTCCCCCAGAGAGATGATGAGTCTGAAGGAACGCAAGATGGACTACGATTCCACGGCAACCAACGCCGGTTTCCATAGCAACAAAGGAGAGCACACATCCCGGAAAGATGGCATGGCAGGTGTGTGTGTGTGTGAGTGTGCGTTTGTGTGTGATGGAGAGACAGAGAATAATTAAATGATTCTATTTTACTCCACTCTTTATCTTTCTTCTCTGTTTTCATTCCTGAGTTCTCCTCTCACTTTCTCCTCTTGTCTGTCTTCTCTTCGACCTCGTGCTCTTTTTCTTCTCGTCCTCACACGCTTTGCCATTCTTTCTGTCCAGTATCTTTTTACATCTCTCTATTTCTTTCTTTTTCTTCCTCGCTCTCGTCCATTGTCTGTGTGTCTATTTATATCTGTGGGTCTCTTTTCTGTTCTTTCATTCCCTCTCCATTCTTTTTTGTCTTTCTCTCAATGTTCTCTTGTGGCCACGAGGGACAGACTAATTGCCAAACTTTTAGACAAACTGCAGGAAGATTCTTACTCTAATTAGCTGATATTTCACTGAGCCAATTGTGGAGTTTCCCACGGTTTTGTTGGTCTTTGAATTATTATTATTAACAGTACTAGTGGTATGAGTTATCTTTATCATTCATTCACAGTGTAGTGTTGTCTTTCTCTTTCCTTTCCATCCTCTTTCCATCCAGTTCAAGTATCCTGCGGTACATCTACGTTGTTCCGAAACTCTTACCTGACTGCCAGCGATGATATCAAGCAGAACCAGGTGACTTAATAGTGCCCTATAAATGTACTACACTACACTTTCACATGTACACACAGCCAAGCATCAGCACAGCGGATCCTAGCAGTGCATGCGTGTCGTCAGGGCTCTCATAAATTGGCATATGCTCTCTTGACAAGGTAGTTATTAGGAGAGATGGCAGCCTGATGGACGAGGCGCACACACACACACACACACACACACACACACACACACACACACACACACAAAAGGTGTCTCGCTGTGATAAGAGATGCACTGGCAGAGTGTGCAACAGAGACACGCCCTCAGCTCAGGCAGCATCAAACCACTGCTACTTGAAACCACACCCGACTAGCAATTAAAATCATTACCTTGGTTGATTGCACTAATTATTTGCTTCTGTTTAATGACTCTGCTGGTGAAGAGGGAGGAGTAACAGAAAGCATCACAGACTTTGACGAAGAAGATTAGAACTGAAAATTTGGTTTCTTGATCGTCTGTATTCAGGAGATAATTAATGTATAATTTCCTTTGCCTGGTTGCAAAGTTTTGGTTTTACCACTGGCAGTTAAACTCTGCCAAAACACCTGAACTGTGTGTGTGAGCAAAGGGTTTTTACACACACTATGACTGCGTTTTCAGACACACATCTACACACAGACACGCACACACACACAACTAGCCTGTGAGAGTTACAATATTACAGATGAATTGCCCCCTTCAATGCCTGCATGTAATAGAGAATTCACAGCATGAGTCCCTTCCCAGCTGATTCCCATCTGAGCCTTTTTACCCGTACTGCCTGCTTTTCAAACCTGTCTTCTCCGTGTGCTCACCTGCCACTCTCCTCTCCATCTCTCCACCTTCACCTCCCTCTCCTCTTTTCACTGTGCTCCCACTACCCATATTTTTGTGACTCTCCATTCTTGCTCACTGCACCTCACCCCCACCTATCACTTTTCCGTCACTTCCGCTACTCCCCCACCAGGCCCCGGCCCAGCCCTGCGTCCTGCCCCCACAGCCCCAACAGGACAGCCCGTCAGCAGCTGTGCTAAAAGACTACGACCCCTACCCTCCCCCTCCTTCCTTCCCCCAGCCTCAGCCGCCGCAGCCTCCACCTCACAGCCAGAGCCGCAGCTTCGACGAGGTCTACTATGAGGACCAGGGACCTCCACCTCCTCCATCCCAGCCACAGCCACAGGTCCAGGCGCAGGCCCAGGCGCAGGCCCAACCCCAGCAGCCTCCGAATGCCACCGGACCACCCCGAGACCCGCGGGAAGACCTGCGCATGCATCTGGGCCTCAAATCCACCGGCAACTACGTAGACTTCTACTCGGCCTCTCGGCCATACAGCGAACTGAACTACGAGACCAGCCACTACCCGGCCTCGCCTGACTCCTGGGTCTAGTTACACTATGATGTTTGGGGGGCAAGAGAGAGTCTGTGTGTGCGTGTGTGAAAGGGATTATTTTTGCAAGCGATCAACAGCAGATTAACACAAGGCGACAGTAAGGGGCATGTCGAAACAGGAAGTTGTAGCCAGTGGCAGGAAATGTGTGTTCTCTAAAATAAGGGGGAAGACAGAGCTAGATGGGGGTTACAAAGTGAAGTCAGGTCGAGTGACAAAGAGAGACTGTGCATGTGCATGCCGACATTTTCCCTTTTTTTTTCTTTTTCTTTTTTTTTCCCAGACTGCTTTATTTCTTCAAAGTCAGCTCCATTGCACCGGTGAGTGGATAAGGTGGGAGTAGATATGAAGAAGTGTGTTTGAAAGGGTGAGAGAGGAGTGGGCAGGGGAATATGAAAAGAAGACAAGAGAGAAAACGACCGGGTAGAGAGAGTACGCAGAGGCCTGGAAAGGAGGAGAGAGATGGGATCAAGAAATAATGGGGAGCGGAAGAGGGTGAGCTCTTAGTCTGTAGGAGCAGGAAGTGCCCTGACCTTTTGTTGAAGACAGAGAGAGGAAGAGAGGGGAGACAAAGATGGCACGAGGGTCCTTGAGGAGGTCAGGAGGAATAAAAGCACAGAAAATGATGAAAGCACATCAGGCACAAGGCAAGAAGTGGATGTTTACCATTTCACCCAAGTGACAAACGTAGCACTGCTTTTATCCCCCCTCTTTTGTTCAGATGGCCTTGCCGTCTACAGAGGCTGGAGAATTTGTTGTCAAGGAATGTCATCAATAGACTTCTTTTTGTCATCGTTCTTTTACATCTATTTTTATTTGTACTTTTCTAAATTTTCACTTTCAAGAATGCATTTTTATTTTCCATGTACAGATCAAGGGTGATATAGTGTGTATATTACACATGTTTTTGATGGGGCCACTTATGAAATTCCGATTTTTTTTCCCCATGACTGAGTACTGACTGAAACAACAAAAGCAACAAAAATAAGTGAAATGCGAGCATAAGAAGCAGAACAGACAGACATCGTCAGGATGGATGTCAGTGGACACCTTTGTTTTTGCCCTTTTCCTACCCAGAGAGAAAACCTCGGCAGTATTTGTGTTTTCCTCTCTCCATCAAGTGAATTTCGTTGTGGACACGCTCAGACGTCAAAAGCAGTTCAAGGCTGCCAGAGCATCAGATTGGTAGAGCACACTCCAGAGTCCCCGTCAACAAAAGTGCTTTTTCACTGCCTAAAGAATATATGTGTATGTTTAAAGCACACTCTCTGTCTCTGGAAAGGCTTGTCTTTTCGTTCTGGGGAGCTGATATGTTTGACCGTATCAACTTTCAGTGGTTTCTCATCATCACTTGTGCATAGAAACCGGTCCGTTCAACAAGAGCCACCGTGAATATCGTACATCTCAGTGTACAGTGGAGGTAAAGAGCGAGCGGGAGACGTGACATTGTGCCAAATGTTGACACCTCGTGGGCCAGTCCTAAAGGATTTTAAAGGGACATTCCGTCGAAGTTTACAGACAATGACTGGATGACTCCCTCTGCTGTTTGTAACTTTTATTTTCTTGTGTTTTGATCAGGTGAAGCCGTACTTATTGCTGGGGATCATGAGTAATATCTCCCTCCCATAGATGTACAGACCTGCCTCTCTGTGTTTGCTGAGCATGTGTGGGCGTGCGCGTGTGGGGACGTATGTGTGAGCGCGTGCGTGTGTGCCTTTGTGTACGTGTGCATGTACTGTATGTGACGGAATGGGTGGCCCATGTGTACATGTCAACTTGAGCGAGCGTATCTATGCATGCATGTGTGTATTAGTGTGTGTATGCCTCTGTTGCGTGTATGTGTGTGTGCGTTCCTGTATAAATCAGTGTCCAAACAAGGCATTCCTACTGACAGTTTGTCCAGTTTTACAACATGAAAAACCAAGGTAAAAATCACTAGAATGAATTGTTGATATAGAATGACAAATCTATGAATATATGAATATAAATATAAATATATATATATAATTTTTATGTGCAGATGTCAGTGTCACTAAATGCAACAAATGTTCGCAGTGAAAAAAAGAATATGTGGTGTACAACAGGACTCTTGTTCACTTGACCTAAACGTGGAAGCTGCTGATCTGCCCCCCTCCCCCCCCCCCCCCTCCCCTCTACCCACCAATTGAGACAAAAGAGAAATCCCACCTGAAGATGCTCAGGCTCTGGTGCGAGTTGTGTGTTATTGTGTGTACATGCTTCTTAGATGACCCTGCTGAGAGAGGACCGTACTTGAACACAAGGAAAAATAAAAAGACTCTTTGCAATCAAACAGCATGGTCTCCGCTATTGTTGATCATTTTAACAGATGATGTTTTGGACACATTTGGTCCTCCAGTTCATTCCTGAATTAGCAGCTCTGTCAGATGTTTTCTTCTTGCGCATACAAAGTGAATCATGTGGTGTGTGGTGCTGCTTAATCCGACGCACCTCGATGTGTTTTAGATTAATTCACATGTTTGTGCTCTTTGTTTCAGCTCGGCTTGTGTTCAAAAGGGCTTCAGGTGCCTTTGGAGATCTAACACAGTTAATAGCATGATGTCAGAGCATTTCCCTTCCCACAGCCTGCCTCCTCAGATTTCTGAGCCACACTTGTAACAGCAAAACTGGAAGCTGGAAAAAGTAATAGCAGGTTACGAAGTTGGTCACGTATCTCACTGGGTAAACACAAAAGATGCTTACTGAGTACAAAAACAAGATACTTTAAACATATATTCAGTGTGCAAGGGGACGGTATACAGCAACAGGAATGCTTTTATCACATGCAGCAATCTCATGCAGTAACCCTACAACAAAGGAAGATACCTAACAACCTGCAAAACAGCTGTAAACTGTTTTCCGTGGTTAGACTTCATCAGGAAGCCTTAAACACTGGGGCTGTGTGGAGTTCGTGTCTTTTATCCAGTAGGGAGGGTCAAATCAAAGATGATATCAAGTTGCTGCCTTCCCCCGCCGAGTACTACACCTTCAAGTACAAAACACTGTGGATGCATTTTAAGGGAGTCTATGGGTGTTTTAACAACTTCCTTACAGGCTGACTCCCTGTATGTTCACATTTCCTATTGTCTCTATAAAACATCTTGAAACTTTTCAATGAAATGTGTTGCTGACAACACTGGAATGCCGTTTTCTCACCAGTATATTCACCAGTATGTTCAGTAAAATTACATTTGTTTGAACAGATTTTGGAATTACTGTGAAAGATGTGTGCGTGCGTGCGTGCGTGCGTGCGTGCGTGCGTGCGTGCGTGCGTGCGTGCGTGCCTGCGTGCGTGCCTGCGTGCGTGCCTGCGTGTGTGCCTGCGTGCGTGCGTGTGTGTGCGTTCCACATTTGGGACTCAGTAACATTTCAGCTGCTGTTGTCAGAATCCGTATATTCACATTGCCTATAATAGGATTGTATGCTCCCATGCAATAATGTGCTTTCACATGTATCTTTTAGAGCCATACAGTAGTATTCTGAGTGCTCTATAAATATCAGACACAATGCAAACAATGTCAATAAATTTACACTGTTTTTATACAGACAATTTGCCACGGTTGTCCCCCCTGGCTGACAAGCAACACTGTTAACATCGTGATAGCATCATCTGTTCACACAAACATATTCGCTGGGGACTTGACTGACAGGCGTGTGGGAGCATGTTGTATGATAATGCTTTGGCCCGGCGTGACAGCGGTGGGACGTGGTGTTAATAATAATAATAATATAGATGTGTAAAGCCAATTTAAGGGCTCCTACACCCAGCAGCCTCTGCTGTCACGTTAATGACAGTGGACAGATATCAAAGGCGCAGTAATGGAAATTCCCATTTTGTATTTTTCCCATTGTTTTGTTCCCTCTTTGTGTCGCCTCCTACGACTTTGATCCCATTCATCCACGTATCCATTCGGAGGCTGAGCTGAACTTGAAGCATATTGAGTGAATGAGGCAGAGCTGGAGGTAGCAGCATTTGTTATAATCCATTGGAATTCATGTCTCCCCCTCCTCTCTCCCTCCCCTCCCCTTCTTTGATGCTGTCTTGGTTAGGCCAGTGAAATGTAGAGTTGGGTAATAACTCCATTGCGTTGATTATTAGCCTTCACAATAGCGACAAGCCTCCTCTGTCTGAACGCAATCCCATAGTGGAAGGCTGGTGTAACTTAATGTGGCATGAAAATAGCTCCTCAATTTTCCTACGCACAGCCTTTCCAGAAAGTGCCCTGTTCCACCCTGCAGATGCCTCTGGCCTTCACTGTTTCACTCCCTCTCTCCCACCTTCCTCTCCCTCCAACTCTGATAGCGTCCCTGCCCTTTCAGCCGTCACACACCTCAGGCCAGGCTCAAAAGCGTGCGTATGTGCGTGCACACACGGATGTGCGCGTAGGTGCATGTCAGCACTGACCAGGGTAGGATGTGAAAGAGGGGGAGGAGAGACACGAAGTGAGATGTAAGGGGAGAAGAAGGAGACAGAAACGTAGTGGGGAGCAGGTGGAGGGTCTGTGATTTATACTCTGAGGATTTGAGCGTGAAATCAATTTGTGTTTAAGGAGAAGTGAGCCTCCATGGAGCCACTGTGTGCCACAGATAGACCTTGAGAAATTAATGCTCTCATCTGAAAGGGAAGGAGAGGGAAAGGTGGAGCTTGAAGGACAAGGAAGGTGGAAGGAGGAAGATGTAAAGGAAGGAAAAGAAGGGGAGAGAGGAGACTTTCGAAACAATGGAACATTTTCAGGCATAATGCAGCAGCAACCGATGTTACCAAGAGATGTGCAAGGTGTTGGAAACATCTTTGATTAACTAGAAAACTTCAGCTTAGTTTGTTGAGTTATGAAAAAATAATGGAAAATGAGAAATGCCCCAGAATACGTTATGTCTTCCTTAAAAAAATCCCAAAATCCTTCTATTTTTCATTAGCTAAGAGGAGACTGTCAACAACAGCTGGCAGCTGAAAATAGGGCCCCATTCAGGGGACTAGCTACAGTTCAAATCATATAGGCTGCTGTTTCGAAAACTCCGAACACATCACAACTTAGGAAGTAAGAAGTTTTCGGATTTGCATACACCCTGAGACACCTCCTGTTTATAGTGATCAAATGAAAGGAAATGATGAGTGACACTCAGAGAAATATGTGAGAACACTAAGGTAATTTATTATTCAAAGTTAAACGGGCACTGCTGTAAAGAAAAGGTTTGTTTTGCTTTGAAACCTGGAATAGCAGATTTTTGGGGGCAGTTTGGTTCAGCGGCAACAAGCTGTAAACACAACACTGACACATTATCCATCTTTTAAGTTGATATGTTGAACTTGTCAGTAAGGCATTGCATATTTCCACAAACATTAACATTCATTTGGATTCATGTTTCTGGCCCCCTGATGAATGTAAGTCTGGTATTCACTCTCCTTCCAGTTCTGTTATTGATCTCTACCAAGTCCTGAGGGAAATATGTGGCTCTTTTCTGTTAAATGCTCCACTGTGTTCACCGGCTAGTCTCTAACTGCATCTTGTCTATCGCTTGGTGCTAGACGGGTAGTGTACAGTGGATTTTTTGTGCTTTTTGGCTGAAAACAGCTGCCTGCTGTGGGTGAAAGCAATACTAAAAGAGTAGTGAACATGTGTGCTGGAAAACCAGAACAATGAGCTAAAAGATGCTGTAAAGCTCTCTAGAGCTGAGAAGAACTGCAGAGATTTGTGATAATTGTGGGTTGCATAATGATTTGATCCATCCACAAAATATTGATTGATGTGTGTGTGTGGTTGGATTTCTAAACTGGAAATGTGGTTTGTCTCTTACTGGCTAATAGTGTGCGCTGAGCTTTGCTCCTTCATAGAGATGACTGAGAAGCTGCGAGAGGTAAAAAGAAGACAAAGATGAGAGATGATTGAAGAGATGAAGTACAGGAGAGGAGAAGGCAGAAAAACAGGCTTTGGCAAACAAGGACTCTAGAGCCGTCCTCCCAAATGCCTACTTATTTGAATCAAGTGCATGTACCTCTCATCTCTCATTTCTCTGGCTGTCATAGATTCTGCTGCATCTACCTGCTAAGCAACAGAAGGAAAAAAATATGGCAGGAAGCTTCCCCACAGCGAGATGTTCACTACTGTTTGACATGGGTGTTATCATGGTTCATTTACACCTGCGGGAAGTGGCGGGATGTTTCAATTTGATGCTTGCCAAGAATTCTTTCACAGGACACTAAAAGTGAACGGTGATGATTAGTGCAGCTGAAGACGGCCACAGAAAAATAGTAGTGATGGAAAACCTGTGTGAAAAGCTCATCGGGAATCTTTACAGAAATCACAGCTATGATAGAAAAACTGCTCTTCAGGGAATGAAGGGGTGAGACATGTAATGTGCAGCTGCGTTGTTAGGTGTTCAGTCCATTTTTATCTTGTTTGGTTGTGCCTATGTGAGTGCCTGTGTTTGTGTTTGTCAGGCAGGCTAACATTTTGCATGACTGTAAATCAAGAATCTGATCTGTCTTAACCAGCTCAGCAACTGCTTCACCCACTAGCCCCCTAGACTCACCTGGCAGAGACCTGCACTCCTCTGAGTGCACTCTTTTACTTCTCTCCTAGTTTTGGGGCAGAGGTTTAGCTTAATATTACATAGAAGATTGCATTATGAACCCATTCACACAAAGTAATTTGGCAGTCAACTACAGCCATTTTCATGCAATATGGAAATCCTGGACCAAGGAAAAAATGAAAGTCTAAAACTGTGGTAAATCTTGCAAATATGCTGGTTATAGTCCATTAAGATAGTTGTGCAAGAGTAAATAACAATATTAAGACTCTACAGATACGCTAGTGGTTCTGAAGTGTACAGGCACAGTGGTGCTTTCAGCTACATGCTAACATCGGCATGCTAACATGCTCAGTCACAATGTTGAAGTTCAGCAAGTATGAAGTTAACCGTGTCATTTTCATTAGTATGTTTGCATGCTAACATTTGCTAGTCAGCACTAAACGTAGCTCGTACGTAGATGCACTGAAGTCATTAGGCTTTGTCCTCCAGGGGCCATGAATGTCTGTGCAAAATTTCATGGCAGTTCTTCTGAAAGTGAGTGTTTTTTGAGACACAATGAGAAACTATGGCTGAAATCGTTCTCAACATAAACCTGTGCTTGGGTGGAGATTGAAAAAAAAATGGGTTTTTGAGTTTTTATTAACGCAGCAGCCACTGAATTCGATCCAGTATGCAGAACAAAGCACAACCAGGGCACCTTTCATCGTACTGAACAGAATCCATCAATAACGCCAAAACCATACAGAGATGAGTGAGTAGTTTGCTCTCAGATGTCTCTGTGGTGCCATTAAAATTGTGGTAACCTCGGGTGCACCCCGTCTTGAGGCAGCTGGAATATTGCCTTCACAGTATGTATTTGACTTTTCTGAGAGCGTCTGAGCAAAATCAGCTCTAGATGTACTGTTTTCTAACTGATCTTGACCTCATCCTCCATGTGGAAGAGAACTAGGGCAAAGACAGTAAACCTATGGTGATCAATATAACATCACATTATTACCAATCAATCTGCTTCTTGCACTCTCTTTCCTGTCTTCTCTTTCTGCTTGGTTTAGCTTGACTATGATTAACATGGACACATGCAACTACGTGTACACTCATATAGATGGTTCTCTGTCACATGCACACAACATGTGCACACGTACACACACACACCACATACACACATATGCCATAAGGCGCCCCTGACAGGTATTGAATAGTCAATGCTGCAGAGCAGAGAAGAATCCTTGGTTATTCATGTGTGATAGTGTTGCTGCAGAGGACCCAGCTGGCTCTCACAGAGCTGTGTGTGTGTGTGTGTGTGTGTGTGTGTGTGTGTGTGTGTGTGTGTGTGTGTGTGTGTGTGTGAGGGAGAGAGAAACGGAGAGCATGTATGTGTCAGAGGCATGATTGCATGTGTGCGCGAGACTGTGCGTGTATCTATGTGTGTACACCTGTCAGTTTGAGCAAATTCACTCACCTGTGACGTCCTCATTCTGTCTCTCTGTAAGCCGTCACTGAGAGTGCTCCTCTCAAAGGCCCAGGCAACACACACACACACACACACACACACACACACACACACACACACACACACACACACACACACAGTCATATCAGCCTTGGGCAGGTGTTGAGATCACTGACTTCTGAAGAGGATTTCACCTATGGCAGTTTGAATGTGTGCCATGTATTTTCACCCTGAGTAATGAATGCTCTCCCTCTCTCTCAGTTTTGCACGTGTGTGTGTGTGTGCATGTCAGAGAGAGGAAAAGCCGAGGAAGAGAAAAAGAAAGGGTAGGGGCGGAGTGACACAAAAAAGAAAGTGTGAGAGGGCGGAAAAATGAGCTGGATGCAGAGCTCTGCATTTGTCTTTCGCTTCGGAGTCGTGCAGTTTCTATCAATGACTCTTCAGTTTTTCTGGGACATCACAGGCCGAGCTCTGTCAGAGTGACAGCAACGTCGAATCCTGCAGGACACAAACGCCCACATACACAACTGGAGACGTCTCTCATGTAGCAAAGCTGCATTCTCCCATCTAGTGGCCACATATGCACACGCACTCACATGCATGCAGTTATGGATGCATGCAGAGACGGGCAGAAACCAGCCAAACACACACACACACACACACACACACACACACACACACACACACACACACACACAGGTGATGAGGTTGCACTTAGGGCTGTTGGATATGCTTGAAATCGATATCTTGATGTTAAAAATAATGTTTTTTCCAATATCCATTTCTGCTGTACTACTTAGCAAATGAAATCAGTTGTACGGTGTCTTATGTGGCTCTGGAGGGAGCTTTCCAAAAGCTGAAAGAAAATAACTCATGCCATGATGTCTTTGTGATGTCATCAGGGTTATCTCATGCCTATAAATTTAGCCAATTACAAGCTTGTTTGAAAGATGTGAGCATTGACCAGACTTTGGCGGTTTAGCGAACATGCTACACCATGGGAAATGTGAAATCCTGACTCATATAGAGACTAAAAGTTAGAATATCTTGGCCTCTGCTGCTTTAATTTTGTCCGTTTTTATCTGTCTCCAACAAGTGCCCCAACTTCATGGAAGTGCACTGCTAAATCAATGAAGTACCCTTTTCATTTAGGTTAGCGTCTAATCGCTGAAGCACCCTCAGTTATGAATTGCCTCTTGAAAAATGTATTTTTAACGGGTAAGTAAAACTGCAAAATTCTGTGATTTTGAGTGTGAGGAAATGGCTTTTTGATGCATATGGATGCTTGGCGAGGACATTTTTTTAACTTTGGTCTAAAGTAAGTAAAAGTATTAAGAGCACATTTTTAGAATAAATTAAGCTTTGAATCAAAGACCATTTCTTTAAAGATCCAATATTAATCAGGCAGATCTGATTTACACACACAGCCATGATCACTGAGTCTTAATGTCAATAAAAATTTGATATTTTAAATATAGGAACTCTGTAGGTGTGACTCTGTCAGTTGTCATTGACTATGTGGAGTTGATGACTAAGCATTTACTCAAGTACTGTACTTGAAGTACAATTTCAAGGTACTTGTACTTGTGTATTTTCATTTTATGTGACTTCCTACTTGCACTTCACTACACTAAATTTACTTGATTTATTTAGTTACTAATTACTTTACAGATTCTGGTTTTTAATACAAAATATTATCAACAAATTAAATATTGTGTACTATTATAGATTAAGCTACCCAGCAGTATATAGAATAGTTATAATAAGGCCCACAGGCTATTTTGCATGATGAGCACTTTAACTTTTGGTACTCTAAGTATATTGTGATGCCAATGCTTTTGTTCTTCAACTTAAATAACATTTTGAACGCTTGGCATTTACTTGCAACTCCACTGTGGTGTTGCTGCTTTTACTCAAGTGAATGATCTGAGTACTTCTCCCCCCTCTGCATTGTTTACAGTCTTCTCTCTCCACCAGATAAACTTCCCCAGGCTACAGTGCATCAAGAGGAATGACATCTTAATCAACTTGTCTTGTTAAATAAGAGTTAAAGTCCAAACATTTTAATGAGACATCACAATTCATACTTCTATCAGCAGACTGTATCCTGACCTGTGAGTGAACTCCTGGCCTTTTGATTGGTTGTCAGCACGCCCCCCAGGGACACTAATGCCCTGGCAACAGACTCTTGCACTTTGAGGATAAATGTGAGGCTGGGACCACCTCTCCACTGCCAAAACCAATTGCTCATCAGCTGTGTGTGCGCGTGTGTGTCCGTGTGTGTGCGTGCGTGCAGTAAAACTTGTGGGTGTGGGGTGACATTATAAGCAGGTCTTGGAAATGATCTGATTGCATCTGTATTCTTAATATTTGTCTTGTGTATTTCAATGAATAATTCAAATGTACTCATTAAAAACGGTGTGTGCGCAGCTCTGAGTGTGTGCATGTGTGTGCGTGTGTGTGCACTGTGAGCACAGTGAACGTCACTTCTTCTGATGGTCTGAGTGAAGAACGCAGCTGCCACTTCATACTGCAATTATGCCATTGCAGAGTTGACAACTGGCCTGCACGCATCACTGTGACCACACATGTGAAAGTGTGCACACTCATTGGACTCATTACTCCGCTCACACATCACATCATGTTTTTTCATTGTAACTAACAACTATAAACAAGCACACATAGCATCCTACACGTGCACAATACAGACTTGGCTCTCAGTCTTGCAGTTTATGAATAGAGGCACATGTGGAGCTTGAAATTATCATCCTTCACTCATTTATTTTTATGTTATTTTCTCTTTTACCTATAACACCTCGAGGCTTCGCCTGCAATTCTCAGCTCTGCCCAAGGACACTGTCATGTCAGCCAATTAATGAACCACTGTGGCTACAGCGTGAAAACAGAAAGTAGGTGGCCACAGAGGTCACTGCTGTCACACAGGCCGAGTGCAGTTCTCTTTTTTCTCTCTGCTCGTTTGTCTCTTATGCCTTTTATCAGCTCATCCTGCTGCTGCTGCTTCTCTTCCTGCTATTTTGACATGACGGTGGGCTCAGAGGTGAGAGATGGAAACTGGCTGCTTCATTAGAAGAGGTTCGCTCTAATGATGGCTTCAGTTTTAGAAGCTGTGCAGGAGGTCATGTAGTAGGTACTTAAAATTATGTCTGTTTGGAGGGCCACAGTATTTATTCCCATAATTGGTATTTACAAAATATTTTAGTCAGACATCTGCTCGTGAGCTCAATCAGATCTTCTAATTGCATTTTCCTTTGCAAAGCACTTAACGTCCTGATACTTTGCTTTGTTGACAGCTTCTTTGTGGATGCAGTCCCATTTTTTTATGAACTGTCATTCATGCAGCAGTTATTTGTTGCCCACACATGCGTTCAGTTTGGAGGGGATCAACTGGATCAACTGGATTAATTAGATAACCAATTAGACAAGACATAATAATCACAGCATTTGCACGTATTATTTTCGTATTTCATTATAATGAAATGTCTTTTCTTAATACAGACTATACTGTGTACACTGCTGTGCTCATCTGATTTGCCTTCAGTGCTTTTTAACCAACGCACACTCAGATCAGCTCCATGCACATGACACGCAGGTCACCGACCGACGTCATCGCGCTCCTCAACGGTCCCGTCTGACGTAATCACGCACCGTTTCCAAACAATGCTCAGGAAAAAGCCACGTTGACGATCCAGACTGAAGTGAAGTCCACAATTTGAGGCAGAATAAAGCGGGAATCTGTTTCTGTCACACGCTCCGGTTCCTTCTCGTCGCAGACCGCAGACCGGAGCCGACATGTCATCCCCGCCGAAGGAGAAAATCGAAACCAAAGGAGGACGTCTCCCTGCAGGTAAGGCTCCTCTGGCTGCTGTGTTGTTTTTCAGAGCTTCCTATATGCAGCTGGAGGCCTTTGTTTCTGCTGTATCTTAAACCAAAAGTCACATGATGGTGATGAGCGTTAGTGCGATCACTACACTTCGACTGAGAGCGTGTTTTAGCCTTCACGGTCGCGTGCGGTGCAGTCTGCCCTATTTCTCAATTTCGCACATTTCTCTACTTCCTGATTGGCCTGCGATCTCGCAACATCATTAAACCTGGTCCGAGTGCAGCGATCGGTACTCGACTGCACGGGTTTTAGGTACAGCGTTGCGTTTAGCGCTGCTGGGTGGCGCTGACGTGGAGGTCGTAGCTCCAGCCTGGTGGATGTAGGCAGCAGGACGACAGATAAGGTGTACGTGGACATGAGCGGTGTGGCAGGGCGCTGGGCCTCCGCAGCTGCAGGACTGATGAGATAGCACAGTGTGATAAGAGATGCACCTCGCACCCAAACTGTGATTAGTGGGAGGCCCTCAGCACACAGAGGCTGTTAAACAAACATGCCCATATGTTAATGTCGGTGTATGAGCACTGAAGAGACCACTGGCATTCTCATTTCTATGATCATACGTCTGCAATGAGGCCAAAAGGTCAAGGCCTGCAACGCAACAGCAGCCCTGCAGCTGCTTACAGCTCAGGGTCTTGGTCAAGGACACTTGGGCAGGGTAGCTGCGTGCCAACGCAGCCGATTTAACCTTATCATACACTTAATTATTAAGATGAAGTCAAAACTGTTACATTGCACGTGATGTTTTATATCAGCATCTTTGATTTTACATTGTATCATTTTTAATAAGCATCTATTCTTAAATAATTGTGTCACTTCATGTGGTAATCTGTGTCCTGTGTGTGTGTTGCAGTGAAGGCAGGAGGGATGAGGATAGTGCAGAAGCACCAGGCCGCCGCCGCTGCAGAACCGCCGCAGAAAGAAGAGGATGAAGAGGAGTACGTCAGCAGCAGGTACCACACCCACACAGTCGTGGAGGGATTGCGGTTCAGGGACCTCCTCACCCCTTTGGTCACTGGGTCAGAGCCTCTATTTGAAGCGATTGTCAAGATTTCTTATTGGAAAGTCAATGAAGTGACCACAAAGAGACACACGGTGATCTAAAGCTTGTGTGCGCATGAAAGGTCATAGCCATGTTTGTGTGGACTAGGCGTAAGTGTCTTGTGTGGGGGAGGTGGGACCTTGTCATGTCTGTGCTCGAGGCCCCATTGTCTCATAATCCATCCATCCACACAGTGAGGACGCACACAAACAGCTCCATATGTTCACTGCAGAGATAAAACTGGTTTGGTATTCTGCACAGTTCGACTGAAACACTGTGCAACATACCACTTGGTGGTGTTTTGTAAGATGGTAATCACACCCACACACACTGCGAATTGTCAACTAAGCAATTTAGCTGCTTCCACTTTTCTATAAGGCTTTACTGTAGGCAGTTTTGCTGCAGACGTGTTGTGTACTCTTCACCAGCTAATTCGGTAAACAACATAATTACTGCGTAATTACAGCATTAACTTGAGCGGCCCATTCAGCAGTCGCTATTGTTTGCTATAAGCAGCCTTGGTTTGCATGTTTTACATCACACTGCCTCTGTATGCCAGTGTCAATAATTGTTCTGTTACCCTTTTAGCATGTTTTGGCATTTGCTGCGTGAATGCAGTGTTTGTACTGAGGTCACTGCGCTCCGCCACGGAGGTGGTGCAAGCTTATTTTCAGCGCAGTCGTGTGCGCGCGCTTCCACAGCCTCATATGTCCACTCAATATTCATGAGGACCCGTCAGCTATGTGCAAATCAGTACAGGTGGCGTATTCACACCACATATCGGTTTGCATGCATGTGTGCGTGTGTGCTAATCAGAGGCGATGAATGAGAACTGGCGTGCAGCGTACAGCAGTGAGCAGGGTTCAAGAGCATCGCTAACTGTGAAGAAAGTTTGCGCTCATGTACTTTATACACACACACACACTAAATTATATCTTTTCAGAGCAGGAATAGTGTTAAACCTGTCTGTGGCCAGAAATAATTTTCTTTGCTCTCCTCTCCTTTGTGCCAAGATGAGTGGCCATAATAGGCAGAGCATTAACACCAAAAGTCAGGTCAAGTAGATAACAGAAGAACAAAAACAACACGCAAGCTCGGCTGATATGTGCTTCTCAAGGATAAATGCCTGCTTGAGGAGGAGAGAGCACTCCAGACTGTAAGAGAGGCCGTCCTTCATTCCAGTGGGAGCAGACACTGACCGTCGTTCCAGCCCGTTGAAGATGTTCTTCAGAGGTTGTGGAGTCACACTGGAGGTCTTTGAGAATTCCGCTGGAGCTGCAGATAATGATTATTTGTTTATTAGTTTTATTTTTTGCATACAGTCTTACTTGAAGACAGTTAGTTCCCCAAAAGCTTCCCTGCAGAGCTTGCAGTCAAAGAAGAGGAATCATTACACGGGCTGTGAAGATAAATTAGACAAATTGTGCATTTAAATCACCGAGGGAAACCATTTAGAATCGTCCTTTAGCTTGATAAACTCCTCTTGGCCCGGCTGTGTAAACGCAGGTTTGCCTTCCTTCTGTGAAATGTTTATCTTAAACTAAAAATTACCTGTCAGCGCGTCCAAAAAGAGAGGCTTAGTAACTGCACTCCATCAGTAAATACAGTCAGCGAGGCTCTCTCACTCACACACACTCTGTCTGTCCCTCTCTGTGTCACACTGATGGACGTCTAGCAGGTGGCTACTGGGTAAATTTCGCATTAGTAGCAGCCAGTGAAGCGTTGTAGTCAGGGGAACACCTGCCGTACCCAATCTAGCCGAGATGGACAGATGGGGCAAAGAGAGAGCGAGGGAGAGCGATAGGTGGCTGGGATTATGGCGAGGAGGAGAGGGGGGAGTATTATGGTATGGGAAGCGAGGGATGCCACAGCGATATGGAGATAAGAAAGAGGAGAGGCTTTATCGGGTAAGAGAAGGCACAGGCGAGAAAGAGAGGCATAAGCCGGAGCAAACTGCTGACCCGTGAGAGGCTGCCTGCCTGCTAACTGTCAGGTGAATGTGTTTTTCAAATGCATCAGGAAAAGATCCAGTGTTTCTTCCTCTGTGTAAAAGATGTGAGAGTTTAGAGAAGAAGAAACGGGAGAGACAGAGGGAGACATGGCGAAGGAGGCAAACAGATGAACATATGGTCCTCTCATCACTGGACGTGTCGGATGTATGGATTACGAACCGCTCGCACATCGTTTGGACGAGACTACCAGCTCCACTGCATCCAAGGCGGTGGCAGGCCTCATGGCAGTTGCACTGTCACCTCTCCTACATATTCTGGTGAGAGGTGGAAATGTTCCAGAGCCTGCGAAGAAGAGCGGACGGCACTGCGTGTACGCTCGGCTTAATCACCGCGCACGTACACAGTATGGAGGAATTGTTGTGAAATGTGCAGTAAGCTGACAGCTCATGGCGAAAAGTTGAGAGGAGAGAGAGAGGGAGGGAGGGAGGAAGGGTGGAGGGGGGAGAGGAAAGAGGAGGAGGAGGAGAGACAGGCAACAGGCATCAGTTTCTATAGCAACCACCACTTCGCCCACGGCAACAAACTTCCTGCTGCTCTGAAGCACAGAGAGATGGGTGGGGTCGCGGCGGTGGTGCTGAGGTGTGGTTTCAGAGCTGAAGACTGAGGCGAAAACACCACACAGACATGTTAATGCACATAAATTGGAGTTATTAGTTCAAATTTCCATTCCGTGCCTCCCTCTCCCTCCTCCCTCTCCCTCCGTCTCCTTTCCTCTAACTCCTCTCCTCGCCTGCCACAAAAGCGACTCCTCCCCAGGTTTCCTCGCAGCTCTCTACTGCCCCCTGCAGGCTCCGTCTGTCTCCACACGCAGCCCAGAGCACAGCAGAGGTCTTTATTACTTCTGGTTCCTCGCTCTGTGCGCGCCCTTCTCGGTATCTCTGCTCCGTTTCACCACACGGAGAGAACAGAGGTGTCAGCATAATCTTATGGCTGAAGCTTCTGTGTGGCATCTCGATTGAGGTATCAGGGCCCTGTTGTGACGCGTGATTAAAAAGTCTTAAACTGAGTGTCTGTCATCTATTTAGCGAGCGTTAGTAAAACCTGTCATTTGAGTGTGTCTGCAGAATGTGACTGCACGGTATCTGTGGATTTAACTGCCAGCATGCCGAAAATCTTACTCTCGTCTTGATGTCTGACTAAAAAAATAAAAAATGTATTACCCGTTTGAAGGAGTCAGATGCTTGTTAGCTGTCTGTCTCTCTGACAGGCTCACACCCCTCACTCCTGTCTGTCTGTGTAGTCGTGTCTTATCTGTCTGCTGGCTTTCTCTCTGGCCCGACTGTCCAGTCTGAGTAATAAGAGGCAGAAGTTTGATGCTTCAGACGCAGGGCTGACTTCTTCCTCCACCCTTGCTTTTTTTTTTTCTTGCAGCATGTTTTCGATGCTTCGGGATCCATCTGCAGATAGCATCAAGTGAGATAGACATTCGGCGGAATAGAGACATGTGATAAACCAGCGTGAAGTGAATAACAGCCCACGCCGTCTCAGTGTGCGAACGCATATCCAACCGAGCGTGCCTTTTCACCTCAGCCCCACGGTGTCACACCTCACTGTAGCTTCAGTTGAAATTGAAACTGAGGCGGCGGCTGCACAGATGCGCCGTGTGTCTCTGCAGCACGGTGTAAACCGCAAGTCTGGGTGGATCAGATCAGACCATGCAAAGTTGTTGTACCTACATGCAGCATGACACCTCACCAGGTGGGATCACGATTTAAGTTTAACCAACAGGTTCTTTCACCCCAGCACATGTAATGAATCCCCTGTTAGCATTTTCATACAGCTGTTTTTTTTTTTTCTTCATCTGGCACTTGCCATAAGCACGTGTATTCTCTCTATATTCCCCAGATGACCTTTTTTTTTTTAAACTCTGCTTTCAAGCCAATTGTTAGCACAAAGCTAGCAGCACCACTTCACAGCTAGCAGAGCATTCATTTGAATGAGGAAAGCTTGCGGCGCTAATATGCCATATTTTAGCTAATTGACATGCTAATAGAGAGCCTCTCAACCCCGCATTTTGACAAGTGGCTAGTCAGGGATAATCAGTGAAATTCCAAGCATTAAGTTAATAGCAAGGTGTAAATATTCTCATTAAGATAAGTAGCACAGGGCTATCGAGTGCCAGGATGCTGATTGCAGAGATGGAGGTTAGCCAGATGTGTTGAGAGTCGGTAACTGTTGACTGATTGTGATTAAAAAGTTGTGCGCATGAAATAAACCAGCAGATGTTTCAGATGTTCTGTTTTCCCAGGTGCTTAGATTCCCACTGCTGAGGTTGTGGTTTTTACGATGTGTGCGAGAAACTTTTCATCTTTTCAACACATTAGACTGTTAATGAGGTAAGCCCTGAGTCGGACATGCTTGCTGCTGTAGCTAATGTCTTTGAATGGAGTTTTGAAGGTGGCTACCACAACTGTACTCTTTTGCCGGGGGGGTGACGATGCCGTAAAATTAGACGGCGCTCGTTTGTCAAGTCAAGGTCGATACTTACCTCAGGTTCTGCATTCCTCCTCCTCCTCATCCTTTTCTCTGCCTGCGTTCCTTCCCTTTCTCTGAATGAGTGCTCGCCTCCCCTTCTCTCCTCTCCTCTCCTCTCCTCTCCTCTCCTCTCCTCTCCTCTCCTCTCCTCTCCTCTCCTCTAACAGTCTATTATTATATTGGTATTTCGCTCCCCTGTCCCTCTCGCCTCCCCCTCACCACTCCTCCCCCTCCTCTGTCTGCCCTGACCTGTCTTTACCCCTTCGTCCCCCTTCTTTCCTCCTCTTTTTCTTCTTCCTCTCCTTTTCTCCTCCTTTTCAAATCCTTTCATTTATCATCATCCTCCTCTTTAGTTCTCTTTTCCTCTCATAGCTTCAGCCTTCTCCCTCCTCCCTCCCTCCCCCCCTCCCCCTTCTCATCCAGAAGCTGTGAGCCCCAGTGTTTGGCCAGGATGAATGGGAGCTATTTAAGCTGCTGGCAGGTCCATCCGGTGTGTGCGTGTGTGCATGTGCATGTGTGTGTTTGTGTGATGCTAGACAGAGTGAGACCGTGGGTGTTGTGTGTTTCAACAACTTGGAATGTTCAAATTCAGGCTCACTGTCACTTTTTGAGGTTTTAAAGCAGCCAAATAAGGTAAACTTTTGTAGATGTTGCCAAACTGTATACACACTAAACTGCACCGTTAACCTACACACACAATGATTACATTACGCACAATCACCACAGACTAAAGCCCTGGACACACACTCTGCTTACTAAATTGTATATTGTTCTGTAAATAATTTTCTTTTCCTCTTGTTCTCCCTTTTTAGTCCACCAAAGGCCCCCATGATTGTGTCTGGAGTGGTTACAAAGGTAAGACACACACGCATACACTGTCAGACACACACACACAGACCACCAGCAGTGTTGAAATACGCATTATAAGGTGGTTTATATCTGGGACATGAGCTCTACAGGGAGAGGTAGAGGCTTAGCGCTGAGATGGAGTGAGAGAGAAGAGGGAAAATCAGGCAAAGCAGGGGGAGGAGAAGAAAATGAGGAGAGAAGCCGTGGATCGCCAGACAGAGAACGTGATAAAATAAAGGATTAGGATCAGTAATTATATCGCTGCAATTAAATATAATGCTGTGTTTTATTTATTTATTTTTTTATCTGTAAATCAATACTCTGCATGCCAGTCGCTTAACCGCAGAACACATCTGTGATTGGTTTGAAACATATGGAGTGATTGAATCCTTTTGCCAGGATTTATCAATTTGTCACTGTTTGTGATAAAGCCAGCCTGAAAATTAATAAAGAAAGAGAGAAAATGTTGACACTTCTCAACTGGAAAATGTAAAAAAAATATAAGAACCACTCTCTTAATATATCTAATTGTTGTGTTTATTGCATTTTCCTCTTATAATGTTTAATCTGGTGACACTTAACAGTACAGTATAACGCAGCTCAATGCAGCCGTATCATAAACTGCACCATAAAAATGAGCGCAGAGTGGAATCAGCACCTCTCAGCAGCCTCAACAGAAACTGAAGCCTCTCAAAGGCAGTCAGACAAATGTTAGAGTACATTATATGATCCAGGTATTGCTTTAACTGCGCTGACCTCTCTGTGTGTTTGTTTAGGCTCTGACAGCCTCGACCTGCCGCTTAGAAAAGCGGGTCAAAGTCTGTGAATGGTCCTGTTTGTGTGCATGTGTGTGTGTGTTCGTGTGAAAAACTGTCCTTGAGTCCCTGCGTGGCTCCGTTCCCTGCCTGTCAGACCAGGTAGATTGTTTGCGGAAGATTGCGGTGATATCAGCAAGGTGGCAGGCATCCCATTTATCCCCCGATCCTCCTCTAGCCATCCCATTCGCCCCCTATCACTGCCATCAAGCCCAGAGGCTAGCACTGCACAAATGCTCAGAAAAGTCTTTTAGGGGCTAAGTGAAACACTTCAGTCTGTGTGTGTGTGTGTGTGTGTGTGTGTGTGTGTGTGTGTGTGTGTGTGTGTGTGTGTGTGTGTGTGTGTGTGTGTGTGTGTGTGTGTGTGTGTGTGTGTGTGTGTGTGTGTGTGTGTGTGTGTGTGTGTGTGTAGTTTGTGGCCTGCAGGGATTTTATTTCAATGTAAAAACCAGGGCATTTCCTCGCCATGCGCATTCTATCTTTGCTTTCTCTTTGAATGTCAGAATGGCACTCTCAGATGCTTGCTTGTAAAACTTCTTTGACCAAAGGTGCTTCAGGTGGGTATCTGAAGTTAGGCTGGTTATATCAGGTAACATCTGCATTCAGATCACATCTCCTCCGCCCCACGGGGATCAGATCTCATCAGAAACTTCTATTGTGTACCCCCAGAAAGTAACAGATTGTTGAAAAGTGTATCTTAACAGGACAGCCTTCGAATGTTTTAAACAGAGAGATGGGAAAAGCATATAGGCTGACACAGTTCTGCTTTAGAATCATTTGCATAAAAAAGTCCATATTTCTCAAAGAAGAAAACATGCGGATGTGGGCAAATTCTCAAAATGCATTGAAGGAAATAACTGATCTTTTTTCGACTTTTAAAATATCCTTATTGAGAATATAAGTTTCAAACAAATTCAAAAAGATCAACCACTAGATCTTCTGGAGCCCCATGGACGTAAACACAGTATTAGAGGTCAGTACCTCACCCGCAGAAAATATGCCTTAAACACATTTTCACTGAAATCTTCTTAAAAATATTAAAAGGAAAATTAGGTTTGGAAACAAGACATAGCAAATATCACCTTCCTCCTCCAAACGAGTGTTTTATTTGCGTGCTGAAATGGCAAAAAGGCCAATCAACATGACTTCTGTGCACAGTGCGGTGCAGTAATCCAGTTAATTTATTGCATTGCTCCCATACTTCCGCTTCAGTCGGACAGCGACGGAGGAGAGCGAAGCTTTGAGCTGCGGGAGAGAGACGAAGGCCAGCTGGAGGTCAAATCCATCCACATCCCGTGCAGTTGGCAGTGGAATTGGCTTTAAATGAAAGAAACACACACACACACCCTGTAAATATGTAGCGCTGAGCTACGCACACACACAGGCAGGAAAAAAGTTGCGCTAATTCAGTAATAAACCAACACGCACAGAAAGAGAGGATTAGGGTCAGGCGAGGATGGTGTGGGCGGGCAAAGTTCAGCAGGAGGGCGTTCATTACACCAGTTATATAACTTCATCCTAAGAAATGAGAATATGAGGGAAGCATGTGTTTATTATGTTAATGATGGAGTAGTAACATCCACAACATCTGGACAGATGAGGCGCTTCAGTGAAACGGCAACTTAACTAAATCCTCCGATCCAGGACTTTAAGTGAGAGAATTAAAGCTTCAGTATTAATCCACTTCCATCATGCATGAGACAAAGTGGGTTTAATGTGTGCTTTTCATCAATGCAACGGGTTTCGAGCCCACCCCCGCGGCGCTGTATGTTAAACGCATTTCACAACCGAAGATAAGTGAGCGCGCTGTGCTACAGCCATAAATTTCACCCATCCACTTGAACTAATGTTTCTCTGTTAAATGGGATCGGGGTGATGAAGGCAAGAGAGAAGAGTAGCGCGAGAAAACAGGTAAATGAAGGTGTCTGACTCAAAGCGGCGAAGAACGGGAGGTGTAGGGAACAGGAGGAAGACAGAAAAGACACAGAAACACAGAGGAAGAGAGACGCCAATGCTGGCAGGTAAAGATAAAAAGAAAAGAAGGAAGGAATGGAGTCATGATTGCAGTAAGGTTTATTAAAATTCCGCATTCCTCTGTGAATGATCGAACGCCTGCTTTGATCCGATTTAGACGCGAGGCTGTTTATGTGCCTTTTTCTTGGAAT
The DNA here is from genome assembly GCF_039877785.1 of Chaetodon trifascialis. Classification (NCBI taxonomy): domain Eukaryota; kingdom Metazoa; phylum Chordata; class Actinopteri; order Chaetodontiformes; family Chaetodontidae; genus Chaetodon; species Chaetodon trifascialis. The sequence continues at coordinate 11,453,509 of NC_092073.1, forward strand.
AAGAGATTGAGGCTGCGGAGCAGATGAGCGGGGACAGATGAGTGCTCCATACTTCACCCTGCATGCACTTTGGGGATTTCCTCATTGTTATTATGATTATCTGAGAGAAAGGATTTAAAAATGGGGCATATACTGCACATACCACTCACACTGCACACATCCCTGTTCACTGTCCAGTTGATATCCATTCCACTGATCTTTCCCCCAGTTATAATATTAAATATATTAATATAATATATTAAATAATGCATAGTAGCGCATGGGTGGGAAGACGATGCATGAACTAATTTTGCAGTTCGAGCTTGAGTCTCTTCATGCAAAGCAGTGAGTGCGGTTCATTCTTTTCCCCTTGAATACTGTTGACTGACTGTGTCCTGTTCAGGGTGATAAGGACTTCACCCCTGCAGCTGCCCAGGTGGCCCACCAGAAGCCCCAGCCTTGTGTCCCCAAGCTGCCGCCCGTCCAGCACATCAACCAGCACATCCACCAGCCCCGCAAGTGAGCCGGGCAGCGGGCTGCGCTAACGGCTACGCTAAATCCACCAGCCGGCCTTCCCCAAAGGAACACATAGGATGAAGACGCCTCCCCACCCAGGCGCAGATCTGCCAAATAATCAAAGTAGTTTTTGTTAGCCTCTTATATTACATGTATGAGGAATTTATCAGCAACAGACACCCAATGCCAAACCAGCCATTGTAGAAGTCCCACCCTTTACACCCCACCTGCATTGGTGCTGCACTATTAGTTCTGCACTTTTCAGTCCTCTCCTTAAGAGGGATTGTTCTGACAGCTGTATCTTAAGGTGGTGTAAGTGCCTGGAGGGTCTTCTAAAATGGTCCTCACTCCAGGATCAAACATTAATGAAGAAAATGATCTCAGATCTGCGTCTGTCGGAGGGGGATTCTCACCCCAGCGATGTGCTGACCACTAGCACACATCGCAACAACCAGCCAATCACAGCAACCTATCAATCAGACCAACTGACCAACCAGTCACATCACAGTATTGAGCCCAAGCTCCAGCCTTCTACCTATGATCTTCGCTGACCAAAAGAACCAATCAACAAATCATGAGGTGGATACCAGTTTTTACATCATCCACATAAACCAAAAAGAAACACAGAAAGCAGCTTCCAAATTGCAGCATGGACCAGAGCTTAAGTAGCTAAATACTTGTAGTAATATAAATTGGTCATTTTCAATATAATAGATGCTGAATGAGGAGAACCGGTGGGATGCCCTTTCTCTGTAACAGTGGCTGTCAATAACCAAGCAGCTACTTGATACATGTCATTAGTGGCATGACTCACGATAGCTAGCTGCAGAAGCTAAACTAGCTCTTGGACCATATCAAAACCTGGGTATCTTTTGCTACAGTTTCCTTCTGTGTCACTGTTCTTACCTTTTACTTGGCAGAAAGGAGGCCCACTGATCTCTGATCTGCTCTCCATTTGTGCCCGCCTTGCTGGAGCTGTAATCATATCCATTCTTTCCTAGAAAAGTTAACTAATTTTAATGCAAACTCAAACTACTTAGTGAAAGTCTCGCAGCAGTGCCTCATTGCTTTGATTTCCAGAGTTTTTTCTTTGTCTCATTTGACTCACATGGAGTTACCCGCTACACACCAGAGTCGACTGGAATGAAAATGCAGCCAAAAATGTAACGAAATCTAAAGAAATTCATTTACTGCGAAGCGGCTGCGGGGTGCTTTGTGTTTGCAGTAACATTAGCCTGAACATCACAGGGAGTAATGTGCTTTTATTACAAGTTTAGCAAAGCATTGCAGAGAAGCAGTTTAGAAAACAGCGAGGCTCTTCACTGCGAGATGAAAGGTGCATTCAAGGTACATTCCATAGAAAAGTGTTTGAACAATTATGTCAATTATGTAACGGTTTGTCAGCTACATCTGTTTCTGCAGGTGTGACATATCAGAAATCTGCGTCAGCCACCAAAATCCACTTTGGCTTTTCCTTAAAAAGATGCATATCAACACACACGAACACGTGCTGCCCTTCTCCTGAATCACCCATCCCCTTACACTCAAGTGTCGTTTGTTTCAACACTAATGTTCAGGTTTCCAGGAAAGAAAGAAAGAAATTTATCTTGCCAAGAAGGAACGATTGCCTACGTTAATTTAAGTTTGAAAGAGTTTTATATTTGTTTTTGCTCGGTTCTTTTTCTTGAGTAAATTGTTCAAATTGTACAAATCTTTAGTCATTGAGTGGACTTAGGTATTAGGTGCGGTTGTCATAGTAAATAAAGATATAGACTATCTTAAAAAAGCCTTTGTCAGTGTGTCTATTTGAATGAAAGGAGTGTGTTTAAAAAAACGTTTTCTGCTCAATAACAGAAAGGCTGAATGATCCCATATTCTGTGCTCTGATGAAGTTCGGAGTAGTCCTGCTTGATGGACTGTGACCTGTACCTCACCTCAAGTATTTGAGCATCCCATGGTGAATTAGCACCCAGCACTGGGGGATTAGGGCTCAGCTGGTGTTTTGAAATGAAACAGAAGCACCTCCAAGAGTTGCCCGCTGCTTTTTTTTCCATTTACACACACACACACACACTCAATACACAGCGAGCACCAGGTGTTCGTGCATGTAATCCATCTTTACACAAGCATCTGCAACCAGGTGTTCTGTCAGTTTATGTTAGCCCAATAAACCAGCCAGCGCAGCCTTAGCCGGTGCGAGCCTCTGTCAGCAAGCTGAAACACCCCATTAAAGCCGACACAATCTCCTTCACTCTCCATGGTTGTATATAGTTCTCCCAGCGTGCCAGAGCTCTCATCCTCTGCCATGCCCTATTAGACTGCCTGGAAGGACAGAATGAGAGCTGGGCACTGCAAAAAAAAAAAAAAAAAAAAAAGTCAAGGAAATGCACAATGAAAAGATGTAGTCTTAAATCTCTGAATTTTGGTCAGAATTCATTTGCGTTGCTCGTCCTGCCAGGAAACGTTAGAGTATTTAGCACATAACAGACAATGCAAGGATTGGTTCACTTGTAAGCATCTGTCAGCAGGCCGAAGAGGCTATCTGTCTGTGTCAGTCTGACCCTGAAACATCCTCTTTTACAGTTCTTCTACACTGTAAAAACAGTCAAGGTTATAGTGTAGAGCACTTAACCCTCAGCGCAAGTCCTTCTCATTTATTGCCACTTAATTACATTATCCCTGAGTATACACCACCAGCTGTCGGGCATGTGGTCCTCAGGTACATTAAAACTGGCTTCAGCTAGTTGAGACTGGTTATTTCTGGGACTTAGCTGCCTGAAAACGTTCCACCGGTGCCGCGGTTTACTCTGACAGGCAACAGTGGCTGGAAAAAGGTATTTAGTCACTTAGATCAGGATCTTTTTGGATGCACTCATGGTCATTTTGATAATGCAGCAGTGCTAAAAAAAAAAAAAAAAAGTTACTGTGACATTTTGGCTCCAGCTTCACCAAACCGCTTGCTTTCCCAACTTCCTTTAAAAAAAAAAAAAAATCTTCCAAGCATCACACCACGGGTGGTGCTGCTCTGACGCGCATTGACTGGATTTTATGTAAAACTAACCTATTTTCTTTAATGTCGCTGTTGAAAATGTCTAAGATAAAGTATAATGCAGTACTTTTTTTTTATATCAAGTTTGGTGTTATCAAAACTCCTGGGAGAAGATTTTTTTGTGCGAGAGAGCTGCTCTCCACCAACTTCTCCTCACTTTTTATCAGCGAGGCCACGGCCACGGCCACTCGAGGTTCATTTTTAGTTCACACGTAGATAATCCTGATGCTGATTTAATTGCGAGACATTTTCATTTATTCATACTTTTCGGCATTTCAGAAATGGAATTCATTAAGAAGGACCTACTTTATCCCTGATTGCATCACAGCATCATTTCAAAGAATACTAAAAAAAGAAATTGAAATTATATAGCTGCCCTACCCTGAGCACTGGGATAGATTACATTTAGTTCTTGCTAAATTGGAGAAAAAATGGGGAAATTTATCATGACCATAAGGTTCACATTTTTGGGCATGTATTGTTTAGAAATAAAGCTTCAGATGTGGTTTGCTACTGTTTGGTTTGCTAGAGAGAAATGAAATAAATTAATAAATTATAGCTATTTTTTAACTTCCCTGTACTGTGTACACAGCCACACAGATATTGTTTCACGTTCCTTTTTGCTCATTTCACAGCACATATAGCACATATTTAAAAATAATTAACATCGTCAGTGTAATAGCTGTCACATCCTATAAAAAGACACAATATGAGAAACCCACATGTGACACATCACATCATCATTGCTAATTCTTATCATTTATGCTAAAATAAAGGTGTGACTTTTTAATCACAGAGCACGTAAGGAAGCAGCAATAATCTAAGACTTGTTAAATTATGTTCTTACATGTTATTTCATTATTAGTCTCTGTTGAAAGTAACAGAGACCTATCGAGGGGTGTCACCAATGAGAAAATTATTGCTGTGATCATTCATTGAGGATAATCATGATATTCATAACCTGTGCCATGCAACTTCTTCTCTGTCTAGCGTGCAGAATTTTTTAAGTGTTGTACCAAAACCAGCCAGCAGAGGGCCCCAAGTAAGGATTCCCCCCAAGTTCACAAGTTTGACAGAGGCACTCAGGGAGTGCTGATCTGGAATCAGGTCATCCTGTCTAAATCCCAGCCTCTAGCATCACAGCATGACATAATAGCTGTCACACTTTGAGTGGACAGCGGCCTGTATATTTGGCCATTTCAGAATTTCTATGAGGGATTTGGGTCGGGGAGGGGGGCAGTTGGGGGAATTGCTGACCAAGCCTGTGGCGCTTCATAATCTCAGGTTACAATCTAAGCCAACAGCTGTTTGAGCTACAACCATGACCTAAATATGAACTGATGCATTCAGGGCTAATAGGTTTTGTCTCCCTCCCATGCACACAACACATTCATGCAGTTCATTCCCCCACACTCTGTATGTGTGAACTTTGAATAGACGAACAAAACACAAACACATTATGCACAAATACTACCAGAATTCAACAGCCTGTCATAAACGTAAGATGTATTCCAAAGGAATTTTTCACCAGTTTCGGAAATACTGTATGAAAATGCTCCATGCTGACCGAGGAGACACTGCATACAGTAGACATAGCTGGCCGTGAGACTGCATTGCCAGCAAAAAGCCATTTTCATATGAAACATTTCCTTATATTAATGTTAAATATGTTAATCCTGCAACCACTTAGAGTTTGCTAAGTGCAGAGTTCAGTAAATGTTCGGTTTGCTCCTCTTTTGTCATGTTCAAATGACTTCCTCTGGGCAGTATCTAAGCAGATAATGCCACTCGGAAGCCAATGAAGTTTATTTGAAGAAATGATTTGGCTGTGCAATACCCTTGTAACCCCATAGCAAGTCATCACCATGTATATTAGACACACACACTCTTGGATGGCACTTAAGCTGCAATCGCCACGAGGAGCCACGACCGTGAAATTGTGCTCTCGAAAAATCCCGACAATGTTATATCACTGCTCTCCTCGTGGCTCTGTGTGTTTAAACTCACGGCTTTTTTTCCCCATTATTTTCACTGTTCTAATGTTAAAACGGGGGGCTGACCCTATTGTTCTATAATGGGTCGGCTGCCTTTATCAGAGGGGGCCATATGTTAGGGATTATCACTTCCAGTTCTACTAGTACTGTCACATTGATCGAGGCTCACCCCTAACTCTGACTTATTTGTGAAAATCAAGGAGAAATGCAAAAAATAAAAAATAAATCCCATCATTTTCTCATTAAGTTCCCAACACATCACGTCCGAGGCGCTTGAAACTGTAACAGCGTCATTTGGCTCAATCACAATCACAGTCACTGTTAGCAGAAGTGTTTTATTTCGTCCACGTCATCCACACCAAACTCACACGTCTGAGAGCCTCATTCATTGCATGTTAGTTTATCTCTATTATAACCAGAGTCAATGTGGTTTTGCAATGTAAACATCTGGAGCGTTTGCATTTTCTTATTTAAGCGTCACGTCACAGTAGTGCTCTGCATTTCAGTCTCGCTCTCCAACATTAAGACTAGAAAACAGACTTGTTTATATATACGTGAAAAAGTCCATGTTGAATAAAAAAAAATAAAGGTTTGTCATCAAAAAGCATTAAAATCTCTAATATAAAATATATATGCGAAATACATTCGTGGGTTCATCATTATAAAGCAAAACAAAAAGCATCTAAAATCACTGCTGTCAAATGCCATTAATATTCTATGTGAGCTTATGTTTAGCATTCTAAGTCAATATGACATGCCCATTAGTATTCTCCGCTGAATTATTATAAAGACATTATTCCATAACATCTTTAATAAATTGCTTCTTTTTTTTAGGCAGAAAAATAAACACATTTCTGCTTACAATCCCAAAGAATGTGTGTGTTAATTAGTGTCTTCTGCTCCAACACAGTGTGACACCCTACAGAAACACCGCTGTATTGAGCACCCAAAGCGTAACAAACTATACAGTAGACTTGGCCATCCATTAAAAAAAAAGCAATAAATATGAAAAATAAGTTAGCTACAAACATTTCAAGTATCAAATCCCCTGGGTATTCGCTGTATGACATCATAAAGGACACTGAGCATCGCGCACTTCTGTCAAAGCTCTGGCAGCCATTTTTCCGAGGCCAACCAGCAACAGCAACCTTCAGTCTTCAGACCTCTTTCAGGAACACTGTTGGTAATTTTAGGCTCACCCTGAGCACAGAAACTGTAGAGAAACAAAAGAAAAATCTATTAAAATCAATGGTCTCTCCAGATTTTGTCTCTTTTTGGGGTAGTGTACATGACAACCTCTGAGGCAATGATATCATTTCCTTTTCCCGGCAGCAAGGTGTCTCTTGGTTATAGCCTCCAGCCTCCTCCTCTCAGCCTCCTCGGCTTTCCTCCGCTCTTCTTTTAGCTCCTTGTACCGCCACTTTGGGATCTGCAGCAGGTGCCCCCCTCCGTCTTTGGCGGTGCTCTTCCTCCGGATCTTTTCTGGTTCATAAGTGGACGGGGGGGCCTTGGACACCCTCACTTTTGGGATGCTGAACCCCGGCCTGACGCTGCTCCTCCTCAGCACCATGTGCATGGGCAGCAGGCTGGTTCTCCGCAGCTCCAGGGCTTCGTTATAAGTCACCATGCCCTGGCTGGAGCTCCTGTGTCGAGGCACCAGGCTCTGGGCCTGAAGGCTGGCCCGGCGGTCTGCTGAGTTCTTGGCCACCAGTGTGACCCGGGAGTTCTGGAAGAGTTTGAGATGGCTGTCCACCCTGTCAGGGTTGACAGAGCGGAGCTCTTTGGCGCGCTGCTGGCGGATGATCTCAGGAACTGCGTGGCGCCGTTTGCCCACACTTGGAGGGCTGTCAGGACACACCTGAACAATATGAATAGGATGGAATTACTAATTGTAATATCAGAATTTTTGGGGTTCTACAATTCTGGCTGCTTAATGAACACAAATCAGTGCTTTAGCAGTGTACTGCAGTTACTGGTAATCTTGCATGAATAACCTGCTTATCAGATAAGGCTGCTGTTAATTATATCCTTTAATTATTCTGAATAAATCCCATGAAAATGCAGAGAATTTGTTGATAAAAATTAAAGATACATTAGCGGCAGATTTATCCTTTAATGGCATTATTACACAATATTATTAATAGTTTATTTGCACACTGATTCTATGAAACAGCAGTGATAGAACTGTTTCATCCCACGACTTGATAAAAAAAAAAATCAGAAGTAATTCGCATGCAAGTGCAAAAGCACACAATTATCGACTGTTCTGTCAAATTTCAAGTCTGTGGAAGGTGATTTGCACGCTGAACAAGAATGTTTGGCTCCATCAGAAGATAAGAAAATAAGCTCCGGTATCTCCAACTGTGCTGCGAACGTGCAGACACCACCAGGAATAATGCAGAGGAGAGCAACTTTATAGACTTTAAAAAATCCTTCCTTATCACAAAGACTCATCACCTGTATGTTAATTACTTCACCTTTTCTCATCTTAAATTTGCTTGTTGGTGTGAGGGAGTAAGCGAGGGACATGAGGGTTGGGGTACATGTGTTCCTGGATCCTGTGGAGTTTGTTTAATTGGCATTTAATGCTGATTGGAGCTTAATTACTCACTGTATGGCATGCCACTGCAATGAAAGGGCTGCTCATGGCGGTTGTAATCGAGACCATGTGGTCGATGACACCTTCATCCTCGGGGTTGGTGACATTGGCGATGTTGAAGACGGTCCGCACAGTGTCTGATAGGCGCTTCAGACAGCCACGGGGCTCCTGGGCTTTGGCTACCAGTGATGCAAGTGGAGGCCACTCTAGACTGGGAGAACAAATTTGATAAAAATTCACTGCACACTGTCAATTTTCCTCTGCAGCGTCATAAAGTCAGTCATTGCCTCTCTCAGGACTACTTCTGCATTATGTTTTTGTGTTGCTTGATGCATGTGCAATACTAGGTATAGTTTATTCTTCGCCTTTTCCAATCAATCAATGGCTACTTGCACTGACGCTCCATATATTTACTGTGTGGCATGTCTTAATCTCTGTATCTTGCAGCCAATAGCCAAAAACAAACATGAACCCAAATGTGTCAGGAAAGACCTGCACAGAAACACCAATGACTTGTGCGTAACTACATAGCTTGAATGCTAGTCAGGATTATTTCTACAAAGCCAGCTGGCAGGAATAGACTGTGTTCTCGAGACAGAATCAAGACGCTGAGTTGTGGGGTAGATTGAGTGAAGAAGTAGAGAAAAGTAACTCAGCACCTCGAGGCAAAAAGGTTCATCGTAACACTTTTTTTTGCAACATAATTGAAGTGTAAACAAGGTAACGCCTCTCTGATTTCCATAAAAATTGCAGTTCCCCTGAAAACTAGATTAATATTTTCTTTATACACGTAAATCTGCCTGTCTTGCACCGCCATGATGAAATGCACCACTGCTTCAGATGTTGGCGTATGAGACATTGGCCATGACACACAGACATACAGAGACACAGCTACAGTTTACCTGTATGTATCACAGTACTGGCGGGGGCAGGGCCGTTCCATCAGGCGTGTCATCACCCAGGCAGTTTCATAACGGCCCGTAAATAAAGCCCACTCCCTCGCAGTCAAATGGCGGCCAAAGTCCCTGGCGTTCAGGGCAGCTCCTGGAAGAAGAAGATTAAATATCTCAACGAAAGGACGTAGCAGAAGGTCGATACGCAGAGATGTGGGTTAAAAGATAAGAAGGTGGAAGTAGAAAGAGTTACATGTACTGAAGAGGAGAAGAAGGCTGACGACAGATGTAAGTGCTCACAATGCCAAAATAAACAAATTAATCTATAAGGAGTCATTCCCACCATTACATCCTGATAATGAGGCCCGTCTTGATAATTTGGTATCAAATCTCTTCATTAGTTCCATAGTTATGGCTAAAAAGGAAATAGTCATCTGATAACACAAATCTGAATCACAGCCAAAACTTATTCAAATTGTCCATCTGTCCACTAATTTTCTGAAAATCTGTTCATAGTTTTCTGAGCTGCCCCGATGGCACAACAATGGCAGAATAAACAACATCTTTTTTGACTGTAATCAGTAAAATCTTCCACCTAAAAAAAATGCAGGTATTTTGTAAAACGCAGACACATGAGCGACCCGCTGCGAGGCTTTGCCGACCCCTAGTGGAGGCCGGGGCCCCCCAGGTTGGGAAGCGGAGCTTTAGAGGTTTGTGCATTAGGTGTCATTTTCCTCACCTGCCATCATGAGCGCGCGCACGCATTCCACCCTGCCCTGCATGGCGGCTTTCATCAGAGCGGTGAAGCCGTGGCAGTTCCTCCTCTCGATGTCCAGCCCAGAGTAGTAGTTGAGCAGGTAGTTGGTGATTGTTATGTGGCCTTGAAGAACAGAGGGACGGACAGTAGTTACTGTTGGTCACATACACACTTGTCATATTTTGGACACTGCTGCTCCTTATTTGCTTCCACACACTCCTCACTTCCATGAATGCGATGCAGACTTGCGTTTTTAATGCTTTTTATGCTGTGTGTTCTTCTGTGTCAGCATTAATGTCAAACTGTCCGAGTGTGTGTATTTGTATCAGTGTGCAAATGTTCAACGGTGCTGTGAACCAGCCTGTCAGTGTGTGTGTGTGTTTGTATGTAACAAACCCATTGTCTGATACACTACTGCGTCCACTCGTGTGTGTGTGTGTGTGTTACCTGCTTGAGCGGCAGTGATGAGAGCTGTGTTCCCCTCGCTGTCCTGCCAGTTGACATCCAGATACGGACACTGAGACAGCGCTATGACCACGTCCACGTAACCTTGGTAACATGCAACCAACAGCCCTATCTGAGAAAAAAAAGTGACAGGAGAGGAGATAGAGGAAGAGGAGTTAAAAGACGAGGGAAAGGGAGAGAGGCTTAAGGGTGGAATCAGCAAAAATGTTCAGGAACACAAACTCGCCAAAGGAGATGAAGTAAAACTGCAGTAAAGTGCTGACAGAGAGGAAGCAGTACGAAGAAAAATGCGATTACGGCAGCCAGTGTCAGTAGAAATCCACGAGACCAGGAGATCTTTGTGCATCTTTCAAAACTAACTCCCTTGAATAAATGTGACAACTGTTGTCTTTTCATTGAGAGCTGAACCGACTTGAACTCAGCGGAAAAAGAAACTGTCTCCCCGTCTGATTGTCGCTGGTGTGTGTGTGTGTTTGCGCGCCTGTGTGTGTGTTCGTGCCAGAACAGGAACCCTTTTATGTGTGTGTGTGTGTGTGTGTGTGTGTGTATCTGTGTAAATGTTAGTCTGCGAGCGTGTGAGTCTTGGAAAACTCCTGGAAATGCTGGGTGCTTTCCGGAAGGTGCGCACTTCATCAGCCAAGACAAACAAGTTTACCAGCAGAGAAGAGAGCTGCGAGCAGCAGGAACACAGAGTTCTCAGCTGACATATTATATACATGGTGTACTTATACATTTATACATGAACTGTTTCTGTTAGAAAGTCTCTCACTGGATGGGTCAGAGCGCCGGTGGATAAATGCTGATGCTTGGATTTTCTCAAAGTAGGCAATATATTAAAATATTAATCTGGTTTCAAGATGACTTTTGACAGCAGAAGCATAAATGTACTGCATTTAAATCTGTAAATGACTGCGTTTCAACTCCATGCAAAAGATGACAAAACAAAACAAAACAAAAAAAGAATGCATACACGGGCTCGCAGGCGTAACCTCAGAAGCCGGAGCCCTCGGAAAAATTGAATTTGCAGCGCAGTCAGACAAACAACAATGTGTTGTTCTTAACGACCTATTAATTGGCAAGCATTGGCAGACCCAACAGGGACTCTTCATTAGTGCTTTATTAAAGCCAGGTGTGCTGCAAAGGTCAACCAGTCAGCCCTACTCCATGTCAAAGCACGCAGACATCAGCGCCAAGGCAAACATTTATGTATTCTCCTTCAGGTGCCTGCTGAGAGTCATCAAGACACAGCGCAGGCATTTTAATTTAGACCTTGTGTTTCCCCAATGCGCTTATACCTCTTCATGTAAGTTTCATTTTCCAGTGAATGCACCGCTTGAGATTGAACCAACTTCGCTAAAATAGAGAGTGATAAAAGCCAGTCAGCTGGCTGAGTCATACTGTACATCACCTCCAAGTAGGAGGTTTGCTGAAAGTACATGTCTTTTGTTAACATGCTGATTAAAACAGAAGACACCATTACTCTTATATTTAATGCCATGTGAATGTCAAACCTGTGCCATCTGTGCAAATATGTACTTATATATTTTTTCTACTGTGCAACAGCACAAAACACTGTAAAGCAAGGCAAGGCAATATTATTTTTACACTCTTTTTGTATATAATGTACATGTGTATACTTTATTATATTTTGTATCCCTTTTTCAACATCTCCTTTTTATTCTTGCTATTACTGCTGTCTGTAACAACTTAATTTCTCCAGTGTGGGATCAATAAAGTTTTATCTTATCTTGAAGAGTTAACAATCTGACTCAATTCAAACTTCACTGGCAAGAGTAAAGTTTCATAGAGTTTGGGTGAATTGTTGCGATTTTAACCAAATTTGATATTCTGTGAGTAGATCTGTTTTGTGAACCTGCTGCTGTGACATGATGTTCTTTTCATCAGAGCGCTCATAAAATCTACTTGATGCTTTGCTCCTCTTGGCACAATGCGTTTTTAGTCTTGGTTCCACGGCACACTGCGTTACTGCGCTAAATTATTCTCTCCAACTCTGATGTGGATGTGATCAAAAGTTCTGTCTCGCTGAAATGAATAAATACAATAATGAAGCCTGGTACAGAGAGGGCCTGGAGGTGGATAGAAAACCAAAGTTTGTGCCAGCCACCCCCACATCTACCTACTACCCACACACACACACACACACACACACACACACACACACACACACACGGACATGATACTGACAGGTCGTGTGAAAGGATAGAATTATATGAGCGTCTCCACATAATGAATTCTAAACAATATCACCACTCAAGTCAAAGTCAAATACAAAAGCTCATGCACTTCAATACATCGATCTTACACACAGTTGCAGAATGTTTCAGTGATTCTGTATTTAACCAGCATCAAGAATATATAAGCATCATCAACGTGCGACCTGTCATCTTCTTTAGGTTTAGTCCTCAGTGTGGGCTCAGTTAAAACGATGCCTTGCAGCATTTACAGTACCTGCATGATAGCTGTTTTCTCATCTGTGAGACGAACTGAGCTTAAACTTTTGACGAAGACGAGCCAAGCTGTCAGCCAGCTGGGTACGGAGTCACGGTGGTATTGTGAGCCCAGAGAGTTTTAAGGGGAAAAGGCGCTCCTGTGGAGCGACTTGTGGATTGTCTGGAAGGAGTTCACTCACGCTGGCACAGCTCCAGATAGCTCTATCTGGTTAGACACACGCATGTGGAGCTTGTCTATGTCTTTCTCTTACTCTTCACACACACACGCACACACATTCTTGGCATCCCTCCAGCCTTGCTGTGATGTACTTAGCAGCATGCCCTACAGCATGTCTGGAGCAATCTCAGTCGTCTGACAATGTCCTATTTTCTCTGTGAACCTTTCTCACACACAAATACACCAGCGTTTAACTTCTTTTTCTTTTTTTTTTTTCCTCCCAGGCACTAGTTTTTTATACAGCCTGTCCCTATCATACACGCAAGAATGTTTGTTACATCTACTGGGCTCTGATGCTCTTTACCGGTGGCTGCTGGCAATGTTGGTGACTGAAGAATCAGAGAGAAGAGTACCAGCGAAATGCACTCACAAGCACACGACTGCAGACACAAACATGAATGCAGAAAAGGCAATCATGTGCTACATAATATTATCCACTCAATGGCTAACTCTGAGGCTAAAGGGCTAAAAATAACATCACCAGGCCGCTCAACAACCCTGAAACAATCAAGAGAGGTACTTCCATGGATGGATGAGTGTGTGCACTGCATGCTTGCAAGATAGAGATGGGGTAAAATGTGAAGTGAGACGCTGACAGAGATTCAAATCCTCGCTGATACTTTTTGGAGGATTATGTATTTTGTATATAGGCCAAATGAAGATGTAGACTACAGCAATTTTAAAGCTTTTCATTGTGTGATAGTGATGGATGTGGACTTATGTCCTCCTCTGACTGTAATCTCGTCTGTTTCATCACACTGGATTGGAGCTGCCTTCATAAAGTGTGCTTTTTACACCTAAACTTAATGCACACCTTTTCTTTTATAATGGCGTGTAAAGTATAAAATAGAAAACCTGGTCAGAGCCACTGCAAAGATCCTGCACACAACACCGATCCCAAGACAGTTAAGACCTGTCGTGTGTTCAAAACTACAGTATATTAATATTCACTGACTGCAAGACCAGTTTACCCTGATCTTTGCCTGTTAGGTTGTTGCAATTGAAGTGATATAACTATTTTTTTGTGCCTTACAAAGCAATTTAAGTACCAGCCTCATTAATTAGAACCAAAAACACTTGGCTAATCCACCAGCATTTGTCACCGTATAAAAAAAAAAGGATGAGAACAATTTTATCTGAATAAGTACACAGGACAGAACAGACCAATGTGACAATTACAGAGATTCTTAGCCAAAAGAAGTTGTAGTTGAACTTAAGCTTGCATTTGTCGTCAAGGTGAGTGGGCCATGATGCACTCTGACACACCCACACACAAATACACACAAATTCTGGTCAACATATTATTAGCCCCTGTAGACAGACACACACAGACCCACAGACAAAGACACAAACACACACACTCACAAAGTAATCTGAGGAATATCCAGAGCCAGGAATAGAAAGGCTTAGCCGTATCAGTCTGACACAGAGAGAGAGCGTGGGGGAGGGAGAGAGACCGAACTGTGTATCTACAGTTAATGTAAGAATGCTGTAATAATTGGCTCCAATGAGGACAACACAATGCCCAGTGCAACCCTTTCCAGCCCGTCGAGTTGCAGTTTACGCTCATCTCTGTCCAGACTCATATCATGTACGCAGTGAAGACTGTGGACAGGATTTTAATGAAAGGTACTAAGTGTGTTTTTTGGTGAAAAGAAAGTTATCGCTATATTTGTATGATTCCAGTGAATCATTTCCAGTGAGAAACATGCTGTCTTCACTTAGAGACTATTTTTGCAGAGGAGCACAGAGGACTGATACAGAGCCTCATCACATGGTGCAACGACAAGCACCTGAAACTCAATATCAGCAGAACCAGTGAGCTTTTGGTGGACTACAATCCTTCAAATGTGGATGCTGCTGCTACAGATTGGAAAACGCGGATGCTTCAACCTGGCAGCACGAAAAAATCTATATAATCAGCACAGTTTCCAGGTGGACTCTCACGATTAGTGTCAACAGTTCAGTATCTGACCACATGTGAAATATGGCCACAATGTCCCCATCTGTTCCCGAGTTATGGTGTCGAAGAACGGCCAGAAAAGTGCTTTTGCGAAACATTATGATCAGAGACGATTCAGAGACGAGAGACACCACACTTAAGAGTCATTTCCTGTATCTGGATCATGTGGGTGTTGGCTCTCACCGGCCCACTTAGGAGACATGTGGCAGGTCCTGAGTCTATTCACTCCAATAGGAGAAGTGAATGTTAGATTAGGACAGATTCTTTGACCCTACAGTCACTGCAGTGAACACTGGACTCACTTAGGAGACAGGAAGTGCAAACAATTTCGCACCACTGGTGCATCGTAAATGGGAACTCTTGTCATAGGGCATCTTTGTTATGATGTTACAGTGAAGTTGACCTTTGACCTTTCAGATACAAAATGTTATCACTTCATCATGTTATCCTATGAGACATTTGTGTGAAGTTTTGTCATAAATAGTGTATGAATTCGGATCTATTGCCACTAAACCTTTGAGTCCAAGTCAATGTTTGTTCCAAATATGAAGAAATTCCCTCAAGGTGCTTCTGAGATACTGAGTTCATGGGAATGGGATGGGATGGGGTGGAGGCAAAACGACTAAGACAGCATCCCAAACAAGTAGAAACCTGTTTAATCTCCCCATAATGTCCAATTGGCCTTCCACTGGGAGAGTAACCAAGTGCCTGCTTCCCTTGTGAGTTCCCCTATGTGACTTCCTCAATAAACCAAATTTTCTAAATATAAATCCTGCAAATCATCTGAACGTCAGATAACCTGTTCCTCTGCAGCCTGCATAATCCCAGTATAATATGTCGGTTTTGCATTTTACAGTAAATCTTTGTGCTCAAGAACGTGCACACATGTGCAGGAAATGCACTCCAGCCCGTCCTCAATCACATACCATACGCACTGACACACAGACGTACTGGGCCATGTTTCTGTCAATAGCCTCCCTGTTAGCCGTCTTTCTGTCTGCAGCTGAGCGTTCACATGGCTGCATCAAATCAGAAGTGTATGACTGTCACTTTGATTTTTCCACTCATCTATACTTGCTAGCAGCATCATGCTTATTACCATCTGCAGAGCCCGATTTCTGTCTCTCCCCGCCTGTGCCTCATTTAGTCCGCCTGCTTGTTGGTGTGATGGTCGATGCGCCTGTTGGTCAGCTGTGCTCCTCTGCCTGTCTGACACTCTGCGGTTGACTTTGTCGTCTGGTCCCTGAAACGTACTGTATACGTCCTTGTTTGTCACCCGATCTCACCCCGTTTGGAAAATTTGATTGTGTTCTGGAGCAGGAGTGTGCGTGTGTGTGTGTGCGTGTGTGTGAGGGAGAGTCAGGCAGGGTGGCCTAATTTAAGTTGATTGGATTCTGTGTGTGTGTGTGTGTGTGTGTGTGTGTGTGTGTGAGAGAGAGAGAGAGAGAGAGAGAAAGAGAGACTGTCCTAAACAGGGTCAGAGGCCTATGGACATTGATACAGTTGATACATGACATTAACACACACACACACACACACACACACACACACACACACACACACACACACACACACACACACACACACACATCTCCTAATGGTCAACATTCACAAGAGACCCTGATGTTTGTTGACCTGCATTCACCCCTTTTACAGCACAATGCCATTAGTTTGTTGAACTCTCATCCAGCCAGCAGCCATTAGTCACAGCACTGACAATACAGGGATTCTGACATCACAGCATATATAATAACTATGCCTTAATTAGAAGGAGAATCATTTACACGTGCTTGAATACGACCTACATAATGGCTTGTCATTGAATTTAGCATTCAGACCGTGTTTAGTTTAAGCATGGATTGTCTCTCACAAAGGGAACAGGGGACGTGCTCTGTCTGTTTATGTCAACAAGTGTTTGTCTGGATGATTCTGTTGTGATCAGGATTTCAAACAATGGATGCGACTGATAATTTGTGAAAAAAAAAGCATTCATTTTGTTAAGTGAACCCTCATCGTCGGCTGGAATATTTACAAAAAATGGCTGTACGGTCCACTGCAGGTCTACGGCTCGTGTCTATCAAATTTCCTTTGCATTCCTAAAGATCCATTTTGAAACATTTGTTCTTTCCTGTCATGTCACACTGTTTTTATTTATTTATTTTTTTTAAGCAAATGTTGCTTTGGGCTATTGGGCTTGTTTTTCTTCCATCATTTCATTATGAAACCTATTTCTGGACCATATTAATGTGATGTAACCGAGTGCTGGCTATAAACCAAACAGACCCTTGTGGATACTTTGAGTCCAAAATCTACCATTCCTGTTCACCACATCATATCAGACCACACACGGCTTATGCTTCCTTAATACCTTAACCTTTTCTGTGCAGCATGCAGTGAATGTACTAATTGAACTACCATTAACTACAGCCTCAGGTTTAATCTCTTGTGTTGGCACATATCCACCTCGCTGAAGTAACTTTCAGCACAGAAATCCCTATCAGCTCCTGCGCTGCTATTCTGTAGCTGACCCTGACATCTGACCTCTCTGTTGAAGGAGAACATTAGCATCAGAGGCAACAAAGTCTGTGCATGTAAATATGACTGAACCTCTTCTCTGCACCCTCAGAGCTTATTTAGCTCTCCAAGACAGTCTACAAAACATCAATACAGCCTACTCTTTCCAGAATGCATCAGTGTTAACATTAACTATTCTTAGTGATTCCACCTGTTTAGTCCACTTTAACTGCAAAAGGGATACGCTTTTGAACTATTTCTGTGCAGCCAGACAACAACACAATACTTCCATAAACTTCAGCTATAATTTAACACGACCGCCACAGTGGTTTCTTTGTCTTCCTGGTATGTAGTCCCTCTTTGTCTCGCACATCGCACTGTCAAGCTGTCTGCTATATCAGGATGTTGACATCTGCGCTCGGATGTTGAACACACACGCGCACACGTGCACTAATGAGCTAAACAGATTGATGTAAACGTGTTTCTGATGGATGTGTTTCCTAACCTGTATTGTGTCTGGGTGTGTGAGGTCGCAGGGCATAGCAAAGTGAATGGCGAATGCACTAGCACACATCCTAGTTCTGCATGCAACCACAGAGCTGCTACACACACACACACACACACACACACACACACACACACACACACACACACACACACACACACACACACACACACACACACAAACACACTATATGCAAGCTTGTGTTTTGGGGCGCTTACAAATGAATCCCCTCTATCTTACATTCCAATGATGTCATTCCTACTCTTCCTCATCAGTAATTACATACATACTGAGAATTAAAGAGGGAGAGGTGGTGAGAGAGGTATAGAAAAGAGGAGAAGAGACGCAAAGAAATGGGGGTTGCGAAAAGGTTAGAGATGCAAATTTGTGACGTAAGGTCAGTAGTATGAAAACTCAGACCAGCTGGGAAATGTTCAGTGGTGAAACTACAAGAATAAAACACACCCTTGCTCTGCAACTACAGGTTAGCTGCCTCTGACAAAGGCGCTGCACTCCAAACCTCTCTACCAGAGCTCTTTAGTTGCCAGCGGTAGAAGACTCTATAGCGATGTGCTGCTTCTGTGTAGAAAAAAAACTAACCTCACACAAATACTGTCACTATAATACATGATAAAAGGCGTGTGGTTCCTGTTCAGCACAGGGCTCATTGCCAGCTAATTCAATTACTGTTAAGCAAAATGTCCAGATCAATGGAAAGTAGCCCAACGTCCCATCTGTACGGATTGATCTCTTTGCTCTGGGCTGCAGTTCTTTGGCAGGCGTGAAGTGATACACAAGGTGTGAAGGGACGCGTGCTTTGATTGCACGCAATAAGCAGTAACTCTTTTGATAAATCACCTTTTGGGAAAAATCTAAATTTGTTTATGGAATTTTTAATAATTCAACAAACAGGCGCGGCTACTTTGCTATTGTCGAATTTATGGTTTTAAAATGCATCTTGGGTCATTAGCAAGGCTGTCCTTAGACACACGAATACCATCATCTCATTGGTAGATGTGTTTACCCACAGCCTCCCACAAATTGAATCCAACTCCAGAAATAAGAAAATGCAGTCAGATGCACTCCCACATACACATAAATGTGCCTGCATGACCACACACACACACACACACACACACACACACACACACACACACACACACACACACACACGCAGGCAGCCACAGGACTGTGAGTTCTGCTAACCATGAGAGACTTCGGTGTTTTTATAGAGCCTGAGGTTTCTCACCCTCGCAAAAATTGAGGTGTGTCAACACAGAGACCTGTCAGAAAAATGAAAAATGACTCAGGATAAGGGTGTGAGCTCATTATAGAAATAAACCGTCAAAGGAAAACAAGAAAACATATATAAGATTTAAAAATGAGGCATTTTCCAGCCAAGTCACATATCAAAATATCAGACAAATATTTGATTGTGAATTGAGTGATTATTAATCAGATCATTATTGCATTAAGTTAAAGATTTATTGAGACGTTTGTGTGATAGCCAACATGGGCCTGGAAAGTGAGACACTGCAGTAAGCTCGGACTTCCTTCATCTACTGAATGTGAGGCTTCTTCACTGAACCTGTTGCACGGAGTGACAGGCAGGTGATGGAGGCTGTCTGCAGACGGGCCTGTGTGTGGTGGCCAACTAATACCCAAAAAGTGCACCTGAAAAAAGCCATTGCTCCATAACTTGTCCATAAATGATGTGACTGCAGGCTTCTAAGAAATTCAACAAAGCCTTGTCCTTCACTCTAGTTTGTTACAAGTGATGTGTGACTACTGAAAGTATTAGTAAGAGGTTACTCAGTGCCCCTACTGTGTGCTCCGTACCCTGTTATTCCTGTCCTTCTCCTTGACCTCCTCCTCCTTCACTCCATGCCGTATCATTATCCGGACGATAGCCGCGTTGTTGGTGCAGCACGCCTGGAAAAAAGAGAGGGGCCGCGGGCTTTCCGGAGACGGGGTGCGCTCCGAGTCCGCGAACACATCATCCGGCGGGTAGAAGGAGTCGTCCGACGCGATGCTCCGGCAATCTTCCAAGTCCTCGAAGTCAACTTCTTCGAATTCATCATCGTCTTCCTCCCCTCCGTCGTCGTCGTCTTCATCCTCCTCATCGCACGAGCCCAGGTAATCCTCGTCAGAGTTGGACAGGGGCTCCTCAGCTATGGTCGGGTGGACTTGGGTGATGTTCCCCCCGACTTTTTGCTGCTGGAGCTGGAGCTGTTTGACCCGGACAGACGAAGCGCCTCCTCCATCCCTGTCGTCCGTGATAAGCACCATCTAACCCCCGAGCCTAGGGCACTGTCCTCGGGGTAGAGTGCAGCCTGGCACGCGGGGCGCTGGCATGGGACTGGCTGTCTCTGCAGACAAGAGCTGAAGCAAACTGCCGTACCCAAAAAGTCTTTTACATCGCCCACTGGAGCCTAAATTACACAAACTCCCTGACCCGTGGCGTGGACTAGTTGAGCATGTTGCGCGTGCAGTTGCCCATCAGTTACCCTCGGAGTTGTTGACGCTGTGCCCATCTGAGCCGTGAACGCCTCACGAAGTGCGCTCCCGACGCACTTATCCGGTTCCAGAGCACATTAATGGAAAAAGCAAATTGAAGTGGAGCTAAAGCAGAAAGTAAAACTGCTGCGCACACGACCGACCGTCCCATGTAGGGCGGAGAGAGACAGCAGCCTGATAACATACAGTCACTTAATCCGATTACACGGAACTGGGACCTCTCTCTCTCTCTCTCTCTCTCTCTCTCTCTCACACACACACTCACACACACACACACACACACACACACACACACACACACACACACACACACACACACACACACACACAAGAGATTAATTCTGCTCTGCTGTTACTGAAACATGAATGTTTTTAGAATATTCATACAGGGGTATATGAGGTTAAGTTTGATGAACAACATATTTATCTGTATATTGCTTTAGTAGGTCGTTTAAATTGAGATTTAAAAGAATGAAAAATTACAACAAATTTAAAAAATGTTGTCTGAGTCATACGCTGTGTGCTCTTTCAGTAAAACTAAAGTAGAAACAGGCAGTTTATGTGTGACTTCCCCCTCTATTCTTATCAGTTTTTTAAGCACCATGTGACAGCAAACACTGCATAAGTCAGAGTCACTTCTGGACACTTACAGTACTGTGTCTGACAAATTGTTTAGTTTGCCAAGTGTTTGTGGTTTCACTTGATATTGAAAGCAATAAGAATTTTAGGTTCTTCTCCTTTTAGAAAAAAAAAAAAATCCCCTGTGTATGAATTTACGATACATCTGATTCATGAAAACTCACACTGGGGAAAGAACAGCATGAAGTGCCAGCCTGTGAGTCAGCTATCACTTCACTGTCAACCAAAAAAGGTTCACCAAATATAAGGCAGGTTAGGTTCAAATTAAGCCATTAACATTATGTAAATGATTGTGGTATAGAGTAGTCTGTGATTCTGAGATCATTTATTTTACACACAGCCTCAGTGCATTGTGTTCAATTACCCCTCTCTCTCTCTCTCTCTCTCTCTCTCTCTCTCTCTCTCTCTCTCTCTCTCTCTCTATCTTTCTTGGCCAGCAGCCTGTAGAGATAATAGAGACATAGATTGGGCTTGTGTTTTTGTACATGTGTGTGGCCACTTTGGTCTCACAGACAAATCCATATTCATTTGCAGGAAAGCCAATGTTTTTATCTAGTCTGCAAAAAAACACTTTTTTATATATATATAAAAGTGAGTAAAACCATGACAAAAAAAAAATCAGCTGTGAGTGAGAACCTTGCTATTACAATAGATATCCTGCATATGGTAAGACACGGCTATGAGGTTTACACCAGTGAGGTACACATTTGACCTCTGCATCCTGTTTTGATGTTACCCAAAATATCTTTTATGTATATGGTTGTTTTCATTATGCACGAAAAGGTATCAGTAAAGACAGGGTAAAGCGAGAGGAGATGATCATAATTTGTGTGGATACATACACTATCCATCATCATGAGAATGTGTGCCTAAATGTTCCAGCATCATTATATTATTATTACAGGCCACAGCCAGATTTAGAGAGACGATCCTTTTTCTCCAGTAATTAATATCAGTTTGCTGACATCAACTGCTGTGGAAAATCCGAGTGCATAACAATCCCAGTGTGTACCCATTATTGCTATACCTTCATCTACCCCCAGCTGAGAGCTCTGCTCTCCTGTGGCTCCTCCATCTCTATGGTATCAGTCTGCTGCTGTGTGCTTGACAGTCAGTGTAAGCGCTTCCAGAGATAAATATCTGTTTCCCTGTCTGGTCAAGCCACAGACAAAAAAGCTCTCTGGTGAAGTTAGGCTTAGAGTGAATGTGTAAATGACACGCAAGACACTACTTCCTCACTCATCTACTAAAGCCTGTGTAGCTCTAAACTGGGTATTTTGCATGTGCGGGGGGACTTCACCCTGATCTATCCACCAGCATTTCTAGCGCTGCTCGGTGCAATGTTCAGCTGGATAAAGGTGTCAAAAAGGCAAGTTTGCTGCCAGTAAATATTGCTTGAGAATAAACTGATGTTTCAGGGGATGCAACTGAACAAGTGGAGTAAATTTAAATGGCAGAAGAGATGCCGGTTGCAAATCGTAATAGAAAACACTGCAAGTAGCCTGGAGAGCACTCTACAGCACAGTACAGATTTGTGTTCCTTGGCGTTATATGATGTTCAGACAGCTGTATTATGACTTCAAAGTGCTCACCGTGCTTTAGACCTGATCCCACATCCCCATATAGTGCAATATTGTAGAAAACTATCGAATGACCATTTGAAAAATCTTTTGTGTTGCACTCACTGTGATGCACATGCATTCACCCTCTGCACACATGAAGCCATGTCAGACTTAAGACACTTTGTAAACAGCACAACACTACCAAATAGCAGCACCACTTGCACAGCCAATTGCATTACCTGGGCTCAGAAGAAAAAGCTAAATCTCAGGACAGATAATGACAAAGAGCTCTTCTGTGAATGTGTGTGTGTGCCATGTAAATGCTGAGGTTTATACTGGGTCCCTGATCCCTATACATATTCAAGGCTCTTTTAGACAACTATATTTAGCCAGAGTAGAGCACTCAAAAGCTGTTCACATATTCTCTTTCTTTCTTCCATTTCTTGAAGGAGTCATCACTGTTGGAACCCCTAACCCTGAACACTACATGTGCAGTGACGACACTACTCCTGCCATGTTGCATTAGCTACTAATTTCTGCAACTTAGCTCTGTGTATCACCTATATAAGCAGACTGATAACTGTGGATGGAAACACAGGCAAGCAAATGTGCTTGTCGGACATAACAAGGACCTAACATCCACTTTAAGTATGCCTCAAGGTCTACAAATGAGAAGCACTGTAGGACAGGCTGTCTAATCAGAATGTCCCCTAAGTGGTTGTCTTAAATATGTCTTTGACCATCAGCACCGCCAGCAAAATATTTCTTTAAACTGTGAAATGACTGCAGTGTGGAGGGCTTGTCATATAAAAGGCCAGTGTTGATGGTAAATACACTTCTCCAACATCATCTTTCTCAGTAGAACTCATATATACCTGCACCCCACATGCACCTAATGAGCACGACCTTGGTGCTGGTAGTTTTAAACAAGCGCCTGCAGTGCCTCATTCAGTCATTCATTTATTCCCCCTTAAACCGCAAACAGCAAAACACCCCAACACAACATGGTCTCTCCTGCAGCATACCTGAAGCAGGAGTGCTACACAAAGATCTCCTGTGAGTCTCGTCTTGACACAAGCGCTGAACTGTTCAGGTTTGTGTAAGTGTGTGATGGTAAAGCCAACACGTGACCAAAGCTGAGTGTTTATGTCAGGGATTTACTGGGGCTGCTGGTGCCTGAGGAGATTTGCCTGAAAATGTTGTTTTTCCACTTCACAGCAAAGGCCTAACTTGCTGATTATTGATAGCTTGATTAGAAACACTTCATATTACTGCTTAATCAGTTAATGAGCCCAGGACAGACAACACTGTCTATGCAGAAGCTAAGGACCACACTTCAATCCAGGGACAGAAAAAGCTTTTGGTGCCAGTTGAATAGAGGAAATTCAATAATTAACTAATTTTATTCAGCCAGGAAAGGCCCTTAATTACATTCTGGTGATATGTGTTCATGTGCGGTTCATGTGCGTAAGAACAACTCCCAAACACAGCCTGGACAAATCAACTTCATGTATTGTTAGCATATTCCAGAAATGCTGTTAGACCCTCGACAAAATCAGTGTTAATAACGAACACGCAAAATGTGACACAGAATTAAACAACCCATGCTGTGAAGTGTGACAGCCACAAGCTACAAGTCCAGTTCTTCTTGCAGAGGAACTAATGGTTGTCCTCTTACACACAAACACACACACATAACCTGGCTGTCATGGTGAGGCAGAGCGGTCAAGCCAATGCGGAGGTGTTCTTAAATGCTGTTTTCTCGAATGGCTGCAGGATACCAGCTCCAACAAATCCCACAATGTGTTGAAATCAGTGGGAAACCTCCACCAATTTCTCTCTTGAAATACAAGGTAATTATTTATATTTCCGCGTGGAGTTCAGGTCTCAATAAATTAACTTTACATCTGCTAATGAGTGTCACAGCGGGGATTATGAGATCATTGTTGCATTAAGACAATAATGAGGCTTCAAGAGAAAAAACGCTTTGGGGGTGTTTGCTTTGATTGACAGGTGCCTGTCACTGGTGTCTGCTTGTTCACTCCACCTCAGCTTTAAGACGCTGGTGACTGGTCCATAATGTCCATGATCTCAGCAGATTATTTACACCAGATACAGTGCAGTGGTAGGCGTTTCCAGCTGACTCTCTTCAGGTCACACCAACATGCAACATGCTGCACCCTGCACTCAACAACACATCTTTTAAACGCAAAGGTTGAATTTTGACATTTCTGTCTCTCACTGCTCTTATTCAGCTCTAGAGGTTGCTCTGGCACAGTCTGATGAATCGGGAGGAGTTGAGTCCATATCCTCGTGATGGATGAAGTCCGCAGGTTTTATCATCCCGTGTTGGAGGTCCCTGGAATATATGTGTTTGCTGTTAGACATCTATGCCATACATTTATAGTACAATCTATAAGAAATGCATGCACAATCAAACAGCTAGTGAAAATAGATACTAATACAAACAGCCAAGCCTGACAATGAATTCTAGACTGAGTAAATCACTTAAATAACCCATTAATGTTTAAAAAAGTTCCCTTCAAAATAGACTACAGTAGGGCTGACTGATAAAATGCCCATGTTCTGCAACTTCAGAATACAGCATGAATCATGTTCTCCCTCATCCTTACCCTGAAATCTGTTACACAACAGCTACAGAGGGAAGGCTAAAATGGAGTCTTTGTGTCCGCTCTTTCTTCTCCTGTCTCTTTCACGCTTCTCTGCTACATTCGTCGTGTCCCTGGAGATGTGATGTTATGAGCAAAGCTCGAAGAAAGAGTAAAGGTTGTGCAACAATGTCCACCCTAGAGCTGAGATTCCTAAAGCGCTGACATCTTTGCAATGACATCATGTCGCTCCCGAGTTCCAACATCCTAAAACAATGGAGCATACAGCTCTGGAGCTGCACTGTATGAGCATTGTACGAGGGGATGCAACTAAAAATATGGTTTTGTTGAGGATAGGTAGATAATTGGTAAATACAGGAATATTTCAACCTTACCTCCTTGTCTTTAACACCAGACGTAATAATCAATATATGGTCACCCGAAACAAAGTAGTTTGGTTTGAGACAATGGACTGTTGCTCATTGTAGTTGCTATTGTGAGAGCATGATTTTTAAATAAACGCTTGCAGGAAGATGTGCAGAGGTGGATGTATGTCTCTAAGGCACAGAGGATTTAGTTTTTCTGGTGTTCTTCTCTTGTAATAAATAAACACAATGAAATGTGTCAGTTTCGCTTCTCTTGCCCACAGTCTGTATTTCAGTTAATAAAACAAAATGTGATTCATAACAGTAAAATTAAACCAAACCAATCAAACCCACCGGATGTCCTATTAAAAGCAGCAACAGGTTGTGCCTGTTAACAGTGAGAATGAACGTTATCCACAAACTGCAGCAGTTTCTTGTGCTCCACAAGTCAGCAATGTTCAGCTCTGCAAACTCAATCCCAGCAGTTCCTGGGCCACTGGAAAGTACCAATTTCAGATCAGGGACTTTCTGAGGCGGAGAAAATATGGCACCTGGAACCAAAACTGGAAGTTCCTGATTTCCTAAAAAAGTTTCTGGATTCTTGGAAAAGGTCACTATTCTCTATTTCTGCTTAGCAAATAGCGTTTAAGCCTTCTTGGAAAATCACATGTATCATATACATATATACAATCATATATATCAAGCTGGTTCACATCTACATCCTCATGCAAAATAGGCTATGGTTGTGTGGTGTTAATAAAAATAACAATATTTACAATGCTGTAAATCAATCATGATAGTTTCGATGGTCTTTGCAACCTAATATATCAGTTTCAGACTTCACCTGAACAGAAACAATCAATCTATTACCATCTGTATTCTCCTACGAGGAAAGTATTCTGAGTTATTTTCAATACAGTATATAGCAGAGCTCTACAGTGTGGTTCACAAAAAGATCTGTTTTAAGCCCGAACAAAATTCCTTTTCTGCTGTGTGATGCGGGTGGAGAGCCTGCAGTTATCAGGTTATCAGGGATTCTATCTGTCCTCCAATCCCCTTTGACTCGGCCACAGCTGCAATCCTCTAAGGGGTAAAGCTTCAGTATGTGTATCCTCCACTCCTAAAACCTACTGCCAACTGTGCCTGAACTGTGAGTCCCCACTGACCCTGTTTCCTGTACGGCCTGATGAAATACTCAGAAAATAACACAACTACTTATCTGTCTCTGCATGTGTGTGTTAGGGGAAACTCATGAGAAAAGTGTCACATTGTGCCTGTGACCAGAGACCACGCTCCCCCACTGACACATGAACCGGCGTCTTTTAAATATGAGTGAAGGTAAAATCACATGCTGAAGTTTAGACAGACTGGGTGTGAGAGTTATGCCTTTTGTGTGCTTTCTGACTAGTGTAATAAACCTGTACGAGGGTCATTTATACTTCCCTATGTACATTATTCTATGGGGGAGTGAATGCAACACGGGGGGTTGTAGGTCTTTAACATGATGTGAAAATCATGCTCTTGAGCCCTCAGAGCTTATCTCCTTAGCGCTCCTCTTTTTGCCTACTGTGGAAAAATGAATACACCAGCAGAGAGGCCAAATGAGGCGAGGCTGCAAGCTGATAGGTTGTGTGTATGATAAATGAACTTTAGCTAACCCAGACATAAGGGAACAGGCAACAAAAAGCATACACACACACAGTCCACCTGACAGTTTGTGGAAGGCCGCTTTGTGCCTCTCTTGCTGCTCATTAAAAGATTCCAACCTGACTCAAGATAGCAGCCTCGTTCAGCTGGACAACCATGAATAATCACCCACCATGCTTGATGCTAACAATTAATGGGACCAATTTCTAGGTAATGAAACAACAGTTGTGCTTGAAGGAGCATTAGCAGGCCCATTTATTAATTGAGCAATGTCATTTTGTAACTTCTGTTTCTTCCTTCCTGTCTTCCATTGCTTTCTGTCTCTCCTTCCCTCACTTCCTGCTGATGTAGAAGTTGGAAACCTGAATCATGCCATTCTGCTTGTTGCTGTCGGGAGGAGAAACCAGTGTATCAGTGTATCAGCTCTACTCAGCAGCATAGGGATTTTCACAACAGTGAATATCAGTGTCTCACAACTTCATCTGAGGCCAGGGGACCTGGCTTAGCTCTAAAACTGTCTCTGCTTCTTAGCCTACCGACATTGACTGGCAGATATGTTAGGCCAAACAGAGCTAATGCAATGTTCAGCACATCCAGAGTCATACTGCAGAAAATACTTGGCACTATCACTTTAAAATACTTTTGGACGTATTTACTTTCAACACACTTTTTAAATATGTCTCTTATGAGCCACTAGTTTTGAAATGCAGTTCCAGCCAACAATCGAATCGACTGAACACATAAAGGCCCTAATGTGTAATGTTCAGCAGCAAAATGTATACTTGACATGATGTATGCTGAAAGCTTCCCTAAATGAAACTCTGCTTATTAGTCATCTCAAGTGACAAGATAAGTTAGGAAAAATGGAGGGCAGAGGAAGAAATAGTAACATATAGGAATAAAAGGCAGCTGCACATGTACATATCACATGACCTTGATAGCTGATGATTTTCATGCACAACAGTGAAATAAGGACTATTTATGAGATTTGACTGGAGCTGAACCCAAGGGGAACTTATTCAAATGAGAAAAATAATTAGTCTGTTTGAAACTGGGTAGCATCTCTATTCGTGACGCATAACAACCTCATCTTCCACCGCCTACATCCACTCTGCTTATTGAAAGTTGAAGTCGTGAGGTAGGCTTCGCTTCTATAACTCTCCAAACTGACACACACACAGAAACAAACGACACCTACACTTGTGCCTGCAGGCTGCTGAGGTAGCTGTCAATGCGATCCTGTGGATTGTCCCCGTCCAGGCGAGCCAGGTAGGTGTAAAGTTTGACAAAGGTGTCGAACGGGATCCTCGCGGCACCGCCCTCCTCATCCTCTGTCAGGATCTCACAGGCAAACTTCAGAGAAGTCACAAGAGTCTGAGAAAGTGTATACAGAGAAGCAGGCAGTAGGGCTTTGTCAAAAAAAACTGACACACAATAATACAAAAAGTTGCATTCAGCATTCAAGGATGATAACGTCGTGTTCGAGCATCACAAGCACACACTGTAAATGTACTTAGATGTATAAACACTGGCTGGCAGACAGTTAAAAAAAACAGCCTAACAGTGTAGATCATGACTGCCCCCATGTGGCAGCAGTGTCCAACAGCCTCACACACAGCAACATCCTTCCCAAACTACTGGGGCTGAGCACAGCACGTTGTGTTGCATTTGCTGACTCTAAGTTCTGATCTGCAAAGTTCTGCATGTTTAAATAAATTCTCTATCATCTGTCTCTGCCGCTCTGTCTGCAGCTTTGAAGCATTGCAAAGATTCAAGTAGTCAGAGAAGGATTTATGCAGTCATTTGCTTTTGGACCCTGGGGACCCTGATGGAGAAGTCTGGATCATGGATGCCTGGATCTAAACACTGAAGGACTAGATTGTGAGATGAACAAAAAAGCTGCTGCTTGGGGATCTCCAGCTGTCCTTTGCCTCACAGTAGGTTTTGAGGCTCAAAGGGTGTGGTATAAAGTGGTGTTAGCATTTATATCTGGCCTTATGTAACATCTCACCCGTCCCAGAGCATTGCATCCCAGGGCGAAAAACTCCATCCAGTCGATGTCTGAGCCAAAGCCGCCCAGCAACAGCAGGGTCTCAAGCTGGTCCATGGGTAGACACAGACCCCTCCATTTCTTCTGAAGCTCCTCTTTGCTGCATGTTTGCCCAGTGGAAAGCTAAGATTGGGTCAGGGGAGTGGAGGGTTAGGTAAGATGAGGATATCTAGTTTACCAGATAAAACAAAAATCATGAGTAATTATTCAGTATTATTTGTTGAAACAAGATGTTGTTGCAAGATTTCCTTCACTTGTGGCAGACCTTTATGTATGGGAAGTCATGCAATTAAGACACAGCTAGGATTGATACATAACAGCAGGACTTATTCCCTCTCAAACTGGTAGATTGATAAGTAAGCTACATGTCTGAGTGTTAATTTCCCAAAATAACAATACAACTATGTATTTGTGCTTGATTTGTAGCCAAGTTAGCAGACCTTTATTTAATTTGTCAAACTTTCTCAAGCAAACACGGTTAAAAGAAATGAATAACCAATATTACTGGCATAAAGACAGAAATAGAGCAGCATCCTTACAAGGTTAAGACTAAGTGTTGGCCTTTAAGGAAATATTCATTTTTCAGCTCTTTTAATGAATCCACCACACCAAGCCAGTAGATGCCTCAGGTGAGATAAAAAAGGTTTACAATATGAAATTTTAATGATCCAAAGGGGGGGGGGGGGGGGCAGCACTGCTGCAATATACAGATACACACACAAAACAATATAAGTGTAAGCTATTAAAGATATGATGGTAAACTTAATGCAACTAATAATTATACTCATATAATATAAGATGCAGTAATCATTACAGAGTGCAGCCTGTACAGTAAAGCACAGTGGAAAATATGCAATAAGGAGCAAACAATAATATGAATATGAGTTCTATGACGTGTGGTCCTGCTGTAGAGAAAATACCTGCTTATGGAGAACCGTAAGTAAACCTGGAGTCAGTCCAGTGTCTGTCTTCTGGGTGGCAACATTCATCTCCAGCCTGTCCTTGACAGGCAGACACTCTCCCTTGGACAGCGCACTGAAGTATCTGGGAGAGGACACGCACACATTATTTAAGCACGTATATTATTAAACACTGTGCATAGCTTCACCCTGCTTGTCACTCATCTCGCCTGCTTCCCAAGCATGCCAATCAAATAAAGTGATAAAAGCGGGCTGTAGAATGAGGCACAAGTTGGCATTATTCCAATTTAATGAGTTCTCATGAGTATCATCAGTTGAATAAATCATTGTGTGTTGTAGTTTTCTTTGTCTGAAGTTTAGCTATATAGTTATTATGCTAAAGGGCACACCGTTGCTTATCTTACTTCACAGCTCAAATAATGTTTTATAGTGAATTTAAAGGCAGCAAGACTTTCGGCATCTCTGAGAGGCAACAGAGCCTGGTGTTACTTTAATAGCATACAAACATCTTGTAACCCAAGAGACATTTGAATTGTTTTTATTTCACCATATGGCTCAGGTTATTGTCTTTTGCTGTAAACACTGCCAAGGTACATTGGCCAATAAAATAGCGGATGATATGACAGTCGTCCTTAGGGGTACAAAAAAATTCTCGACGTATTTAAATTTCATCCAGTACTTTCAAATTGCTGTTTCTTTGTTGGAGGAAGTCAGATAGTTTGACCGCTGAAGTAACATGGAAGCCCCTGGGATCCAATTACAGCCAGTCAATGCAAAGATGAGAGATGCACAGGTGAAAAGGGTATGCCTGCCTGGAGACACTGTTTATGGTATTGTTAAAGAGACCAAGATTGGAATAAAATACAATCACATGCATCCCTGTCCTCTACTCGAACCACCACTGACAGAGATGAAAACTTACGCCGCAGACCACAGCACCAAATCCTTGGGCTGTGTACGGATGGCTGCTTTAGTGAAGTTTTTGAGGATGTCTGGCAGCTGGGGAGGGATGTTGATTTGCTGGGCACAGTAGATTGTGTCTGGAAGAGGCATGGCTGCAATATAAAACATTACAATTCAGTCCAATTAGCAGATGAGATCAAGCAGAAGTGAAAATAAAAAAAAGTGGCAGCTCCCTAGTCACTTAAAAACTATACGGATTGACAATAACACAGCATCAAAATTCAATTCAGGTTCTACTGACTTAGCTATCAAATACTGCTATACGATGGGAAAGTTTGAGAGGAATATGGAGGGAAAAACCATGAAAGCAGCATGGTTCAAGGAGATACAAGAAATGCGACAGAAATGCATATTTCCTGGTGGCAAGCTGTTTCTATATGATAAAAGAAGCCATGCTGGAGAAGATCTTACGGCAAAGGATACAGGTGTTATCATCAGGATTGCATATGTCCTTGAATGAAAAATGACTTACAGCTAGAGAGTCAAAGGCGGAGAAGGTCTCTGAATCCGGCATTAGGCACTCGAAAGGTGTAAACAGTTTTTATTTATTTTCTGTACTAACAATTGCTGAATCTGTTCCATAAACAGTGAATAAAGAAGCAAACCAAATGTCACCATGTTGGAGACAGATATCTAGTTTACTGTGGCTAGTATTAGTGAACCCAAAGCAGAGATGTGGTAACTGTGATAACTTTTTGTTATAAGTATTACGGAAAGCTAAAAAAAAAATTGGTATAGTTTCGTATTTGCTCGATTGTATTAGTGATAAATGCATTTCTGTACCTAACGTTCCTTAACGCTTGCTGAGTGAGCTACTTTTCATTGTAATGCTACAGGTTGGGAAAAGTTGAAGTGTAGCCAAAAGGCATTTTTCTCATACCGGTCACTGCCATGTGCATTAAAAACGGCTACGTTACCTGGAGTGTTGAAAAATTAATGTGGACGAAAGAGAG
The DNA here is from genome assembly GCF_039877785.1 of Chaetodon trifascialis. Classification (NCBI taxonomy): domain Eukaryota; kingdom Metazoa; phylum Chordata; class Actinopteri; order Chaetodontiformes; family Chaetodontidae; genus Chaetodon; species Chaetodon trifascialis. The sequence goes on from NC_092073.1 coordinate 11,485,656, forward strand.
AAAACGAGAAAATATGGATGGACAACGCAAACAGCGTTAACATTAATTTAGCGTATGCCGAACGCTGGAGTGTATTGCAGCATTGTCGCATAGCAACAGGGTTCTTCTTCGTTTGTTCTTTTAAGGGTAGCTGGAACGTCGCGTGAAGTGCATTAGCGCCCCCATTCCCGACTTAACGGACTACATTTTTTGCATTTCTTTTTCACTTTGGACCCCCATTTGGCCTATTTCTTTAAAAACTGCCCCCCAAAGCTTTCAAAAGAGCTAAATATTTATGCAATGGCCAGGAAAATGCATTGCATACAGGCTTCGACAATGTTGACAGTCTTGCTATCATTGTATGAAAGTGGTGCAAATTAATGTCTTCCTTGACAGATTAACGTTAGAACCATCCCAAATTAGATTACAGACATTTGGACAAACACATAATGACAGACAGCATTCTGTGTCAACTCACATTTATTGAAGTGATGCCATAAACAGGCAAAACATCCTCTTTAAGAATTTATTATTAAACAGCTTCTTGAAAATACAGGTTTACACAGATTGTGATTAGAAAATAATAGTACAACTACCAGTATTTGGTAACCAAACTGACAAGGACAATTTAAAAAAGCAAAACATCCCCCCTCAACCACACCGGACGTTCAAAAGAACTCAGCAACCATGATAGACCAGAGAGACAAATTCATACTTGTGCAATAGGCACACATGCACATTCGCACAATCACTGTCAGGTCATATACACTGGCAAGTGCAAATTTATTCTAGCACATGTATAAATTGAGTAGAGAAAGTAGAATCTGCTTGTGAAATCCCTTTCAGATTCAACTAATTTGAACATTTAATGGGAGCCATGTAATACAAACAGCAGAGTTTCCACTCCAAAAGTTCTTACATTAGGGGAACAAAATGTGGCTATAAAGTAATTAATAAACAATGATAAGGATGGACTCTAGCAAAAAACAACACAGGTTATGTGGACTACATAATGGACTACTCCAAGGTGCTAGTCCTTTTTTTTACCCCTCCCGAATGTCACGTCTTTCTCCACTTGATACAAAAATAAAACTGTGCTTCCCCAAAAACCCACCCTGGACACTCTCCTGTTCCTATAAAACTATCTAGGATCAGATAATTCCTCCACTGACACCTTTGGGCAGGGACTATGCTGTTCCCAACGAACTGTTACCCCATAAGCTTCTTTCCCTCTACCTTATCTAACCCTCCCCTGGACGAGACTTGGGCCAAGTCTTCATTTGAGAGGCGTTCAAGTGCAGTTACGTGATTGACAGTTCGTGTGACACAATGGAACCAACTGCACTGTCCAACCTCAAAGCGAAAAAATACATCAATCTCGTACAATATTCAGGCTAAAGAAATTCCTCACAGATAACTGAACGATTTGTAATTGACCCAGCTCTGTCCATGGCTGGCATTCCCAAAAGCATCCCAAAAGCTACAGATTAAAGCATACAGCCAACATTTTGAGTCAATGCGATTGGCAAACACTATTTTTAAACTTTCCATAGATGCCACTGTCCACAGTCATTCAGAGTTACTGAGTATTGATAAGTAATTCACAATTCGGAATCCAATTAGGTTTTTATATACCTCCAAATGATTTTAAATGGGAGATCCAGTGTTGCTGTATTAAGGTGGCTTCAAACCCATCCCTGATGATTTCCTCAAATTTACATTTTCTTTATTCTGCAGTTGGATAATAATCATTAAAGTACTTATATGCTTTTGGGAAACCAGGCCTTACCCACTGTAAACCCCAAAGCTGGTCAAGCGGTAAGTCACAGGGTTCTGTCCTTCCTTGGTTCTATCTCTTGCCCCTTTTATTACCAGCGGGGGGTTTCTTGAGCTGGAGAAGGGGCCCTCCTGTGCCGAAGCCTGCAGCAGGTTGGTTAGACACGCCAAAGGTCAGGCCAGCCGAGGGGTTGATGCCAGGGTTACTGAAGTTAAAGCCTGAGCTGCTGCTGCTACCGAAACCTAGAAAAGCAACAGACAAAAAAGAGGAAAATATGAGAAATGTTAGAGAAAACAAAAGTAATGGTGCAAATAAAGGATAAAAATTAAGGAGGTCAATATGAAATACAGATTTTTGTCCACCTGGTGTAAAACCCCATATTCTAAAAAGTCCTGGGCCAAACTGGCAGCGCATTTGCATGAAAGGCTTACCAGGGTGATGACAAAGCATACTTACAGCAGCGAGGAAACCAGAGAAACATATTCTACAGTAACTGCATATTGCTTTGAAGGTAAGAATAGCTTTACAATATGTATACAAGAAGCTTGTCCAACTGCATCTGACATGCTCTCAGAGAAACATCACAATCCAGGTACTACCGTTGCAAACACAAACCAACTCAGACTCTAGTTGTACCATCATTTTTCTAGCTGCTGTAATATTTCAGGGGCCAGGTGTGAAGGTGGTATAGGCAGTATGTGTGTACCTGCACTCAGACTGCCTCCTGTGGGCTTACTGGTGGAGGAGAAGGCAAAAGAAGAACCCCCAGTCCCCACCCCACCAAATCCTGGCCCACCACCAAAACCTGTGGGAGAGAGTGACATGGAGGTCAGTTTGGGCTAAGCACACAGGCTACACCGGGAATGAATACAAGCAGCAGGGCCTCAGGAGAGCACAAGGGCAGGCATTAGCAAACATGTATGCAAAACAAATGCCTCAGTCTAATCAATAGAGCACTACACAAAGCTTCTGATTGGAGGCTGCAGAACAGAACTGTATTCACAGTACACTACATGGCAAAGCAAAGGCCAAAGGGAGAAAAGGTTTGACCAAACACGCCACTTACAAGAAAAGACACCAAACTGGTGTGCGCTCAGACCACTGGTTCCCACGCTGCCCAGTTACTTTTAACTGGCTGCTGTGGTCAAGTGGATTTGCCAGTTGACACCCAAAGCATGATCTGAATCAAACACTGGTTAATTTTTGTGCCAAATTTCTCCTCATTGAGGAAAGAAATCATCCCACTTGTCACATGTAGAAGTGCAGCGACCTGTGGCAAGTGGTTGCTCGGTTTTCTTGTGGTGTGAACGCACTTGACTTGCACAAGGAAGAACAGGGGAAAAAATGATAAAAAACGCTGCCAAGCTGGGACTGAACTACACTCTTAGATACACACACACACACACACACTGCACCACTACTTTCATACACACAGAACTTAAAAAAGCTGCCTGGCGATAAAAGCTAAGAGGCATTAGGTGGATGGAAAACTGTAAGGAAAGGGCAAAATAAAAGTCAAATTTCTTATAAAAAAAGACAGAGGTAATACCTCCAAGGGTAGAAGAGCCCAAGCTAGTGCCCACTGCTGAGGCAAAGGGGTTTCCGAACCCTGCCCCCAAGGGTGCCTGGGTCCCTAAGGCAGAGAGAGAGCATATGCCTTACTCCTCTGAATGTGTTTTGTGTATGAGGTGACCAATGTTCCTCATCTCCTTTGGCAGAAAAAAGCAGTAAGAACACTGACCATGACAAGGACACATTAGGCATCTTGTGATGTGCACTACTATCATATAAAATTCCTCTTCACTATGACAATGAAATTTAAAAATATGCATTCATATCAAGATTAAAGAGTCCATGTGTAGGTTTTCAATACCAGAATGTCTGCGATAGACGGTGCATGAGTCTAACATCGTGGTTTATCTTCATAAGTACACCAAAAGACTGCAGCAGCTAAGTAACCTACACAAGCTTTACATGGTGATTGGAAATATCCTACAATATAAGTAAGTATATAAGAGAAAAGGCCCCATGCTTGTAGAGCTGCAGTGCACAAATATGTACTTCACAAATACTGTTAAGCTATAACATTCCAGATACTCAGCAGTACAGTTACAGATGCTGACAAAGTGTGGAAAAAAATGCTGCTAGTTCTTTCACTCAGAAACTTGTCTCTTTTTTTTCCCTCTACACAATTTGTTCTTTTATGAATTCAAATTTTGCAGGCTTCCAATTAGTCTGCATCGTTAAAACAACTTCAGTCGAAAAGAAACAAGGACAAACGTTTCTTTGTTTAAAAATGGATTTATTGTCAATTTAATATGCAATTCCACTTACATAAAACACAAACAAACAGTTTAGAACAGAATTGATTGTTAATTGCTAACTGCTACTGCATTTGACAAGTTTCCAAATTTTCAAGATTTCTGAGAGTGAATGAACTAGCATATGCCAAAAAAAAAAGAAAAAAAAAAAGCATCACACGATTATTGAATATAGCTTAAAAGGCACACCATCTTATATATTAAATATACTGTATCAACAGGCATTGGTTATATAAGTTTAAACACATTCATCTACATGTAAAAGCACTCGAGATTTAGGTAAGAAATGTGAATTTGGCATCTACGGCTGCCTCAGTGTTAACTGGTCAAAATGAAAGAAAACTCAGTGATATGTTACAGTTTGCCTGTGGAAGTAAAGGTGGTCGGGCCGTCCTTTCAACAGGACTGGACCCTCGTGGTTCTTGTTTGTGTGAACACTTTTCACCAGTGTATTTTTACACATAATAACAGCCAAATTCTTGGTGGTTAATGCTGTTTTTTTTTTTCTTTTTAAACATAAAAAGGCTGCACTTTGGATAAATCTACATGTGATTACAGGCTACAAACACTTTTTAGTTGGATCAAGTCTGATTTAAGTAAGGTGAATTTTTTTAACATATTGTAAGAGTCTAGTGTTCTGCCACATCCAGAAAAACCACTACAAAAAAAAGGCATGATGTAAGCATGTGATAAATGGTGAAAGGAAATTTACAAAGAGTGACTAAAGACATTCAAAACAGTCTGTAAAAGCCAACCACCCAAAAGACCAGACTCTCTGCTGATGTGCTGAAGCTCAACATCACACAGAAAAAGAAAGATACCATGTACACAATTCAGAATCATTATTGAGATTGAGGATAACTCGAGTTGAGCAATGTAGACAAATTGTGGTACTAGTAGTGTGCCAAGTCCAACCATCCAAAAAATCTAAATAAATAAAAGAATTAAAAAAAAAAAATCATATCCTTCACTTGTTTCTGAAAAAGAGGTAAATAGGATCATTTTTGCTGCTGTAATGACATTCAAGAAAATACAGCAGTCTGCATTTGCATACATATAACTGATACTGGGAAGATACTTAACATCCAGGAATAAGATGGCTAAATATCCACTCTAACCTTCAAGGTCAATAATTATTAGAATTTAATAGCCATTATTCTGCCAAGTACAACTGTATAGATGTGGAAGACAATATGCTAAAGTGTAAGCTCAACTACATAAAAGGACAACATAGGAATCTAGCAAACGAGACGTCCAGCTCGGTCCAAAACTGTATCTCAATCCTACAAAATGTTTAGCGTTGTCTAACGGAGGACCGGAATGTCCAAAGCAGCAGCTTCTCTATTTAACGTGCAGCGACTCCACCAAGAAAGAATCAATTAGGTTGGATTCAGCGAGCACCACTGTAACTAGCAGCAATACAGATAAGTGCTGGAGAGTGAACTGGAAACCAGTTTATATCACAACACATTAAAACCACCTTTTTTTTTTTTTGTTGTCACTCTTCTGAGTGCCGAAAATGCTAAGCCCTCACCAGTACCTCACACCAAGCAACACTGTCTCCTTTCAGAATAAAATGGTGGGAGATAAAAACCCACGCAGTAAAGACATGTGGACATGAAATCTGACCACACTGATCGGTCTGTTTTGTTTGGCACAGATGTATCTCACTGGTACTGAAGCACCAGTGTGAGCAGCAAAAGTCATTCATCTCCTCTGAATTACAAAACACACTGGACTCAATCACTGAAGTGAGAAGGTAGATTTCCTACAAAAAAAATCAAAGAAACTTGTCTTGGCAAAAAGGTCCATACAAAGTATCACCACCTTCGATAAAATACCTGAAATTACAACTTGTGAACAGCAATTTTACTCTACGTTTGAATTCAACTGAACTTCATGTGAAATGATCCAGCCCTGTTACAGAGACAGTAGCCCTTAGGTGAAATAGCTTAAATCAAGTAACAGTGGTATGGCCTCGTGCAACCAAACCAACCAAACGCATTTCAGTATCGAACGATGAGATTATGCAGACTATTTTTGTCACGGGGCTTTTTTTTTTTTTTTTGGACATGTTCCACTTGAAGACCAACTAAGTGCAGCGATAGAAAGACAATTTCTGAATTAAAATTTACAGTTCAGGTAATTAAAAAGTTTTCAGTCCTGAGTCTTTTGGCACCTTTCACCATACGTTCATTGATGCACGAACCTGAACAGGCGTTCGACCTACACAACCAACCGCTGCACTGACAAGTACGCGGGCCAAACAAGAGCCTGCATGAAGCAAGCACCACCCAGCTGCAAGGTTGGTGCTGTATGTACTGTGATACTGGCCACCCTCTATTACGCCATGCCAATGATGTGCTAAGTTACACACAAATAAAAAATAAAATAGAAATAAATAGATAAATAAATACTGATGAGACAAAGACATCCACCTGTGATTAGGCTTAGTCGAAGAAATGACTCGGTCAAATGCGTGAGAATAACCACTATTTGGCAATAGGGAGGGGATTTTGCTAAATATCGTTGACATCAAAAGAGCAACCATGTAACCTAGTACCCAACTGTGGGGTTGCAAAGCTATAAGTTAGACATAAGTTACAGCGCAATGCAGCTTTTTAGACAGCTAGAAAACCCACAGCACACAGGGTTAACACACAAATGATCAGAAAATGATCTGGCTTTATATGAAATTTAAAAAGCAATGCAAAGAAAATCTTCAGCAGGCACTAAGGTCGCGTGCACTTGTACCACACAAGTGGATTTTATCTACTGTGACAACAGGGCTTGTTTGTGAAGAGCTTTTTAGGGCAAATTGTGGTGAAGTAATGGATTGGTAAAAGATTCCCATCCCTACTTGGCACATACTTAAAGAGGCGAGATGCTTATTCAGAATAGCTCTTGAGTGTATTAAGTGATCAAAGGTATGTGAATGCTCAAATATCATTACAGTGACAAAAGAGGCCACATTCATTGTCTGGTTCACAATTGGTGGTTATCAGATAACAGTTGAAGCGGATCTGATCGTGTCGGTGAAAAGGAAGCAGCAGAAAATTCTATTTTGCACTTTTGTAATTTGCCATGTGAAAATTTGTTAAACCATGCTGCCTTTGCAACCTCATCCAATTAAAATATTGCTTTCAAACTCTTCACTATGCTTTATTTAAATGTACACGGAAAAAAAAGACAGCAGAAACATGCTAATACTGAATATATAGTAGCTTAGTTTGTTCATAGTAAGTGGGTGCCCTGATGCGCCAGTAAAATGGCCTACAAACCAAAGCCTACAAAAAAGGCTGAAACTTCGTTTGGCACATCCGAGATGTGGCAACAACCATGACGGACACCAATTTTAACATTGTTATTTTAGTTGTAAAACGTTTCGTAACAATGAATGTGTGCCATTGAGTGCTGAAGTTGACAAACAATATGACCTGTGTGTTTTATAATATTAGTGTACTGGGCTTATTAAGTATTTTTTGGGATAAACCCAGCACCAAGTCCTACAAAATGTTAATTTGCCAACACGTCGCAAAAACCAAGCAGTTGGGGTAATAGAAAGATCAGTGTTCACCCTTCTGCTTATGCTAGATATTAATACTGTGTGGAATAATCTTGATCAGTGTAGTTTTGTTTCTACTGGCAAAAGATGGAAATAATTTAACATTTTTCAAGCTAATAAACATTTCATGAACATATCTCACATTCTTTGATTAATAAATAGGACTGGCTTTTTAAAATTCAAGTTGACGTTGCCTTAAGTTTACGATTTAGTCTATAGTTTCTCAAAAACATGGGGCTTGGCCTAAACTGAGCCTACTTTTGTCACACCCCGAACGAGAGAAGCTGCATGATGAACAATGGCAAAACAAAGTCTGTAGAAATTCTGCTCTTAAAAATGCTTGAAAGGTGTGTATTTTCAGTGAAGTCAGCTGATGCTAATTGGTGTCAGTGGAGTGGAGTAAGTGGAGCTTCACTCCATGGAAGAGACAGTTGGAGAGAAGAGGGTAGGAGCTACATTACAATCAATTTATACCTCACATACTAACTGATCACCCAGACACAATCTTGTTTTAGAAAAGTAGGCTAAGTACCGTATACCTATAAATCACACAGCAAGAGTCAATTGTTTCTAACCCCATTACAGAACAACCTTCTTCGAGTTGGCTCATTTCAAGTATCCATTCAATAAAACAAAAGTCCTTGTTTTAATGAGATTTAGAAGCTCTGATTATAACTTTGAAATTCAAGTGAGTAAAATTGAGAGCTGGACTTTCTTTCCCATTGTATCATCTCTCAACTGATGTGAGCCTCATCTATCTGCTCTAACATCCCATCAGAGACGGCACAGAGAGAAATTAGAAGCAGGAGGTGTGTTATTCTGTCCCGTTGTATGACGTTCTCAAGTGTACAGACTTGGCACCAACACTGCCAGATTCTGGTGCTCATTTCCCACTGGAGCTATCTATAAAACGTCCTCACTCTAGCATTGTCAGGCGCATCAATTAAATGTGTCTAACCCTTGAACTGAGAGTCAGAGACGAGATGGTAAGGCAGCACCAAAGGTTTCCTGTCGGGGTTTAGCTCTCCCTGTCTCCCTCTTTCTTCAGCCATTCTTTCGTTACAGAAAGTACAGACACAACAGCCTGGCACCAGCTAAGGCTTTTTTTGTTTTTAATCATTTTTAATGTGACCTTTTGACCTGTCTACTCACACAATCGCCTTCATTTTAAAAACGCACTTATCCTCTCGAAAAACGTATATTTGTCGCTCCTCTCCCGCCTATATTTTAACGTGAGAGGAGAATAACGTTCTAGAACTTGTAGGCAGTCAGACCTGGAGTTGGCTGCTGTTGCTGGGTCAGCGTGGCTGCCATGGCAACCGCTGCAGCGTTGGGCACACTGGAGAACGGGGCAGGCCCAGTCGTGATTCGCGGTGCGCTCTGCCACTTCCTGTTGGATGCCCGTTTGGACTCGAAGACGTCCGTGGAGTCTTCCAGGAAAGCCCGACGGTAGGAGAGGTACTGGTGCTTCAAGATCTATAATATCAGACATAAACACATGGAAAGACAAAAAAAAAAAAAAAAAAGCAGTTTTCTTAGTTTTAATTGCAATTTACTTAAAATCTGCCATTTGGACAACAAACAATAATGCAAGATGATCATATCACAATATAATTCAACTTCGTAATGCCTTTTCACACAGTCCTGGACATTATTAACAAATCTTCAAAGGAAAATTTAATCATTTACAGACAAAGCTGGAGGCAAAGAACTGACCTTGACATTCTCATGGACAGACTGGAGCTGCGCAGCCTGCGCAACAAATGTCTGGTACAACTTCTGCATGGCCAACGTCAGGTCTGGAAACAAAAACAGACTCAAAATGATCTATGTGTATAATCGTGGCGAGTTAGTGAAAAATCAAAGTTTGGGGAGAGGAACAAATAATGATCCAACGAATGTCCTCTTACCCTGAGGAGTGATGTGAGAGCCACTGCTCTGTGTTGTCAGGTGGTTCTCGAGTTCTTCTATCTGTTGCCGGTACTGCTGCAACTGCACCTCAAACTGCTCTATCAGGCTACGGAAGTAGCTAAACACAGAAAAATACCACGTATTTTCATTTTTGTCAAATCCATGCAGCGATGAAGGCTGATATAGAGAAAACAACTGGGACTACAGAGCAGAGGCATATTGGCTATATGCCAATGGCCTATATAAACAGGTCTTGAACTTGACATGTCTGTTAAGATGATTATAAGGCCTTGTGGGACTCAGATGCAACTTTCAACAAATTCAACAAAAGTTTTAGTTTAAAACTGAGTAAAAAGATAAATAAAGCAATCAGACTGCACTACTGCACACCCTCCCTTGAGTTCCTTCAGGACTTCTATCTGGTAGCATACTTACTCTGACGGAGCAGTGTTCTCATGTTGAAGTCCAGGTGGAGTCTTTTGTGTACGCAGTGCTATGTCAGCATTTTTCAGCTCCTTGAGAAGAAAGGAAGGCAGTCAAAAGACAGATTCTTTCATTAGGTACAGGTTCACGATGCCATTTCTTTCTTTTGGAGATCATTTTCCATATTTTCAATTCATGGGAAGTAACAGACTCTTGTCATGCGTATTTCTGGACTGGATTTGAGGGAGTTAAGTGTTCACTGTGACCTCTGCTCATATTGACAAAGGATCTATGACTACATAAGATTTCTGCACCAGTACTAAAAAGCCTTAAGTTAACATAGAACTTCTCACACTTAGGCTTGGGTGTTTCGTTGTGCAGTTTTTACCTGCGCCGTCTCCAGCTTTAGCTTGTCGATGGCCAGACCTTGACGCTGCAGACCGCTGGCACTGACAGAGATAAGCTGCTTGAGGCTCTTGATGTCATCCTGGACTTTAGAAATGGCCTTAGATGACATCCTGCTGATATCCTCCTGAACTTGTTTCTGGTCTTTCACAAATTTCCTGTAAAAATGAGGAACAAAGGCCATTGGAAATTACTCACAACACAGTTTGCCAGCACTTGGCAACACCAATGAACACGCCATATTTGATTTATTTGGAGTACATCGCTACACTCCGCCTAATACGTATGTATGTACAGCACAAAATGAGCCATGTCTCCTTGGGAACAATAACACTACTGATAAACCAGGGCAACATTTGCATCTTTAAACAAATGACACAGTTCGAACTTGCCAAGCAATGTGCAAACGCTTGCAACCTTACAGTCAATCAATCAAATCCTGTGACAATATACATATCAAACACACAAAACTTACTGGAAATTCTCCACATCTTGACAAATGACTGGGGGCAGGTTCTCATCTTTTAAAGCTTTACTGTCCCTGAAGAAGAGAGAGTGTTCATTACAACAAACTGAATAGTCCTTGCTAAACAGGTATACATTAAAAATCATAAGAAGCCACTGAATGCCTCTCAGTAAACAGCTGTTTACACATTTTTACATTATAGCATGGACAGTCCTGGACAGTTGTCCTATCATGTCCTTTTAAGTAAGAACTTACTGTGCATTGGCTCCAGATGATGTGTCACTCTTATTCTCAGAGGAGGTGCTGAAATCAACTCCACCCAGGCCAATACTGGGGGCAGGAGCCGCTGATACTGCTGTGGAGGTAGCTAACAGAGAACCCAATGTTATCCCGCCTGCTCCTCCTCCAAGAGTGGGCTGACCCAATCCTGCAACATCAAAACATGTAGGTAATAATACTGTGCAGCATTGTAAGAATGAAAACTGCTTCTAAAATAACCATGTAACAATGTTTTGCTGTTGTAGTCAATGTGCCCTGTGCCAAGTTTGATCCATACTGCTTATGTGTGGACAAATTCAGGCCATCTGTCTGCATCTCACCTGTAGACACAGTGCTGGAGAAGAGACCCCCGCCTAGTGACGAGCCTGTTAAAGCTGCTGTGGTGGTTGTTGCGCCACCAAGACCAAGGGTGAAGCCTGTGGCTGCAGGCTGTTGTGGGGCTGTGGATGTCAGGACAGAGCCAAATGTTAAACCTGCCCCTGCAGGGGCTGATGAGGAGGTGGTAGTGGCGGTGGTGAGGGAAAAGGGTATTGCTGAGGCGGTGGGCTTGTTGAAGGCCAAACTGAAGCCAGTGGATGCAGCTGAAGTGGCCGGGGTACCTGAAAGAAAGCATATGTAGAAATCAAGGTTGTAGCCTGTTTTCAATTACTTTCCTAAGATCTCAGTTCAAAAATAGCCCAGAAATACAAACATACCTAACGTAAGGCCTGTAGTGGGTGCAACAGCGTCTAGAAGAGAACAACATCATAATGTAAGATGAAGCCTATGAGTGCAACCGGCAAGAATTTTAATTAAGCAGGAAATTTACATCACTGCTTGCCACTGTGTTTACGTGTCTGTGTGACTGTGATTATTACTTGAGGCAGGTGTGTTGAAAGAGAATCCTCCAGTAGGTTTTTGACTAAAGAGAGTGCCTCCTAAGCCAAGAGACGGGGTGGTGCTGGTGGTGATGGTGGCGGCGGCAGCAGGGGTCGCAGCTGATGTACCCAGAGCCGTCCCAATAGAGAAGCCACCCGTACTGGCTGCAGGTGCACTGCAGAGGCGAAAGGCAATAAATTCAGTCACATAATCACATGTAGGTCAAGTGGCAAACAAAGAAGCACGGTCTGTCACTGGCACAATAATGCAAACTGACTTTGTGCTACAACTTCATGGAACTACACAATAGAAAAACATAACTTTTAAAGGAAATGCTTTCCTACTTTCCACCTTTACACACTTATTTGTAACATATAGCCCCAAAGACAACAGATTACCAGGGCAACCTGCAATTTGTAGGAGTTACAATGGGTGGTTCAAAGTAAAAGCTAACGTTACATTCGTTACCTTACATTTACTTCCGCTGAGAAGAATATTACGCCAAATTTGCTTTTGCCTATCAGGACAAGCCATAAGTACACGACAAAAAAGGACTTTAAATAGGAAATATCCATTAATAATCTTTATCGATAGACAAACAATAATCCTCACATCCTAGTGTTCTTCACAAAAGCATGTACTGTTAATGATAATGTACAAACTCGAGTAATGTTACGGTCATGCAAGTTTTGACACCCGCTAACAACAGGTTAACGGCATGCTAACGTTAGCTAAGTCCGCTATCTGAAATGTGTCATTACCTGGTTGCAGTCCCAAATGAGAATCCCCCACCAGTGTTGGTGGAACCAAGAGTCCCTGATCCAAAGTTAAAGCCAGACATTTTGTCTTAAGAGGCACACATTTAACACCAACGGGCTATTTCGACTTCAGCTACTCATTAAGATGCTCAGTGAGCAACCCAGCATCACAGCTAACACGCTAAGGTTAGCTGTTAGCTTTGAAAGATGCCCGCGTGAGGGCCAGCAGTACGGTCTTGCCTTTACTTAAAACATACTTAGACAAAATGCCGCTTTTTCCCAATGAATCCAGAACTATTCAACTGCAGCTCGTTATGTTATCGCACACTAATCTTTTGTTTTGAGATTTTTAAGGCTTCTAAATATCGCAGGAAGATTTATCGCATGGTGTTACTTTTCCTATTCCCCGCCTGGTATTTCCCGATTGCTATTGCATTTCGGGTAATCTTTTCACAAACTACGTTTCCCGTCGTTCCTGTAACCGATTTTGTGTCTCGTGATGCCTCACACTCTCACACATGCGCAAAGTATAAACTGTGGTTTTAACGGACGTTCCAAATATTGTCATGGATAAAGACCAAAAATTGATTCCGGCCGAGATTTCAAAATAAAACACACTATTTGAGACGAATTAAATAAGGCAGACGCGTCAGGCAGCACTCAAGCATTTGCAAAATTGTGTACAATTGTGTACAAACATCTGCATAGACTCCCACAGACTCCACTGATTATTTCTGTTTTAAATTACTTGATGTTACTTTTGTAATGTCTCTGTATTTTGTTTAACATCGCATATAAACAGTTTATATGGCTGAATTTGTTCTGCAGATATACCATAATTTACACTGTTGTGTGTTTATAAAAAACAGATTTACAATCAGCGATTGTGTGATGTTGTTTCCTATATATTCAGTACAAGTATGTTCAGTACAAAAGAAATTAATTACTTATACATAGACGACTCACAGTGAGATAACTAAACCCTTACTAAGCTGAGTACTTACAACTGGTGCTTTTACTTCGGAAATCCCACACCGCAAGTGTTGACGTTTTTGCCAGGATCTTTATGCGGATGCGGGAGTGAAATAATTGACAATAAACACATATCGTATGCCTCCAACAAAGTAAAGGCGGCTTATGTAGCAGTTATAGGCGTCATATTATCAATGTTACAGTTATATCGGGAAGGCGTCGTTTGAAGCTTTGCAGTCGCTGACAGCTGTTTCGAGTCGGTGAAATGGAGCATATCCGAACGCCAAAGGTAGCGTTAGCTAACATTTCAAGCTAATCACAAATGGATGGGGTGCAGTCAGCAGCTCGGCCTGTCTTGATCGGATTTGTGTAATGCTTGAGTGTGGTAGCGTTTGCCAGTTATCAATGTTTAGATTTATTGTTTGTGTACCACTCTTATAGCATGATGACTAGCAGGTGTCGCCAGCAAGCTTGAAGTGTCAGACGTGACGAGCATCAATGAGCTGTTTGTGTCTCCCGTGCAGCAGATCGCTGGGCTCACTTTCTTTAATGCTAACGTTACTACCTGGCCTATACGCCTTTTTGTTGATTGACTTAACATCACTCTAGTGTTGTGTCTGAAAGTGGGAAGATGTTCACACCCAGAGTGACGACTGTAGGACCGAAAGTCTTTTTCATCTACTGTGCAGTCTCACTGTTTCATCACCTGGACAGTAAACGTACAGCCAAAACAACACATCAAACAGTGGAATGTTTTTGATTGGCCAAAATAATCACCTGACCTCGAAATTAGTAACTGGAGAACAAACTGAAGGCGAAAACCCCCAAAATGCAAGAACTATACTTTGCTGCAGTACAGTAAAATACAGAGTGGGCTGTGGGGTCTATGGGTTGCAGATTGATTGATTGATTGATTGATTGATTGATTGATTGATTGATTGATTGATTGATTGATTGATTGATTGATCAAATTCCATGTTGTCCCATAAATGTGTGGGCTTATTTATTGAAAGGGCTGCAGTTAATGCATGCAGACAGCACCCTCACAGTCACTGTTTATTTCAAACCCAGTATGCTGGAGGACAAAGGGAACACACCCAAAAACTGTCACTGTCCAAATACTTGTGGAGTGCTCGGGTGGCTTTCCCTTCACCCAAACCATGCAAACTTATTCTACATAAGCCTCTGCAGCTCACAAGACGGGGATGAGCTTTAGGCCTGCAGCCACTGTGTTTGAGTGTGTGCATTTGTGAGTGTGTTTATGTTGAAAGGTGAGCTTAGCTTTCTTCATCATGTCGAAACAGTGTGACCTAATTTCCCAGCGTCCAGGATAATTGTACGGTACATTACCTCAAGAATAAAGAAATGCTGGGATCAGGTGTGTGTGTGATTGCAGGCAAAGTCATGGGGTGTGGCCCCACAGTTTCAAGTGCTCCAGTTGTTTGCTTGAATGAATGAATTGAATGAAACAGCAGGGGGTATTGCTCCAGAAATGCAAACATAGAGTTTGTTTTTACAAACTTTCATATAATCAGCCTCATGAGACTAACTCACACACACAAACTGCTGACTTTCAGTCTGTGCTAAGAAGCCTGTCTGTGACCAAGCTGTGTCCTGCTGGTTGCTGGGAGACAATCATTTCATCATATCTGAGAACGACAGGAAAACGGAAGCCAAGGAGAGGATGTCTGAGTCAACAGCAGAACCGCTGGTGTGATGAATCATGGCTTTGGACATTTAGCAGCGACAGCAGCAGGCAGTCCAAATCCACCAGCGATAGCTTTTTGGCCATGGTGTAGTTACTCTCGGCAGACTTTTTTTGTTTGTTTTTTGCAACAGGAGAACTGTAAAATGAGATATGAGGCAAATGCAACACTCAAGGGTGTACATTTATTTTGTGGGTCATGGTTACAGCTGACAAAGTCCATCAGCAGTGTTTTCATACACTGTCTTAGAATATATGCTTGTCATGTTAGGAAAGATCTTGTTAAGGCCTGCAATGTTTTTTTAGTGATACTAAGAAAAGTGTAGTAGACAGTATGCATACATTAATGTACATTTATCCTGGACTGGAGGTTGACTGTCAACCCTGATTTCATGGAGTTGAATGAATGGACGTCCTGAACATCAGAGGTTTTAATACCTGTTGTTGGTAATCGCCAGTGGACCACGACCTTCTTCCTGTGTGAAAATGGGTGACTTGAGTAAATGTTCTACTCTGAGCATCCGCAGTGTGGGTGTGTATGTGCATGGAAGAGTTTTCAGCATTGCAAGAACACTGCGAGATGACACCTCAGCAGTATATTAACAACCCTGATTCCAAACACTGTAAAAAGTAAATCATTTGTTTACCTGCAGCAGTTTTACAAAGTGTTCCTGAGCCCATTCAGTAATGTCCTTGATACAGTCATGTGTTCACAAAGTGGTGAACTCGTTCCGTCGTTGCTTGTGAACCACTGAGCCTTTCCAGGGTGCCCCTTTCATAGCCAATCACGATACTATCACCTGTTACCAATGAGCCTGTTTACCTGTGGAATGTTCCAAACAGGTGTTTTTGAAGCATTCCACAACTCTCCCAGTCTTTAGTTGCTCCTCACTTGAAATGTGTTGCTGGCATCAAATTCAGAATAAACGTATATTTACAAAGATCAATGAACATGATGAGGTAAAACGTTAAATGTGTGCTGTTTTCAGTTGAGTGTATGTCAGTGGAGTTGAGTGCATTTACAATAACAGGAAAAACAAAAACAGAAGAAACAGTGATGTTTAACTTGAGGTGCTAACAATTGGTTAAGCTAAAAATGTTCAGTCAATACCATATTTAGCGATTCCTCGCATATCCTGAAATCATTTGACTCATTATAATTGAACTGGCAGCTGTAAATTAGGCCCAGGTGGTCCGGATTAGGTGGAGTGCCAGCTGGAGCCAGGTGTCGTTCCTGTTAGCAAGATCATATCATTCCTTTTTTCAGTATATCCTCTATACTTTACACCCAGCTGAAGAAATCAACTCAACTCCCACCTGCTACCTAACTGCTGATTAATGTTGTTATCTCTTTCTGTGTGTGTGTGTGTGTGTGTGTGTGTGTGTGTGTGTGTGTGTTTGCAGGTGGAGCAGGTGCGACTGTTGGACCGCTTCAGCAACAAATCCACAAATGGCACACTGTACCTCACAGCTACACATCTCATCTTTGTGGAGAGCAGCTCTAACAACTCAACATCTGCCGGACAGGAGATCTGGGTAAGTGGTTTGAGCGGTGACTGCATCCTGCCAGCGTTACAGGTGTCATTCACACCACATTGCTCGTGGGTGCAACCACAATAATTGCACCGTTGGTGTTTCTTTGATGACAAAGCAGCTTTTATGCACTTCTACACTGGATGTACGCAGGCCAGCAGCTTCTTCCAAAATTATTGCTTCCTCTGTCATAAACTTGAATTTTTTTAATCTGAATTTGCACGACCTTTTTTAGAGCTCCTGATCCACGTTTTGAAACAAACGTTTGAACTGCTGGTGGTGGTTGTAAATGATTGTTGTACAGAAAATGTAATTCCGGTGTCGCTTCTCAGCAGTCACACAAAGGAGACATCAGCTCTACCACTGCAAGGAAGTCTGCAACATAATGGAGTGTGTGTTGTGCTGGTGTTGTGCTGGGCAGAAGGAGAGAGTGTGCAAGCTTGTGTGTGGTAAGAGGAAGTAGGGTAGAGGTTGAAAAGCCTCATTACACGGTAGCAAAGTCTCGAGTTAGACTTCAGTACGTGCACGTGAAGTGTGTGTTTTTCTGCCTCCACCTGAAAGAAGATTACTGTTATAGCACTGAGAACTGGGTTGTTGATGTCCGGCAGCAACAGTCTGAAGGGCATTCCTGATTTGCTGATCGTCACCTTTTTTAATGTTGCAGTGGGGTGTGAGAGATGCATGGGTGAAATGGAAGAACTGCTGTTGTAATGAGCCCAGAGCAGTCATCCTCATTCTTTGTGCACGAGTTTTAGTGTCACGTAATGCAATTTCAACACTGGGTTTTTTTTTTAGAATATGGGAGAATGGTGTTATCAATATTGTGAAAAATAGTAGTCCAGGATTTAGGTGGCCACAGTGACTGGTATGGGTTATGGAAATGTTAGCGTGGTTTGAAATGCTTTGTGCAGCAGATCCTCATCCAGGACATCCTCCCCACCGTCCTTCCTGCTTTTTGTACTGAGAAAATGGAACATTGACTTTTCCTCTTTGTTTTTGTGCTTATTGTGGTGTAGCCTGCAGTGGGACTGTCCACTGCTTTGTTGTGCATTCGGTTCTGTTTGTGTGTTGATGCCTTAGTGCACGTGCCGTGTGCAGTGTGCTGCATGTGTCTGCATCTGTGAAGGCAATTTAGAATCAGTTTGTTGGTTGGAGAGAGAGTTTGTTAGACTGTTTGTGCCTCATAAAATATTAAACAGCAGTGGAGTTACTGTCTGTCTCAGCAGCTGGTCGTTTCTGTGTGTGTGTCAGTTTCCTGACAGGGTGTTTCTCTGGTCTTTACCAATGCTGATGTATGTGCATCTTTATGATTTACAATGGCTGGAATCCCTGTGGAATTCAAACTGCCCTCATTGAATATGGTGATGTGCTGCATGTGTCCTTCTTGCCCTCTGGACGTCCTATTAAAACAGTTTCTGATTACTTTGTCATGTGGACTTTCCTCAGTTCAAAATACGTTTTCATGAAATCCTCACTTAGCTTTCAGAAATACTGAATCTTATTTGTTCTTCATTCAGTACAGATTTTTATTCTGAGTTTCAAATGCTGCAGTAGGCATACAGCCTCCCTCTAGTCTTAACAAAGAAACAGATTCTCTTCATTAGTCAGATGTCGGTGTCCTGGAGGTGATTCGGTGCCAGCATACCAGAATGTATCATTGTGTCATTTTAAATAGTTAACGATGATTTCTGACTCTGGCTTTATGTGTGTTTTTTCTTTCACCGTAATGAAGCCTATGTAAATGAAAATGAACCAAACCTGATCTTAAACTCTCCCTTACTTCTCCCCTCCTCTGCAGATTTTGCATCACCACATAGCGTCTGTGGAGAAGCTCTCCCTGACCACCACAGGCTGTCCTCTGGTCATCCAGTGTCGCAACTTCAGGGTGGTTCATTTTGTGGTCCAGAGAGAAAGAGATTGCCACGACGTTTACAGCTCGCTGCTGCGTCTTCTCCGGCCTGGTGGGTCTCAGTGTGTGTTGTGTTTTTACACACACAGTGCTTTCATATTACTGTGTTTTGTTGAGCTTTTTCTCTCATTTCTCCCTCCTGTGTGCAGTATCCTATGAGGAGCTCTATGCATTCTCCTACAACCCCAAACAGAACGACCAGCAGAGAGAGGAAGGGTGGCAGCTCATCGACCTGGGGGCAGAGTTCGAGCGGATGGGCGTCCCCTGCGACCAATGGCAGCTCACCGACGTCAACAGAGACTACAAGGTAGACAGTTGGCTGTGTCTTTGACTTAGACTTCTTTAATGTCCATCAAACTTTACATAAAATGGAAATTTGTCTTTGACAGTGGCATAAAAACACACATATATCAGACAACACTATGCACAATAGATATAAATAGGAATATATAAGTAAAAACTATGAAATCAGTCCAGTTTGCTCCAGAGGAGTTAAAATATATAAGTAAATAAATGAGTAAGATAAAGTACCTAACTGCATACATCTGTCTGACCATTGGCAGTTCTTTGTTAAGAATGGTCACAGCTGATGGAATGAATGAGCGCTTGTAACCATTCTTCCTTGCCATTGGGACTGCAAGTCTCCGTCCTGATGGCAGCAGCTGGAAAGAACAGTGGAGGGGATGAGTGGGATCTCAATAAACCTGTAATGCCTTTTTTATTAAAATCTGTGAGTACAAGTGTGGGAGTTGATGTTGTCTATGTCCAATGATCTTTCCGGCCTGGTTGACGATTTGTGCCACTGTTCTGTGTCCATACCGTGACACAATATTGAACGTCAGCACGCTCTCGGCCAGTGATTTGGAGACTGTGGTCATTGTGTGCCGGCTGGTGTTGAGGCTCCTGAGTTTCCTCAGAAGGGCCAGGTGCTGTCTCCGTTTCTTGTACACTTTTAAGTGCCCTCCGTCTGAAGTGGCAAACTGAGAGCGCTGTTGGAGGGTATTCCTCAAGAGAAGGCTCTTATGGAATAATACATCTTTTTGTAAAAGTCTAACATCCTCCGAAATCAGGACAAAACACATGAACACCGTAGATTATGTCAAGGGGTTTGGTAAGTGGAAGGATATATTGTCCACGCACTGGAAGCAATGCAGTCAATGATAGAGATGCTTCCAAATGGTCGACAGCAAGCACTCTGCACAGTTAAAGCAGGATTAGCTGACTTTTGTTGAACCTGATGTGCGCGTGTTTTGTGTTTGGTTTTCCAGGTGTGTGAGACATATCCACGAGACCTGTATGTTCCCATCACAGCCAGCAAGCCCATCATTGTGGGGAGTTCCAAGTTCAGAAGCAAAGGACGCTTTCCTGTACTTACATACTTCTACCAAGAGAAGAAGGTACGGTAATAAACTGTAGTTTATAGGGGGAGCGTGAAAGAAAGAGAATATACAGTTTCTTTTTTTTTTTTTTGAACTGTATTTTTATTAAACGTAGAAAAACACAACACAGAACATTCCTTGACAACATCACAGAATATGTATACGAGAGAGAAAAAAAAAAAAAAAAAACAAGACAAAATATTATGGCCCAGAAGCTGAATAATAATAATGAATGAAAAATAAGTGAATAAATAAATGGACAGTTAAGCTAGGATATTACAGCACAATGTGGGGTTCCCCTCAGTTAGAGAGGTATCTTGCTATAGGTAGCCACCTCCTCAAAAAGATATCAGACCTTAATTGTAATTGAGCAGTTAAAGCCTCCATTCCATACACCTCCCCCAACATTTATTTTTGATATAAAAAGTCTGGTGCATCCAGTAACAGATTTTTGTATATATGGGAAACATGCTTTTTGTTGGGTAGCTGATGTTTAATAAGAATATCCATCTTCAAAATAAATTTCCCTTTGATCACTTCATTTGAAAGTGGAGGGTGCGTTTTAACTGTGCTTTCTTTCTGAAGAAAGACTAAAAGTCTACAGCCCATTTAGTGCTTAGTTTGTGCTTGACAAAATTGTTTAAAGGTACAAACAACATATGAATAATTTAAATGCATTTTAAAGTCCTAAAAAAAGTCAAGCTTAACTGTTTTCCACAAGGTGGTGCTAGAGGAAAGGCCACAGAATGAACGTGATCTACCTTCTTGTGTACAGATGGAAATTTTGACCTCTAAGTGGTGATAGATGAAAGCTTAGAGGGTCAAAAAATTATTAACAAAAACTGTCCTGTGAGATTTCAGGGAAATCTTGAGAGAGAGTAGATATCTTTTTCTGAAATGTCAGAGGGACTGATGAACAGACATCGCTATCGTCAGACTCTACGAAGCAAAAATCAAATCAAATGCATTTTGCAGCACTGTAGGTGCATGCAAAGTGTATAATAATGGATTGCATTTATATAGCACTTTATCATGACACTCAAAGCGCTTGAAACTCACCACAGCTGCCACCAGTGTGTAGCACAGCAGCCATTTTTGTACCACACATCAGCTCGAGGCGGAGAGGGAGGGAAACAGTGAGCCAGTTACACAGAGGGACGATTAGGTGGCCGGATGGAGACAGCCAGGACTCCCCCTGCTCTTTGCAATAAGTGCCATGGGATCTCTAATGGCCACAGTGAGTTAGGACCTCAGTTTAATGTTTCATGCAATGAGTGCCACCTACTACAGCACAGAGTCCGCGACAGTGTACAGGGGACTAGAGGGAAGATGACCAACACCACTTCTGGCAGCAGCTTAGTTTTCCCTTGAGGTCTCCCATCCAAGGACTAGCTGAGCCCACACCTCAGCCTGATGTATCTACTCACACTAATGTAATTTGTACTTGACATGATAGGAATTCACTACGTTGGTGATAACGCACTCACCCACACATGTATTCTTTTAGGTTCCTGATTTTCCAGTCTAACAACTGGAGTTTAGAGCTCCTGCACCAGACTTTCCCTCATGTGTCAACTTGGAAAAATCTGCCTCTTAACAGTGATTTAACAAAATGAACTGTCTGCACTCTGCATCCAGTCAATGTGTTTTTGGCACGCACTGCGCTTACAGCACATCCTCTGCTGAGTCATTATCAATTATCCATTCAGGACTGGAGAGCTGATACACTGATACTAGTTTTTTCTGGTGAGCCATAGAGGAAGGTAATGCGAGATGATCTAATTTTAGTTGATAATTCAGTATTTTGTATTTTTATGCCTCAGCATTGATGCTAGCTGTGGCTAAGAGGATCAGATTTATTAGCAACGTCTTTCCCCATGAAATTTCAGGGAAGTCTGGACAGTAGTTGTGAAGGTATCTGATGAACAGACATTGCAGCCATTAGTCTCAACTTAACATAGAAATACAGCACTCAGCGTACCACAGAGGTGGTCTACCAAGTACATTTAAATACTGCAGCAACAGACACACACGCACCGACGTGACAGCACGTGGGACTTCATGTTCCAACAAAACCAGCTGGGCTTGTGTTGCAGTACGGAGTGTGGAGATAACGAGAGGTCTGGCTATGTGAGACGACACAAAAATCAACAAGAAAAAACTGTTTCCCACATTCAACCTGCTACTCTGGTTATGTAACTGGCTTCAAATGAGGCTTGACGTTCACATAGTTTCTCTTAACTGTTCCTCAGTTTGAAAGACTCCAAAGCAGCTCCAGCGTGTGGGTTTACAATAGATCCTATGAGCCACATTAGCTACAGAACAGGCTAATGCCAGATTCAACAGGCGAACCTGCAAAATATACAGTAACATAAAAATTGGCGAAACTTCCATTATGAATATATATGAGTCTGGACAGGCATGGATGTAAACTGCAACTTGATTGGTTGGCAGAGGCGTACAGCCGCAAGACAGCAAATGTAGTTTCAAACTGTCCGTGTTCTGATCATTATACTCACCCTGACAGGCGGCGGTGTGTCGATGCAGTCAGCCTCTGTCTGGGTTCAGCGCACGATGCTTAGAAGATGAGAGCATGCTGCAGGCCATCAGCAAGGCCAATCACAACTGCCGATTCGTCTATGTCATGGATACCAGGCCAAAGGTAACGGCACAGAATGTGCTGTATGTGTTAATGGGTTCAGCGCTACATAAACTTAGTTTGAGAGCAGAGCCTGCAGAAGATGTTGAAGATGTTTTTTCTGTCCCGTAGCTGAATGCACTAGCTAATCGAGCGGCAGGTAAAGGCTATGAGAACGAGGACAACTACTCCAACATCCGCTTCCAGTTTGTCGGCATTGAAAACATCCATGTAATGAGGACCAGCCTGCAGAAACTGTTAGAAGGTGACAAACCTGTTGCTAGCCACAAACATGTGATTGCATTTTATTCAGTTAACGGTTCCTCTGAAATGACTCTCTGTCCTCGTGTGTGTCTCTCAGTGATTGGGACTCGGTCTCTTTCTATGAGTGACTACCTGGTTGGCCTGGAGAGCAGTGGCTGGCTGCGGCATATCAAAGCTGTTGTAGATGCAGCTATCTTTCTCACCAAGGTAAAAAAAAAAAAAAAAGTACCTTTCCTGCTCCTTGATTTTTGTTTCTTCTTGAAATCTTAACTGTCCACCTTGAACTCAAACCTCAGCACCCATCATTGGCCCGTCTTCTCTCGTCCATCATAGACTGTCAAGCACTGCTTCCATTCTTTCAATCCTCTGCTGTCTGTCTTCACTCTTGACCCCAGGCGGTGACAGTTGAAGGAGCCAGTGTGCTGGTTCATTGTTCAGACGGCTGGGACAGAACAGCCCAGGTCTGCTCCCTGGGGGCGCTGCTCATGGAGCCGTACTACCGCACCATCAAGGGCTTCATGGTACCAACCGCAAACACTCATAGACAGTTAAAGGTCTTAAGAGTTAAGAGCTGATAAAAACATTAACCCACTCCTCTGTTGAATGCTTGTCTTCCAGGTGCTGATAGAGAAAGACTGGATCTCCTTTGGTCACAAGTTTGCTGACAGGTGAGGTTTCAACTGGATCAGTTAAGCCTTGACAGCGTTAGACGTATATTTAATGACTCAATTACTGTTCTTTAATGGCCATGATGTGACTCTTATTTGAACTGTGTACACTTAGGTGTGACCAGCTCGACGGGGATCCAAAGGAGGTGTCTCCTATCTTCACTCAGTTCCTGGAGTGTGTCTGGCAGCTGACGGAGCAGTTCCCACAGGTGTGAAGTGTGTGAGGAGTGTATTGTATTTACACAGGCCTATATGTCGTCAAAACACCTGGATATGTTTTATAGCTTTTATTGAATGTTGATCCTCTCCTCAGGCGTTTGAGTTCAGCGAGTGGTTCCTGCTGCAGATTCATGAGCACGTCCATTCCTGTCAGTATGGAAACTTCCTTGGCAACAATCAGAGACAGAGAGAGGATTTGCAGTGAGTCCAGTGCACACGCCCACACGCACACATGCACATGTTTTTGTAGAGTAGTGGTTTTTTCAAAGTCGGTGAGTGAGTTTAATTCATCATTGGCTGTCTGCTTTGAAGAGAAACTGCTCACTATATAAACAAACATAGATAGACATTCTCTATATGTCGCAGGGTACCACCCCTAACATAAATCAAGGCTTAATCCTGATGTCCACACTCACTGACGCACAGACTTTGAGGAGCATTCCTGGCAGGGGTGGGCGCTATACCAGTTTCAACACTGTCACCTGTGTCGCATTCTGCCACAATGTGGATTTTGCGATACTGTCATTACTGTTGACAGGTGAAAGTTCATGTATTCAAAATGATGCACTTCACTGAGGCTGCGATAGCATGCAGGTAGAGGAGAGCACCCATACTCATAGAACTGGAGTTACACCCATTAAGTAGTATGTTCATTGCTATAAGGCTGACACCGACAACGTGAAGATGTGGAGGGTAACATAACGAGCAAAGCACGCCAATTTCTCTGTTAGAAAAAGTCTTCATCTACCATCCGAGGAAGTGAAGACCCAGTGGATTAACTTGATGGGAGTGTCCTCAACAACTGAGAAGTGTGTGTGCTAATCATTTTACTAGAGCCTGCTGGATGTTAAGCCTCACTTGATGCCAGTTAAATAACCCGAGTAGCAGGTTGGATGTGCTTTTTCTGTCGTCTCACTTAGCCGGAGATAACGTTATCTCCACACTTCATACCGCAACACAAGCTCAGCTGATTTTGTCGTCAGGGGAAAGCCCCCTCTGCTGCCACGTCAGTTTGTTGCTGTTGCTGCCATATTTGAATGTGCTTGATACTATCTTTACTCAACAGATACTTTATGGTCCTCTTTTGATGTCTAAATTGACTTTGGTCTGTTTTATGCTTTTCTCTAACTGCAGGCTCAGAGAGCGGACTCACTCACTTTGGGCTTTTCTGATGAGTGAAAAACAGAACTACATGAATCCGTTCTACAGCCCCGCGTACGCCGAGGCACACCCTGTGCTGGCACCTTCCACTCTGCCCTACAACTTCAAGTCAGCACAGCCTTCCTCACCTCCCTGCTGTCACAACACATTTAATGGTGCCATATGCCATCATTCTTATCTTAATCCTTTGTGTTTCCAAGGTTCTGGAGGAACATGTATCACCAGTTCGATCGGTCCATGCACCCACGTCAGTCTATCCTCAAGACCATCCTGACTCTAAGGGAGAACAGCCGCAAAGCAGAGAGCTCACTGCAAGCACTGGAGAGCGTGAGTTGGCCCGCACTGATTCTCTCTATGGAGCCAAGTCAGGACACTGAATTCAGTCTTTCCTCACTGATATAAATGGGGTGGACAAAATAATTGAAACAGTGCCATTCAATTTTAGTGGATGCACATAAAATCTAACCCGCGGTGCCGTCTCAGAATACACATATTAATCTTGAAACCTTTTTCATATTTGAACAGTTACTATTAACCTCAAATAAGCCATTTCACATTTCGTCTTGTCCCTCGCTCTCTGTACAGCGGCTCCAACAGCTTGGTGTGACCCCCATCGCGACCTCTGACACCCCTGCACCTCCTCCCACCAGAGATCAGCGGTCCAACTCCAACACCCTGCCACCACGTCCAGACTCCCTCATTCTGGGGGCGCCCATCAACCACAAAGAAGTGCAGCGACAGGAGGAGGACGACGAACAGGAGGAGGTGGGCGAGGAGGCCACAGAGAGCACCGACACGGAGCGGACAGTAGAGGGCAGCAGCGGCACCGAGAGCAGGAAGCAGAGCTACGGAGAACTGGAAGGGACATACAACAGTGAGCTGGCCAAAGAAGAGCCAGCTGTTGTCAGTCTTGAGTTCGGAGTGGCACGCATGACCTGCTGAGACCAAACAGGGAGATTATGGGATACTGAGGGACAGGCGTAACTGAGCGAGAGGGCGTACTGAAAGAGTGTGCGTGTGAAGGGGAAGCTGTTGTTCTGTGTGCGATAATGTGCTTACGCAATGGTCCTGAATGGGCCGAGTGGATGAAGTTGTGTGTCTGTATAGTCTAAATCTCAGTGGAAAGCCTCATTAATATGTCATATACTGCACCTATAGGAAAAAAGCTTGTTTTTTTTATGAATGTTGAAGAGCACTATAAAGAATTAATGAATCGAGTAAGAGAATAAATTCATCCAAAAAAATTGCGAGTCTTCCAGTTTGTTCGGTTTTCACTCACTCCATTTTTAAAGCCAATGGCTCCAAATATTTCTCAACATGAAAGCCAAAAGAAAATCACGTCTGGCACCAGAACTATTTCATCTCATCCAAAGGCTTGAATCCAGCCTAATCCAAATGTCGTTTGTGACCTGAGCTGATTTTGCTCAGTGGGACTGATCGTTAAAGATAATCTCACACTGGAAATGACTCTGAACCAAAGTTTGGCTGTGCTGCTAACTGTATCTGACTAAATGCACTTTTGTTTTTTAAGTAAACACTGCTCATCCCACTTCTTTAACTGTTACTGTGACGATGGAAAACGTGAGGTTCAGCTGTCAACTGTCTCCCTCATTGATCATTTAATCCTATTTTACATCTCACATTGATCACATAATCTGCTTTACTGACGCGCATTGATCCCAAATCCTATTGGTTATGTCTGTCTGCCATGTCAGTGACTTATTGTTTATGGCTGCTGACCCTGATCTGGGGTCAGTGTCACAGATACACTGGGGTCATACAGGTCTCAAGACACTGGGCCTGTTTGTAGTGTCCAATGCAAGACATGACAGCTGCACATTTTTAAAGGGAATTTTACTAAAATTGACCATTAATTTTGCAAAATTTCCCCTAAATTTTCCATGGTTTGAGCCTGGAACATCAACAAAAATCCAACACAGCAATTCTGTCAGTCTGTGTTGCTGGACAAAACCAAAGAGAACTTACTGCATTGTAACTACCAATGCTGGGTGTTGACATACTTGGAATTTTTATATCTTCATTAACTGTCTTTGTAGAAAAGAGTTATGGCTTTGGGTTAAATTGTTGTCACATATTTGTACACCCTTCTTTTGAATGGGTTACTGTAGGCTTTCTGCCACAGGAATGTGGCATGTGAATTTAGGCCAGAAGTCAACATCTATTTTTGAGCCAGACTGTGTGTTTTGGCTCAGATTTTCTGTGTTGAAACCATAATAACTCTGCATTAATAGTTCCAGACTGACGTTGTAACGTTGCTTCTTATCAGAGCTCAGAAAGGATTTGATCTTCATTGCATTGGAGTGACTATACAAGCAAACATCAAACTCAATCAGATTGCAGCAAAGAAACAACATGTACAGCCACTGCATACAGAGTGGATGTGTGATGCGCGTGTCTCTGCAGATTCATGATAATTTACATAGATTTTCTTTGTGCAGTACTTTGCATGGCACTCAAAGCATAAATTCACAACTCCAAGCACTGTTCATCCTGCTGTGTGCCTTTAAATACTTTATGGAATTTGTGCTTGCAGAATTGGCAGTGAACTGCTCCCTCCTTAAACACCACTCTTTTCACGGTGCTCACATGCTGTAGGAATAAATGGAGTTTTGTGCATACACACACATTCACACAGCAATCAGACAAAGTGACCACTGGCATCAGACAAACCAGTGTCTATGAGCAGCGACAGCAACTTGGAATAAAGATAGACTGGCAGTGTCAGCTTCCTCCAAAGCTCAATATTCATTACGTTAAAAGAAGAAAACACAGTACATGGTGCATTGAATCCCCACATATTTTTCATTCATATTTTCCCACTCTTATTCTCTCATAACAAGGTTTCCCCAACTTCTTATCCTTTTTTTGGATCAGCTTCCTTTAAATTTTTTTTGTTTTTTTATTGCACACGCTC
Organism: Chaetodon trifascialis; assembly: GCF_039877785.1. Lineage (NCBI taxonomy): Eukaryota > Metazoa > Chordata > Actinopteri > Chaetodontiformes > Chaetodontidae > Chaetodon > Chaetodon trifascialis. The sequence continues at coordinate 11,513,781 of NC_092073.1, forward strand.
TCTTTTTGGAATGTGGTAAGTCAGGTTCAAGGTGGGTGAGACATTCTGGAGAAGGCTTTCCACGTTGGCGTGCCATATTTACCTCCCCCTGTCCCTCCATCCATCGCCCCGCCCCTTCCTATTGACGGGTGCACGAGCACGAATGCCACCTGTTGCTGATATGGCTGGAGTAGTGCTGTGTTTGTTTATTTCCTTTTTACAGAGCCGGGTCTGTGTACAAAAAATAAAAATTTCTCCATCACACACACAGAGCAGACAGCTAGCACACCATGAGGAGATAGAAAATCAACAGAATGACTCACCCTACCTTAATATACCTCTAACACTGTGTCACTACTGTCCTTCCGTAGCCTACTTGTGCATATTACCTCCCATGAAAGATTGAGAGGTCTCTTCCCGAGACAAGCTGCCGAGGGCTCTTACAGGGCTCTGAATCATTCAGATGAGTACTGCACGCCATGCCAGGAGAACACTCCTGAGGGCAAGGAGGGAATGCTGTACTCACACTCGACATAAACACATCCTGTACTCATGCAAAATGTCGGTACACACACAGAAAGCCCACATGAATATGCATACTGTATACATGCACATACACTATGTGTAGATGGTGTATGTGCAGCTTGTGTGTGTCTGTCATCAGACTACAATCTCTACATGCTTTCATCATAGAGTGCATCATTAACATACACTAATCATTAGCATGAAGCTGTTTTTGCATATCAGACTGACAGGATGCTGTAGAGGTGCATTGTTTTGGACCAGGCATTACGCACACAGAACAGTATGTTGCATGTCTGTCTGTCTGTCTGTCTCTCTCTCTCTCTCTCTCTCTCTCTCTCTCTCTCTCTCTCTCTCTCTCTCTCTCTGACTGCATTGTCAATAGTATTTCTGATTAGAAACTGACAAGTGCACTTCTCTATTTACTCGTGTAATTCATTACTGTCTTCCTCCGTCTTTGTTTCTGGGTTTTTTTTACTTTTTAAAATATAACCCTTGCATATTGCTGTGTAATTTGTGCATGGCATTCACATGGAGTAAGGAAACACAGTAAGTAAACATTAATGGTGGCTCCTTTGTATTTATGCATCCTAGTGAGCCAGTAATGAACAAGCATACATAAAACCAGGACACCTACAACACATGGAGCAGAGCCATCATTAACATTATCAATTACACCTGTGCCTTTCATGCTATGATGAGTCCAGTTGTCTGCTGAAAAAGGTCAGTAACCTGTACAGAGGATAAATATAGCAGGACTGGACAGCTCGTCTGCTTATCATTATTCATTTTACCTTATTTCGTTTATGCAGTATGGTTTTATTAGATGGGGTGGGGGCTCTTTGGCTTATAGGTAAAAGGTTACAGATACTCATGGTGACATTGTTTGCAGTCTGTGGAATGTAAAAGTGTTTGTGGAGTCTGTGCTTAGACAGCTTAATAATAGTAACACTCCCTGTTGATTGCTAAAGTAACAAAAGAGCGCAGGGGGTAATCCTGGGGGATTTAATACTTTACACACACACATACTATAGCTCTGTTTAATCTGGAGCTGGAAGACCCTCAAACAACTTGACCAACAACAGGACCCCAAGTGATGATAATCATGCAGATAATGAATGTGAGCTGTGTGTGTGTGTGTGTGTGTGTGTGTGTGTGTGTGTGTGTGTGTGTGTGTGTGTGTGTGTGTGTGTGTGTGTGTGTGTGTGTGTGTGTGTAATCTGCTCGTGTACAGTGGTACAGGCTGGATTTGTTTGTGCAATATAACTGCCCAACCATGGACGAGCGGCCACACCTGTGTCTTGTTGCATTATACATCTTCTATAGACCTACTGTATGTGTACTGCTGTATTGTACTGATGCGTCAGCACACATTATACTGCTGTCACATTGCACTCACTAAAATATGCATGTCAATCTATTTATTGCTCACATCCTTGACAAGAGGCATACATTTGCAAACCTATGCACACATCTAATCTTGATTGAAGAGGTGACCGCTGCAGCAGTTAAGGTTGGAACTTCAGGCATATAACACTTCTGGTTACACCCCAGCTAATTTGCTCATAGCAAACTAGCAAACTTTACTGTAGGCTACTGATTACAATGTGTGATTCAGTGTTGTTTGGCCCATTCAGGCAAAGCGCATGCTGTTGATTTTGACATGTAAACACCTTCGAAGGCACAATCAGTGCAATATCACACAGCTAGACTTAAGCTCAATTGTTTGATTTGAGCGTGTTAAACTCTGTGATATCATTCATCATGCTTTTACCCTGCAGATGTTGTTGTTGCAGTAACCTTGTCATAGTATTTCCAAAGCAAACAAGGTGATGGAGAGCTGGAGTCAAGAGAAGCAGAATGTGTTTGTAGTGGCTGATATGGAGTTTTTGTCTTGATATACTGAGGTTGCCCTTGGACTATTTATCTTGAGTATACAATGATTTTGCTGAGGTTAAAGTGGATTTAACAAAGAGATCATTGCTGTTGAGACACCTTCATATTCACTATTAGCACCAGTGGCAGTCTGATGATGATCAGATAATTAAAATTGGATGAAAAGGACTCAATGTGGAGACAGTGAAATACATAGAGCAGGCTTCACAGGATGAGCAGCTGCGGTGAAGCTAAATAGATGATGCATTCGCTTTACCTAGAGATGATTTGCATCCCTGGAGAACTTTCCCCAGCACTTCTATTTTAATAGCAAAGACTGACAAACAGGGAAGTTACAGGTGGTTTCAATTTTAAGGCATCTAAGTTCCAGTGCTCGCTCCATATCAGGAAGGTCTCTGCAGTCGTGTCATGATATCAAATAGCATATTCATCCATCCGTCTATGCATCCCCTCTGCCTTACACACATAGACACCCATGTGCTTTTAAAATACCATCAATATTTGCACCCTAGGGCTTCTCGCTCGCAGAGCATGGAGACTTTAAAAGCACATTCATTGGCTACATTCGGGCATAGTGCAAAGGATGCACACACTGTGCATGCATGCACACTCAGAGAAGCCATATTATTAGAAAACAGCAAATGAGAAAGAGAGAAGCAGAGAGAGAAAATGCCCTCTAACTGTCCCACTTAGCGCTGAGCTTCACTCAGGGGGCTGAAATGGGAACCCTATTTAGACAGATGGGCGGATGAAGAGAGGGTGTGTGTGTGTGTGTGTGTGTGTGTGTGTGTGTGTGTGTGTGTGTGTGTGTGTGTGTGTCTGTGTGTGTGTCTGTGTGTGTCTGTGTCTGTGTGTGTGTAAAGATAATAGGATGTGTGCTTGTTCTGTTGCTTGTGTGCATGTGTGAATCTTCTCTTTCACAGTAAAAAGAGAAATAATCATAAGGCTCTGAAGAAAGCACATGTTGCATTTTGCTAACAGCTGACTAAATCTAGCCACAAATATCCAAAAAAGCCTAGGGCGCAGGCACAGTTCTTCTTACATCTTCATTTTGTCATAGTTTAGCCAAATATGTCACTCAAAATATGTTACCTCAAAATGTAAAGTTAATGCTGAAGCATGCTGTAAATATATTATATTATCCACTAAACCCTGTTGCTCTCCTGCCAAATCCAACCTGGTTCAGCACTGCTCTGAAGGCTGGTACAGGCTGCTACATTTATAATAATGGCCTGGATTATAGAATATACAAATATTGCATTCCGGTGGTAATGATTTAAGCAGCATAACATTGTGGATTTCCACCCTAAGAACTCAAAATCCTTTGTCTCATCATGTGATAACCGAGCCCACTCATCGGTCTCCGCTCATAGGCAGCCATCTGCTGCTCAGAGTCAGATTCAAGTCCATCTGATAGCCAGCTGACCTGCTGGGATGTCTGCAGGGCATTCTGCTTGAGTATCTGATGTACCTGAAAACCTGCACACTGGGTGACTGACAGACTGGCAAGCAGACAAGCTGGGTGACTGACTTGTGGGCTGAGCATGCAGATTATTTCTCTTATTAGGGGAGAGCATGAGGAAGATATGCTTCAGTGCTTCACTCTGGGGAAGCCCTCAAAATGTGTTTGTGTGGGTGTGAGCATGTCTGTGGATCTGTGGGTGTGTGTGTGTGTGTTGCCTTAGGCGGATGAATGCAGACATTGTTTGATAGCACTGGGCTGGAAGAGGAGAGCCTGTGCCCACAGCGAGTGAGGAGGAGGAGAAGGAGGAGGAGGAGAGAGAAAAGGAGCAGGGGAGGGGAGGAAGGAGGGGAGAGGAGGTTTCTAAGTGGGTCGGGGTATCAGGGAGATTCATGGGGGGTTGGGAGGATAGAATACGCAGTAAAAAGAGCACCCACAGTGGATCCCGCTCAGCATGAAAGGGGAACTCTGGGTGAATTCACTGCAGGCGGGGATGACATACTTTGGAAGAGATGCCTCCAAAATAGTGACTCCTTTATTTGCTACAACACCTCAGTGAATGCAATTTATTTTTGCCCATTTACAGAACTATCTATTATATCAGCGCACTGCATGACTTTGCACCATTTTACATAAGAGAATCAGAAAAGGACAATAATAATAACAAGGAGACTAGTTCAGTCTGTACATAGTGTTTTCCTCTAAATGCCAGTAGAAACTCTGTTGGTTGCTAGGGTAAGTGCTAACAGTATAGCTAATCTAAAACAAAAGATGTACTGTTGATTACATGAGTGGTTACACACACACACACACACACACACACACACACACACACACACACACACACTCACAGACTACCACGTACACACACTTAGGATGATAGGATGACAGTTGGATGTGTTGTCATAGCTCTCAGACACCTGGTCCTGTGCGTCCATATGGAAGAGGGCTTGAGGCCATATGGTCTATATGTCTGGCCCAAACCTGTCTTGGAGACATGTCTGAGCTGAGTGTGTGCATGCGTGTGCAACAAGCATTGAAAAAATTTTTCTAAATCCATATCCTGGCTTAAGCCCACTCATACTGCTGATCAGCAGGTCTTGTATTTGAGTCCTCTAATTCCGGCTTCTGACATGCTCATTTTTGTTCACTTTGAGCTTTTACGTGCTCACGCACACACACTGCCATACACACAGGGGTGGGTGAAGTAAGTAATTTGGAAAGTCAAGATACCATTTGCGTGAAGCTTTGATATGACTTACCTCACAGGATTATACAGTAAGACACATCTGTGCAAAAAAAAAAAATTCAAAATTTTCAGATTTTAAAATTTTAAACCTGTGTCATTAAGTAGTCATTCACTTGTTACACCTTTGCCACCTTCATCACCCGTGTTCCACAAACATATAAACAGCCGCAAATCCAAACAAATATGCAAGCAGTGTGTGTAATTATCCATTCCACTCTGTTTCATGACTCACTGAGAAAGCTCACATAAACGTATTAAACTCTCTAATCCGTCATAATTCATCAGTTGGTGTGCATCTCCACCTTTTTTGTCAAGCACAAGGACACATGTAGATGACAAACATGCACACAGGGATGGAGGTGGCGTCTTTAGGGCTCCTAAATTGATGAACAATCAAAAGAAAAGAGCAAACAGTGCATTGGTGACAGGGAAGATAGAGGAAGAGAGGAGGAGGAGGATGGGGGAGGGAGTGGAGGACAGACACTGGCGCCCCGCCAACGTTGACGAAAGCTGCTTAGCCCACCCAGTTGCCATGGATACAGTAAGGAGCAGCTCCCAGCATGTGTGTGTGTGCCTCTGAGAGAGAGAGAGAGAAAGAGAGGGAGGGGAGGGAGGCTGAGAGAGAAAACCAGCAGGCAGGCGTTAGAGCAAGTCAGAGTGGGAGTGAAAGAGCACCAGACAGCAGGGTGTACTGAGAGAGAGAGAGGGGGTGAGTGTATGTGTGGCCAGAGAGAGAGAGGACAGAAAGGCAGCTAGAGAGCTCGAAAGAGACGATAGAGTGGGAGCGGTAGAGTGCTAGATAATGGAGGTGCAGTCAGAGTGTGTGGAGCCTCCTGTGGCCCCTCAGTGTGACCCCCAGCCCACAGGGAAGATCAACAAAGCTGCCTTCAAACTCTTCGGGAAGAGGCGCACCGCCTCTGGGATGGCCAGCTTCTTCTCCTTCAGGAACAAAGGGGCTGCAAACAGCAGGAACAACGGCAATTCTGACAATGGGAATTCTTTGAATGGAAGCAGCTCAGTGGCGTCGGTGGAACTCGTTAGGAGCAAAACCCACGATGGACTAACGGGCTCGAACAACGATGCTGATGGGCAGAGAGGGGAGGGGCTTGCTGGTCTGGAGGCAGGGCCGGTGAGGTCTCTCAGTAAATCGCTGAGTTTCTTCTCTCTGCTTCGACGTGGGAGCTTCAGGTCGAGTGAAAATGGAGGGGCGGGGCTTGTCAGAAGGGGGAGGGGCCTCAAAGGCTTTTTTAGCAGCATGCGATGGAGACGCAAGGAAAAAACAAACGAAGGAGAAGGGGAAGAGGTGGATGGGAAGAGGGACAAGGATGGGGATATTGCAGACTCTGAAAAGGTAAAGGATATTACGCTCACCCTCGAACCGCCTCCGCATCATCACCAAGAGGATTGTGGGAATGCAGAGACAGAACCTAACATAGAAACTCCCACTACTAGTGCTACCATGACACCCCCTCACTGTGTTGCCATGCCGGGGCCATCTGGTCAGCCAGACTCCCCCTTTCCTTACACACCAACTGACTCACCACTGCGCCCTGCCATCCAAAAAGCCAAAGCTTCAATTTCCAGCCTCACCCCCTCCCTCGCTACACCCCCTTTGGATCGCTGCAGCACGGGTGACCCACCATCAGAGCCTTCGGTGGACCGCCTTTGCTCTCTCCTCTTCACCGACGTCACATCCCTCAAGAGCTTTGATTCACTGACAGGCTGTGGTGACATTATTGCTGATGCTGATGAGGACGGGCCAGCAGGTAATGGGGGAAGTGGCACCAGCAGCAGCAGCAGTGGGGGAGGAGGGGGGAGCGTAGGAGTGGGTGCTGGCAGAGCTGGTGGTATCACCAGTGCCATGTCTCGTGGCTCCCCATCCAAAACCCCTCTACCTTCCCAGCTGACCCAGCCCATGTTCTCTGTTTCCCAAAGCTCAGTGCCTTCCTCCCTCCCAGCCCGGGCCCGTGCACCACCTCCACCGCAGCAGCAGCACCCAGCCGGTAGTGGTGTGGTGGCCTACATGGGCGGAGGGGAAGAAATGGCGAGTCCAGAAGGAGTTGACGATGCAGACATGCAGGGGCTCTGGCACATGCTGCCCTCCACAGGTGACAACTCCCCTGCTTTGCCTCGATCACACCAACCTTCCTCTTCTACCCCCACTTCAACGTATCCCCCCCGTGCCACCTCCAACCTTGCCAGCAGCCACCTGCCCTCAGCCCCAAGGAGTGTAGACCGAAAGGCACCCCAGGTGAAGACACTGGGGCTCAGTAAGATTCCAATAGTTGGTGGCGCAGGAAGCCGGGCAGCTAAACCCCCCCTCCCTCACACACATGGCCGTCATCCCACATCACCGGGTGAAAAAGAGCCACTGAGCGATGAGGGCTACTGGGACACACCCTCAGCAACACCCACAGCAACACCCGATGAGAGCGGGCTGCAGCGCAACCAAAAGATGGCCCTGTCACGTGACAGTTGCTCCGGAGACCACCTGTACGACCTCTACAACGACCCTGAAGGAGAGGAAGAAGACGACGGGAGACATGAAGATCTGAACAGTACTCCCTCTCCATCCACTGAATACAAACTGAGCCCCACCTCCCAAACAACTCCTCCATCCTCCTCCTCCTCCTCTTCCTTCAAGTCAATGAAAGGCAGCACCAGCCTTCCTCGGGAATCCAAGATCCCAGTAAGCAGCAGACAAACGCCACCTCCCCACTCTGCAAGCCAGTCTGCTCTATCTTCTGTCCTAGAGGCTGAATCCCCTCCACCAAAGACCAATGCGCCTCCCCCAGCTCGCACCAGAATCCCTGTATCCAAGGTGCCCGTTCGTCGTTCTGGAAACAAACCTGGCAGCACAACCAGAGGAACTGCCCACAAGAAGTAGTTCCTGTCAGACGGGTGGTTCTCTCCCACTAACCTACGGATTTGAGTGTTCTTCACTTCAGTGCTGTTTATGCAGAGCCAAAATTTTTCCCAGACCAAGAAAAATGTTGAGCTGTAGAGTTAACAGCCTGTAAATTCCTCTCAAATCTTAACAGCTCTCATTCCTTAAGTGTTTTGGCTTACGACGGCCTAGAATAGAAGAAGTGGTTTTGTTCACTTGAAAGAGTCACGAGGACACTCCAAAAAGCTGGGTTAACACTTCACAGCTCTCACTGGAACTTTGGAGGTTGACTCTTGACAATCCATGGACTTGCAATAGACACATATGCCTTGTAACTTTCCTGGAAAAGCTCCCGACCTGCTGACAGTTTGACAGCTCATGATTGCACACTGCGAAAAAAAAAAAGAGAAAGAAAAAGAAAAAAAAAAACAAAGCAGAGCACCTTTTTATCTACATTTTTCTTATGGAATTCCACATGGCATAACATGATTTGCTCATAAGGACCTAATCTAATCAAAATCTTTTTTGAGTTTGCCATCTTGTCTAATCTGTAACAAATTACCTCCTAATCCTTTGATCTTAGAGCCAAAGTTAAAAGATAAAAAAAAACCCGAGTCTTCATTTCACAGCCTCTAATAGTCAGATTTGACAAAACAGACAGTCTGGACACATGGACTTTTTCCCCGTCTGTTGTATGTTTTTTTTGCTTTTTGAAGATGGTCTTCTTCTGACCGCACACTGATTATTAAACTGTATCTGCAAATGTTCCAATGAACACTGAGGTCTGAACTACTTTTATTACTTACCTACTTTGCAGCTACAAATGTGGCAGAGCTATGCTGCAGAAGGCCACACAATATCCTACGTTTTGTGGAGGTGGAGGCCTCCTTCTGTTTTGACTGTTTTTCTGTTTATTGTGGATGGATTTCAACTTTGGATCTCACTCACACCCCAATGCATCGCCCGAAGTACATCCATAGGATGGCAATCTCTGGGATTTACAACTGTTGAATTACCAATGGAAATGTACAAAACTATCGCAATACTCGGCCTGGAGGGATCCCTTTGCACTGATGCTTCAATACACACACAACACAGACAAAACCATACATGCACACCAACGTTTTCTCTCCCTCTCTGCATGCAGTGCCGCACATACAAGGCGCAAAGGTCAGGGAATATCATCTAATACTGAATGATCTTAGTTACACACACCATTCAACCTTTGGCACTGTCTTTGTAGCTACACTGGATGACTTTCTTCTCTAAGGACACATGCACAAGCAACCAATTTTTTTCTAGTTAGTACTTTCTTCTTTACTGGATTTCATACTGTTTTTATAGGCTCCTCCTTCTTAAGTCATACGGCACAGATCTGAAACTGTGATTGCACCAGCTTCTTAATACTCTGCTTTCTGTTCTTTCTGTTCTTCTCTACTAACATACTGTTTGGGCTGATATGTGTGTGATATGTGTGTATGATGGGGAGGCATACCTGCTGAGAGCCAGAATATGCCTGCAAGTGTTTTTTAAATAGGCTGCGATGCCCCAAAAATGACAAGGAAATTCTGTCAGATAAAGACTTTTGAGTCACATAATGACCTGAATAACAGGCTAAGATACAAAGAAAACTGTTGGGACTAATGCGAAATCAGTTCAGAGTCCTTCACTCTTTGACTCCTGGCTTTTGTACTAATAAACATTGTGCGACTTCATAAAAGGAACCACCGCAGCTGTGTGTGAATCTGAATGTAGCTTGACATCACTGTAGATCATTGGTCAGCATATAGTTTCCTCTGTTGGTGTGTTTTCCTCTTTGTCCCTCTTCTGTGGGGGCGAGACAAATGGTGGAGTTTACTGTTTTCTCAGCCCCATGCGCTGAAAAATGAAGACAAACTACTGCACAGTGTTGCAGCCTTGCAAAGCACCACTTGTTTTAAGAATGAGGGGGTGTAATGCAGTCTTAAAAGGCCTTTGTCAGTGATTCAGTGAGGCAAGTTACAGGGAGCAGAGTGTTCCCTACCCGTCAGTTACAGAGGGGGGGTTTCATAGGAAAAGACATTCGAGATGATGCAAGTTTCTCTCTAATCCTAACCACAAGGGTACCAATGACACCTGAGGGTCATTCTAGTTCATGATAGCTTTCCCATCTCATTTAGATTGTGTTGATTGATCCACAACACTGCTCCAGGTTCAGATATCTTTTCAGCCTCCTCATGGCGTAGTGTAGGACACGCCGTGGAGTAACCTGATCCGAGGTCTGCAGTGAGTGCGTTTCTCACCTGATAAAAAGGGCAGGCTAAAGGTCATTTGGGGACCGGAGGATGATCGTGTCCCTCTGTGTTTTCTCTGCTTACTGATGTACTGTGTTTGAGTGGCTCCCTTCCTTGGAGTGCTGATTGAAAAAAAAGTGATTAGATTAATTTTAGGATGAGTGAGATGAGCAACAATCTAAACCTTCAAAGTATAAAAAAATATTATTTTCTTAAACAGCAGTGATGATGCTTGTGGACTGTAGACCAAAACAGTTGCCTGAAGAGTCCAAAAATAATCATTTTACTCTATGAATGAGAAACCACACTGTCACCAATCAAATGATAACAATGATAAGATGAAGAGAGTGTAGGCTACTTTGAAGTGGACAAGGAGCAATCATTATGCATCATATTTTTGTTTAAATATGGTGTCCTCCTTGGTTGATGTCACACCTGCCACAGTTTTGTGTGTACATAGAAGCTGTCTCTCCACTTCTTCCAAGTATGACATCGTGAAGTTAAGTTAAACCTCCGGGTACCTTGATTTGTTGCACTGGCATATTCACAGTCATGACATCAACCGCAGAGGCCACCATGTTGCCACCTGACTCAGTTTGTTGTACTGTGTTTTCTTTCTAGACTGATACTTCTCTCTTTTCTTCTTTCACTTCTCCAAATCTGGGCTTCTGTGTGATCATTCACTGCGATGAAAAGCACATTATGTTTTCCTTCTTTTTGTTACCGTCTGTCTGTTCACAGTGTGAAGTCTTTCCACTTTTCATATTTAATGAATAAAACTGTGTTTGCGCTGATAGATGAGCTCCTGACTTCTTTGTCATCACATTTACATCAGAATCCATACACTTTAATGTCAGAGGCTTTGTGTACTTGTATAATTAGAGCCAAACTAGATAGAGCCCTTCTCTCCTTGCCTCCCCTCCTCCATCTTTCCTCCCCCACATCCTGGTGGATTAAATCCCTAAGGAGTAGGCTGGGTGGGAGAAAGGGTGAGAAACAGAGATGCTTTTGTTTATGTGCAGCATGTGGCATTTTTCTTGTGGCGTCACACTTGGAGAGAGGTCTGCTTGGCTTGGGAGTTATAGGTTATCAATATATTGTATTGACTGCTCAGATGAAAGCCTGGTGGATGTGCCATTGTCTGCAGTTAGTGTCTGTTGGGAAAAGACATGTAGAGACACAGCCAGACATCATGACAAAGACAGACCGGCAGCTGATGCACAGCTGATGCGTGTGGAACCTGTGTGTGTCCTGAATATAGATGAAAGGGAGCGCCCCATTGTTTCGAGGAAGACACATGTTGCTAGAGAAAGCCTATATGTTGTTGTGGCGTGGGTGCACATGCATGTGTAGTGGGAGGAGGATTTGGTGCAGTGCGAATCCCCTTTGTAATGGTGCAGCAACCCCCCCCCCCTCCCTTTCTATCCGGCTCGCTCTCCGTTTCTGCACGCTGAGGTTTATGTAAAAGCCTTACGTAAGACCATAACACTCACTTGTACCAGCCCACCAGATCAAAGCGAGTGATGCTGACAGTGAGAATGGTCCGTGCTGGTGCGCGCGCATGCGTCTGTCGGCTGATCTCATCATTAATCTGCTGCTGCTTGGCTGCTGGATGTGGACACTCCTCCTCATTGTGAGCCATGGTTGTGGCTCTGTGTGCGTGTTTGTTTTGGTGCATTAATCTGGTATAAGTGCATGGATTTAGTTTGTGTTGAACAACAGCGTTCTCATACAAAACACTGAAGAAGGATGAAGAAGGAGCAGGAGAATAAGATTTATTGTGAATGTGAGGGAGGGTTTGTCTGGCTTCAGTGCTCTGAAATGGAGCTTTTAGTGAGCCTATGTAACTTTTGATGACCAGCAGCCACAAGTGGCAATAATGGGATAATGGCATGCTAAAACATAGTGTAATCAGAGTCGTTAGATCAGCAAATTGATTCAGTGACGTCAGTTACAGCAGTATCTGTGTAGTGTTTGCTATCATTAGCTAACATTAGCCACCATCTATTATACCAGAACAAACAAGGCAAAACCCATGAGTGTACTAAATGAAGAAAGGGTGAGTTTTATTGCTTTTAAGTTCAGTTTCTTATTTGAAGGCTGTGAATATATATATATATAGAATATAGGTATGTATGAGTGCGTTTGGGTAAGGGTTAGAGTCGGGCAAGTAGTGGTTATGGTTAGGGCAAATCTCTAGGAAATGAATTTAAGTCTGTGCAATGTCCTTAAAAGTGATGGAAACATGTCTGTGTCTGTGTGTGTGGGTGTGTGTGTCTGTGTGTGTGTTTCTGCGATGGAGCCCTGAGCACCATTCAAGAGCTGTACCCCACATTCTGCATGGCAGCCTCTCTACAGTCGTTCCCATAGTAACTCCACTAGGTCAACCAATGAAAAGAGGGGGCTGGGCAGGAAGGAGGATGGAAGAGTGTTGGGGGGGGGGGGGGGTTGCGTGAGATGGAGGTGAACTGGTGCGGTTAAACATTTATACAAATTAAAACACACACACTAACCCACATGTTGAAAGGCACATGCAAATAGACTGTAATCACACACACAAATCCAAGTGATTTTGCCTATGCGCACACACTCAAAGCTCGAGCCTTGCTGCTTCTCGCCAGAGTGCAAACATCCCTTAATAAGCCATCAATATGAGCATTAAGAAAAGAAAGAACATAGTGATTCAGATTTCATTCTCTCAACAGCGCTCTGACCTTTACCACACATCCTCTAAACACATCCAGTCCTCATGTATATGTTCCCCTCTGTACCACTGGTTTTCACCTCTGTAACCTCTGGGAAGCCGCCACCACTGCCATTTTTCCTCTCTGTGCAGCCCCTTCTGTCTCTGTTGATGTCCTCCCTCACTTCTCTCACTCTCATATGACGCCACAGTTCCTCTCAGGGCGATGTTGTGTAATCCTCCCACTTGTCAATAATTCATCAACAGCCAAGCTTTCCACTCTGTGAATGAGCAGAACACCGTGAAGACAGTGCCGTACAATGTGATGCTGAGTGAAGCCGTAACCCTGCAGAAAGTCAAATTTGTAAATCTGGTTTCTGCTTGTTCACTGGCCTAAAGGATGAGCAAGCACATGTTCTGATACAGTGACTTTGAAATGACATAAACAACAGGCTTGAAGATATTTAATTAAGTTCCAAACTGAATGAGAGCTTGTGAGCAGCAAAATAGAATATGAATTGAATTATGAATCACAAGATCAGTGATGACTGAAATTACCTTTAAGGATACAAGGTCAGGAAAGTTAGTTAATTGTCAGTAAAATGGCTTGAATTTAGCACTCTATTGAATTAACATTTCCACTTAACCGGATTTGTGCTTAAAGCTTTTGTGAGGCACACAAACGGTATGTATCTCGAGTTCTGAAATGAGCTCCCATATTGAACACTGGAGTGTAATTATCATAAAAACAGTTTAACATCATGAGATCAGCATTAACATGGGTTGGTCCCCCCCTGCAAAGTGCTGCTTCTCATTTACAAGAGAAACAATGCTGTAAAATTCATTAGGAGGTTGGGCAGGCTGGGGGATGTACTACATGTGTGTGGCTGCGTTTGTGAGGGTGTGTATTCTGGGCAGAGCGCTATAGAATATTCTTTCTAAAGAACGACTGGCCTACCAGCTCCTATTTCTCTGACCCCTGAGGCCTCCATTATACCTGTTCCCAGAAAAGTAACCTGCACAGAGGAAGAAACAAGCAAAACAATTTGTAGTTTTAAAAAATGATTTTAAAAAATTCATATCAGCTCCTGAGCGAGAAGAGATGAAATCTGAATGTCATCATGGTAGAGGTGGTGAATGCTTACATTACAATAGTAATAATAATATTATTATTAAGAATAATGCATTATTCTCACATAGAGCTTTTCTGGACACTCAAAGACACTTCACAAATGTAAATCACAAGTTTCCAGATATTATTTAAGAAAATTGTAACAGAAGCCTGAAATGAACCTTTCAGAATTTATACATAATAACATATACATAATACAACCCAATAATGATCAAAACAGAACTTAAGTAATTATTTTTTTCTTTTTTTCCCTTTAAAAAAAAAAATATGAATGCAGATGTGGAAAACAATGGCAAATCTCAGAACCCATCTGCTATTGTCTGATGATGATTTAGCTTTTCATTAGCTTTTTGAAAATTGATCTGAATTCATATGGAAACATCTGTTGATAGAGATTAGTCAAAAAGTTAAGTTGTTGTCACATTTGAAAGTCAAATTGCTAACTGGATGATAAACAGTGACAAGAGCATGGAACAGGAAGTCCTGACCTGGATATATTTCCCCTCATCAGATGATAGCTGATAGCTTTCTGACAATGAAGCTCAGTACTGGACTAGTGACCACACTGTGCAAAGCACTGCTTCACAGCAAAAGGCCACAAATAACTCATAACAGCAAACCCATCTGTCAAAAAGAAAAAGACACATCAGGCATTGCATAATTGTCCCCAAAATTAGTTTTCCCTTTTTCATTCATAACACAGAAGAGTCAGATTTCAAAGGAATACCCTGTAGAGCCAATGTAACAGCATCCACTGAAACATTTCATGCAGACAAGCTTCAACCGGTTCAACAGGTTTCTCACTGCTAATGCACACCTTTCTAGTTATTCCATATTCACAGTGAGCACCTACATTCAACTGAAATGGGGAGAAAGACAACATATTTAATGTTTGACCTCATCTACTTCATTGATTTTTGTTGTGGAATCCTCCAAAAACACCTGTTTGGTACATTCCACAGGTAAACAGGGGGCATCCTCGAAAGGCTCAGTCGTTTACAAGCAAGGATGGAGGGAGGTTCATCACCTTTGTCGTTAAAAGGTAAAAGTTCATTTGCACTCTGTTTTTATTTTGTTTTGATTCTGTTTTACATTTTTAATCCCAACTCTTTTGGAGTTGGGGTTGTAGAAAAAGGTATTACGTTGTAGAGTCAAGACAAATTAGAAACTCTTCTGTAGATCAGAAACAAAAAACATTTCACCAACTCAATAGCCATCCAAACAGTCGCCAAAATGTCTCTGCTTTGGCATCTCTTCTGCTGAAACCACCACAAATTCTTTCCTTTAAGAGTGGACTGTTGGCTGCTGTTGTATCTGAATCCAACACAAAGAGTGGCTCAATGTATCAGAGGTTAGTTTAAGGTAATTGAACATCTGAATTATATGTGAAGCAGGCCTGGTGCCATAAGGGGTCTTAAGGGGGCTTAGCCCCCTCAGTTGTATTATATTTTTTGCCAACTCTGTTTAAGCTTTGTGTATCTATAGAAAAATAGCAGAAGCAATAAAATTATTGGCTGAGGTACATGTAATAGCTTAGCTGTTTCAGAACCATGGACAGCGCTGTTTATTGTCTGTAAGGATTTTGAAACCATCAGTCACTGCATTATGAGCAGGTGTGTTCATATTCAGTGAGACTCCTCACTGGTACCAGGAGGAGAAGGAGAACTGCTGGACTTGCACCAGGTTGCATATCAGAACTGCTCGTTCTCTGTTGTACCTCACAACCCCTCAGATCTGTTGACCAATCTCTTTGTTTCATTCGAAAGTGCTTTGGTTAACATTTGTTGCTTTTATATGGGCTCTTTAAATGGACTTGACTTGGACAAAGACAAATAATCACACATGTTGACTTCAGTTTCTGGAGACATTACACAGGGTTACAATTCATTTCCTGGAGACTTACACAAAGCTTAACGATTACACCACCAGTTGTCTTACCCTGACACTAAACCTCAACTTAACCACTGACCTAAAGATCCTCTGTTTTCCAGGTGGGGACACAGGCTATTGTCTCCAATTGGACAAGCTGTCCCCCAGTAAGTGGTCTTCAGAAAATCACACACACACACACACACACACACACACACACACACACACACACACACACACACACACACACACACACACACACACACACACACTGGTTTGAGTTCCATCTGTTAAGGCGGGGACACCAATGAATTAAAAAGTCAATTGCAACCCCTGATTACGCATTCAGGTTGGTGGGGCGTCAATATCCACAGTGATGAAAGTGTACAGTGGATTCTTCACAATCTCCTTGACCGTGTAATTTAGGGAATTAATCCCATCTTTATCCATGGTCAAATGGGTTGTGCGCAGTTTACCAGGATTCGCTGGGTTGGGCTCATTGTGCACGTCTCTCATATGTTTGATCATCCTGTACTTTCCTATCACAGAGTTAGGTCGAGAAATGGACATCCCATGGAAGATAATTCGCTTATAGATATCATCGTCCTCCCCACCCCAGCCCCAGTAAGAGTTTGGAAAGCCGTTAATCCTCAAGAACTGGTTCTTGGACAATGAAGAAACCCCACCAAAGTAGGTGTTATAAGGTAAGTGGAAGTTAAATTTGTCCATAGCCACAGCCAAGTGTCTGGGATTGTTAAAACATCTGTAGAAGTTACGGTCATCCATTGGAACCAGATCTACATCAGAGAAGACAAAGCACTCATAGTCATATTCCTTCAGTGCTTCAACATAGCCTGCATTCATCAGCTTAGCCCGGTTGAACACTCCCGTTCCTTCCTGGTTGATGACATACACGCCATAGTCCAACTGCTGTCGGATCAGTATGGGATGAAGGTAAAACAGCCAGTGCTTCAGGTGATCATGCCGGTTTCGGAATGGGATGATGATTGCCACCTGGACAAATTAAACAATTAAATTTGCTGTAACATCATTCAGGCTTTGATGTTTTTACCCTTAAAACCCTCAACATATCAGTAAGTCTTTTAGAAGTGATTTAAAGATTATTGTGAAGTTATTGTGAAGTTTGAGCACAAAATAATTTTTTAAGTGAGTTCGCTGAGTGAGTGCCACTAACTACACAATACCAAGAGTGTAAGTAAGCTCATTCAGGTTTTTCAGGTAAATCCATTAAAAAAGAATGAAATGAAACAAAAACATAAAAATGTATTATGCATAAAATTGAGTGATACCCAACCCACATAACATATTCCCACTCTTGGAGTTCCCAAAATTCCTATAATAGCTTTGCCTGTGCTACATTAGACTGAATGCAAGTTGTTAGTACATACTGTATATGAATTAGTGCATTTAAGTTCTGATCTTTCTAAACAAAATTCCAAGTATCTAAAATCATGGTAAACTCTTTCGGATCTGTCTATACTTTCATCTTTATTCTGTTCATTTATTCATTTGTATATATTCATTCACCTACCTTATGTTGGGAAATACAGTCTGTCGGCTTGTATCGTCCTCCAACCTGAAGAGGAGAACTGATGTCATTCGTCACCTCATCCAAAGTCCGCTCGACATTAAACTCCACACGGAGGGGACCGAATAGCTTTGGAGGGGTGTCAGGACAGGGCTTGTTCGTAAAGGTCGACGTCTGTGTCTTCTCTTGGCTGACTTCTAGGACTTCAGGTTTCTTTCCCCACAGCTCTTGAACTTGCTGTATTGTTATCCAGGAAAGGGTGTCATTTCCATTTCCCACATGTGGCTTAACCGAAAGAGGTGAAATGCTGTTTTTGCTGTATAATAGAACCACAGCAAAACACACCAGACTGAGCAAAACAAAAAGGGCTAGGACACTGAAGAGTTTTTTCAGCATTTTTGTTACCCCTGATGCTGAGCACTGCGTGCTCAACAGCTCTTGTAAAGCTCTGCTATCTGCATTTCCCTTTGCAAGTCAAACGTGTTCTTAACACAAGAGCAGCCAGACAGGTTTTTACTGTGTTTGAGCAGCTTCCTTTTTCAAGTCAGCTGATCAGGTTGGGCCTCACACCTGTTGTTAATAATTAATAAAGCATTTTTCAGTGTTTCCTCATACCCACAACAAAGGGATCGGTTCTGGTGGAAGAGCATTTTTGAGTGTTTTGTGCATGTCTACAATTCTGTTATATTACTTCCTTTAATCTGTATGTTATCCCCAAGTACTTTTCGACAGATGTTAATTTATATGAAACATAAACAAAACACTAAAGTAATGTACTAAGAGAATAACTTAATACTTCATTAAGGGTCTTCGAAAACTACAGTATAGCTACTATAAATAATAGAGTAATAATAATTCTTCAGTACGTGGTCAAATGAGGCCCTCTGCTGGCGTGTGACTATACTTACTGAAGCTCCTAAGAAAAGTCTGTGTAAAGCCTGTCCACAACCCTTCCAAGAAGTCCTCAAAGAACAAGCTCTCAACCCTGAATGATTTCTTCACACAGCGCCCTCAGCACCTACACCTTAAAAATACTGCCACTTGCAGGGCAGAGTTGTCCCTTGCTAAGTAGAACAAGACTGAAGGCATTTCCGACTGCAGCATTTGTCTACAGTGGAAAGTCACTGATAAGAATCCTACAATGCAACTGACTTCCTATTGATGTGCAAATGAGCCAGTCGCAGGGTCAGCAAGGGGCGTGCCATCAAAAATGAGGAAACTGGTGATATGTGAATGCAGACAAACGGGAAGGGTATTAGTTACAGTGGTCACACCCAGCTTTCCTTGCTCCCACCAGGAACTGCTGTTTAACGCATGAACCGCAGCCACAAACTGGAGTGTGTTGAGAAGAAGTGTTGAGAAGAAGAGTGCAAACCATTGGTAGGATAAAACAACTTAAAGTTATTGAGGTGTTTTGGGCTCACATGAAAAGTGATAGAAAAGTGGAATATCCCATATCGGTCCTCACATTCGGATTTCCAGGTTTATTCAGCACCTGAGATGAGACCGAAGAGTGTGGCGTGACGTGGAGGGAGTTTTCAGTTTCAGTGTGAATAAATGGACCACCTTTCCTGCAAGCAAGTGGTGCAGATGAGCTAGCAGTTGCTTACAGTATTGTTTGCTATCTGTTCAGTTACCATTATAATGTGTAAACTGCCAAGATCTTCCCAAATAGCTTCATTTTCATTAAATTGGAATAGAATATATTGATAGAATTATGAAGAAATACCAGCAAAGCATCTTTAATGTCTCCATTTTCTATACTCAACTGAGTAAGATACAAAACATTTAGTTTTCTGTTTTAAGGGTCATACAATGAATGCAGCATACACAGTATGGAGAAACATGTGACATCAGTACGCCCGCTCAAAATGAGGCAGCCAGTGTTAAAGCCATGTGACAGACTGCTAAACAGAGATAGAGTGCATTTCAAAGCATGAAACTATTTAATCTGATGATCAAGAATAAATTAAGTGCTGCCATTCAGAACTGGTTGGATGAGTTTTTTAAAAAGGTGGTTAATCCAAAGAAAATGATGAGGTTGTCAGGATCCTTAATTAAGTGACAGGTAGAAAATTATCCACTTGGCCCTTAGAGCTCAACACACGGCAACTTAAGAAAAGACATGCAAAAGGAGAAAACACAAGCAGATTAAGACAACATCCTCGCCAGTTTGACAACACATGCGCAGCGTTAAGAAGAAAACACTGCAAATAGAGAAAAGCCTTGTTTGTGCCAACAAAACTCACTTTTGTTGGCACAAACACTGGTCCCTCCACCTCCGGATGAATTAAACTCAGCTCATATCCAAGTGCTGAAACCTACATCGCTTTGATACATATTGTAGAAACGTTGATATGATACATATGAAATGTACAAATTCAACATGTCCGTGGTTTGCAGAGATATACAATGCCAACATATTTTTGTGGGGGTGGGCTGTAGTTTCCATCAGAAAGGACAGTCTGTCTCTGTAAGGATCCTTTCTGTCATGCTGTCAGCCACTCAGACTTACAATCTGAGCCTGTCAATGGCAAAAACAAACATTTTTAGTTTGCATTGGCCCAAAAGGATTACACTGCAAAGACTCCAGCCTGTTTAGTGGCTGCAGCTGAGACAGTCTGCTGGACCAGTTCCAAAGGTTTTTGTACCTATTAGTCACTTATACCACAAATATGCAAACAAAAATACTCTTTAAGAGCCTCCCAGTAGCACTGAAGGCCACAAGATTCCAACTGCACCATAATACACTAAACTCTCATTAAACCAAATGTGCAGCAAGTTGCTGTTAAACCTCATAAACAGTGACCCCTAGTGGCACTTTTAGTAAGCCACCATACCTGGGTTTATGCTGTTTTTATCCTGCAGTAGCAGAAAAACTGGTTTATGAGAACAGAATAATCAGGTTTAAGGTTCACTTACTATATATTTCTATGCTACAGATTCTACCCAGCAGCTCATTACAGTTTTAAAAGGCATCAGGCTTCAGTTAGTGTTACTGACACTGCTGTGGGAGGAAGGGTTAAGAAATAAGCAAATGTTCCCACATTCCCTGACATTTTCCCAGGACTTTGATGGAGATGTTCCTTTGTCCATTTACTATGGTTCATCATGTTCACCATGGGGATTCCTTCTTGTTTTCATTACTGCTTCAGTTATGCGATATACATGGTTAATATGTTGACGTTGGCACTCGGCTGAACTCGAGTTCTCAGGGCTGAAATATAGCCTGAAGTGCCAACCAAGATGTTAAATGTTTGCTTAAATCATAATTCTGTCTAAAAGTGTTCTATTAGCGACCATCAAAGCTGAACTTTTTGACTCCTGAAAAACTAGAATAATATATGTGTACTTTTCCAGCCTGAGACATTTTATTAGCGGTTTGTGGGAGACGTTTGAAAGACAGGGTCAAGGGAGAGAAACTATTTTATAATTTAAAGATCACTCATTTGGAGTAAATATAAGGTGTAAAACAGTTCATTACTTTAAAGCAACAGTGACCAAAACACCAGTCAGCACACATTATTATGTGTTATTTGGAATATTTGTTGGGGTGACATGTAGTTTAAACAGTGCAGTCTTGTGTATCACCACTAGAGGGCGGTCATGTATCATCAATAAAGAATGTGCACAAGAGACTTTGTATTCCTATGGGTCTATACTGTACATCCCCCCCCAACACGCAAACACGCAAACACACACACACACACACACACACACACACACACACACACACACACACACACACACACACACACATTGTACATGCATGGCCATGTGCATTAATGTATGCGTTTATGCATGTTTCTGCACATGTGTGTCTCCTTCTCAGAGAATTCTGCTTTCTGTTCTCAACCACACACTTTTGGATAAATGGGCTGGTGTTTGTGGAGAAACCTGATCCTGAGGCCTCTACAGATGGAATCCAGCTTTGGTTTGAAATTTTTAATAGAATTCTTCTTCTTTTTTTTTTTTCTTTTTACACCTCCTCCCACTTTCTCTTATGCTTATTTTTGCGAATCCCACCAACTTGAGTTTCAGAGCAAGAATGATGCTTACTGAGACACATTTGTAACCAGAGAGGTAGGCTTGTTGGATGGATATCCAATCCAAACTGAGCTTGCAAGACTGGTATACCCCTCCTGATTTAGCCACACAAGTCTTTGTTGGCACTGTGGCGTCCCTTTGGAGGTGGGCGGGTCTGCTTTTTTTGGACCCACATTTTACTTAGCATGCATGCTTGTGGTGTCAGAGTGCCATTTATGCAAAACCTGTATAATTTCTTAATTAAATAGATGAGTACAATGTTAAAACACATGCTTCCCTTTAATCTTTGCTGAAAAGTTTATACAACTGATCCAAGATTCTTTGCTTGAATTCTGTGGTGGCGATACAGAGCCATTTTCCTTGTTTTAATCAGGCTTTTGCCGAATACATCTGTAGTGCCATATGAGTGGGATTTAGTGAATCACTGCAGAATAGTGTGGTAATTTTCTTAATAACACAGTACACCACATACCGTACATGCAGACACTGTTCAATTCTGCAAATACCAGGACATTCTCACACTCAATTTATTTTCATATGGGTCTTTTCCAATCTATTTGATACTGAAATTATTGTAAATAGCTCTAGTCTCGTCAGTCAGACGTGGCAGAGACCACAAGGGTGCCAAGAATAGAATAACAATAACAGATCTGTGGTAGAAAAGACACAAAGCGTTTAACAAAATATATGTGTACATGTAGCATGTTTTTGTCGATTTTTGTAGCTTGAAATGTAAAAATGTAAATGTCAAATGTCAAGTGTTTTTGGCCAAGTGTGCATCCTCAAAGATTATCCAAAGCTTGCCAGAGGCAGGGCAGCATACTCCCCCACCATCTGAAAATCTGAATATTGCATACATGTAGTTACTGCAGCCATATAGACAGATGCGAGCACACACACAGACAGACACACATGCACATTTATACTCAACCACAGCTCTTAAAACAGCCCTAGTTACAGCCTAGAGAACTCAGCAGTTTAGTGAAACATGATGCCCAGACCATAAAGTGTGTTTGTGTGTGTGTGTGCGGTTTTGAGTGGTCTCAGCTGTGTGGGACACACTGCAATGACAGCCAATCAGAGCTAATTCAGAATCAGAGTGGTTTTGACGGCTCCATGGTCTACCCGGGGGAACAAAGCCGTTTGTGTGCGCGTGTGTGTGTATGTACGTGGTTGTGTGAGTGTGTACGTGCACCTCTCAACCTTACTCTGCACTCCACCTGCTTCTCATTGCCCAAATGGTCTGACAAAATCTGGTTTTTGATGTATTCAGCATTTGTATTCCAAAGCTTTTATTCCATACGCACAAAATGATAGAAACCTATGAAAGTCATTTGAATTTGAATCGACAATAATCAAAGAAATCAATTAAAAAGCTCTCTTTGTGTCTTTTTTGAAAAGCTTTCCTGCTTATTAAATCTCTTCCTGGTGTTTACAAATGTGAAATTTTCCTCAAAAAAGTTAGATCAATCACGATCAGCTGAGTTGAAGGGTGTTTAAATTAGCCTGATGCAGACCAAAGACTAAAGAGATGACTCCCTTTCAGCATCTAATATCATCTTCCCTTTATCCTTTTCCTTCCATTCTCTTTCTACAACCAAGCAAACCTGGTGTCATACCATGCAAGACAAAGGGTTACTTTGACACAGTGTTAATAATAGAGTTATCTTTCATATCACAAGTTGACTTATTTACCCAAAACGACATGGTTACAATTTACTTAAGCTATTTTCATATTTAGTTTGGGCAAATAACCCAAAAGTAATACAGAAGACAAGTCTAATATTGGGTGAAAACAACATCTCAGTACAGAGCAAGCATTGTAAACAGTTCAATAGCTCAACAGAGTTCATTTACTGTATTCACTTGGGCAGTTTTAAAGACGTGTCATCCTGCATTGTCAGTGCTGCGTGTCTCCTGAGTGGGGAATTCCAAATAAAGTCTATTTTGGCGACCTTAAACAAGTCATGCCACAAGTCATGTCATGCTGTATTTATCTTCACTGGTGGTCTGACCAGTAGAGAGCTAGCATAGAAATATTTGGACATGAGCATTAGCCCTCATCCCTTATAACAACACAAATGGCCACTGGAAACACAAAAGGAGAGGATATATTCCACAGCTGGGGAACTGTTATTAGATGGTGAATATGTCAAGGTTTTGACATCATACAGGTGTCACACATTCATATAAACAAACCCAAAATAATGAAAGCACTTTGGGTTTGGTTTACAGTTTTTGATTTTTCCCTAAGTTACGCAGGGTACACATTCAAGCAGAGGCACAATCTCTGCTCTGTTTTTGTAAGCGAGGTGCCTTGCTCATGAGCAGTACCCTTCCACTGCCCTGCCCAGGTTTTCACAGGCTGTGCAGGTGTTTGATCAAGCTGTTTTGTGGTCGCTCCAGCCTTCAGGCTACGACCGTTTGCAGTGTTTAAGAGAAAGCTGAGTTGGCAACTTTAGTTCTTCAAAAGTTGGAGAAACATCGGCCTTCAGTCACAGGGCTGGTGGGTGAAAACTCATGGAAGGAAAACCGACAAGCGCCATCCTCTGCTCCCCTTATCATCCACCGCTCTCCTTTTCTACGTTACGTGAAGCTGGCGTGCTCCCAATAGGCCCTGGGGCGATGTGTCAGTAGCGAGTGGAGAACGAAGGAGAAGCGCTCAATTAGGGCCTACTGACGTATGGTCTTCACGCTTAACTATCTTCCTCTCCCATCCCTGATAGGTAGCTCTGTAGAGGCTCACTCTTCCTCACTTGTTCGCTCAGTCACACATCGGCTACCTCGAACACCCACTCACTAGCTGTCTCGCTCACTCACGCACTCGTTCACTCATTTCCCTCTTCATTAACGCAGGTCCTTTCTATCTCAGGTAGATAGACTTCCCTGCTCATTTATTCGCCTGCCACCATTTGAGAACGTGGTCCTCCCTATTCTCCCCTGCTGAATGAGAATATCCACTCAGCAACACTGTCATTCACTGTGAATTTGACATAATAGTTGCTGTTGACTCTATGCCACTGTGTGCAACATAGCTAAAATTTCTCATTCCATTCCATTCAAATTTATTGTGATCAAAGACAAAATTTAAAGGCAGTCCTAAGTATAACAGTGAAAAAAGGATTCATTTTCTTTTATAGGATAAATACTTGTTCCTGAATGGAAGCTCAAATGAGCTCCTCTCACTATCTTTCTGGTTTCCTCCAACCCTTAATGTACAGTATTTCACAGAACATGAATACTCATGGTACATCCTTTTAAGACCGTAGCCTCAGAATCAGAGTACCTACCAAGATTCGCCAATGTGGTTGCTTGTTTCCACTAGATTGTTAGTTATCGGAAAAACTAAACATTTTGGGAAATATGCTTATTAGTTTCCTTGTTGAGAGCTGGATGAGAAGAATGACATCACTCACATTTGTCTGCTAAGTATAATACTACTGGCTAACAGCTGGTTAGCATAACTTAGCATAATTTCTTGGAAAGGACCAGAAATGTGTCTGCTTTTTGGAAGAGACTACCTGCAACATAACCCCTACAAAACTGCAAATTGTTCCTTTGACATTTTGGTATTTGTACGACTTAAACAAACAAGACATAGTATCTTAATTACTGCACTTTAGAGGTGCTAGTAGATGGCATTTGTTACCTTTGGACAGAGCCAGGCAAGCTGTTTGCCTGTTTCCAGCCTTTGTGCTAAGCTATGTCAGCTAAGCGCTCGTGGTAGCTTCAGCTACTATTTAGGCATAGCTTTTCATTTAGTGAACTCCCAGCAACAAACCAACAAGTGTACTTTTCAAAATGTCCAAATATTTGTTTAAATAGTTAAATAACAATGAATTTGCCTTTTGGGTTTAACAAAAGTGGAGCTATCAAAATGACTGTTTTCATTAATTAGCTGCAACCTATTGAATCAAAACTTTTTAAAATTGCGTTTAATTTTTTTTTTTTTTTTGACAGTTTCACCGCATAGGAAAAGCACAGGAAGTAAGCAATTACTTCGCTAGAATAATTACAATTATAATAAATAACAACAATGTTTGACGTTAGCTTTGTTATGAGGGTAAAGGTCAAGCTGGGGTCAGAGGTGGCCTCACTGTCAGACGGTGCTAGATGCTGTTAACATGAGGACGAACGTTAAATTTTAACGTTCGTCCTCATGTTAACAGCATTGACGACCTTATAATGTTAGTGAAGCGAAAAAGAGAAAAGCGAAACGACAAGGAGGGGAATAAAAGGACCACAAAACGTCGAAAACAGACTGGATTTGAGATGCTTCAGCTGCTGCCATACGAGAAGGCCGACTGGGAACATCAATATTAGCCTGTTAACGCTGTATGATGTTTGACTGACAAGCTTCAAAATGTGGATTTTGCCGAGCTGAGAAGAGTATACTGCAAGAACTTCACTTGTAAAAGGTAAGGAGCTCCCTGTACAGCTATTTCACGGGTTTTATTTGAACACTTGCTGTGTTGCTAACTGGAAAAAGTCCCGAGGTGCTGGTGGACTGTGTTTCTGGGTGTATGCATCTGCTGCAATGTTCGCCAGACCGGCTGTTTTCATGGCTTGTTGTGGTCCTCTCACTCGTTAATTTTAAGTTTCTGCGGATGTAAACACGCTGTTTGTAGTTGGCTCCGTATTTCTCTGGCTATCTCTCCCTCTCTGAAAATGGTTGCGCAGCCAGACTGTCATAATAAAGTTTCTGACATAGTGTCTAGGCCACTCTTGGCTTTCACATTGCTGCGTTGCGCTGTGATGGCTATTAAGTGCAAGTCCAGTGAGCCTCTTTCTCATCTCAGAGGCTGTTTCTGCTCTATGCTTTCGTGAAATTGCTTGTAGGGCTGCAACTAATGATTATTTTCATTGTCGATTAACCTGTCCATTATTTTCACGACTAATGGATTAGTTGTGTGATCTATAAAATATCAAGTTTCAGTGTTTCCCAAAGCCCTACTGATGTCCTCATGAATCCTACATAATACAGCTGTCGGTCAACCAGTTTCCCAGTATTTTGTGTGTTGTTCCGTTGGACTGTGTGTAATATTTCCAAAGAAACGAGTGTCAGTGTGAAGTGCTGTGGCAGAAAGGTCTGGACAGGATTTGGATGACTTTTCAAAACCAGTGTGAACAAAATATAGACTGTCAAATGCACTTCTAACAGGCAGCACTTTCAGAGGCCTTAAAAACACTCAAGTCCATTCACAGGCCAGCGATGGGATGGCGTCCTCCTTCGTTGTTCATGTAGGGCTGTTTCATCTGAGACACATACACAGATTTCAGGCTGCATTATGGCCCAAAATCAGGCAAACCGCATTTCCAGTTGTTGTTACTTGTAAATGCCATTTTTAGACAGGGAAAATAGGGAAGCAGAAGCAGTAGAGTTACGACTCTTTCTCTTTTTGTGTCGTGAATGCAGGCATTATTGTAAGACTGACAATAACGTCTTTTAAAATGCAAAAGTTTGTTGCCTAATTTTAGCAGGAGGAGAGGCTGGGTATCAGTCTTCCCTTTGTATTTGACTGCTGAATTAATTCTAATAATTAATGGAAAGTGTTCTGCACTGTTAAGAATCTCTGACAATCTTTGAGTCATCTCAGATCAGAAGAAGAAATGCAGTCTCTAGGTCTCTTACCTCCATTACTCCCCCCCCCCTTGTTCTCCTTCTCCCCTCTCCCTACCTCCTTCCTCTTGACATGTGTCACATTTTGGGCTTCTGCTCTCGAGGGATAAATGCCAGATTACATGGTGTAGTATTTTTATCCGTAGTACATTAACCGGCAGAGCTTACAGCATCAAAGCTTGGAGGAGATCGTCACACAAGTGCACATGCACACACACAGACACGCACACACACACACACACACACACACACACACACACACACACACACACACACACACACACACACACACACACACACACACACACTCATATCAGAACTGAAATGGAGAGTGTAAAGTGCCTCCTTTGATCTCTCCCTCCCTCCTATTCCTAATTACCCCAGTGACACACATACATGCAAACACACACAATGCACAGATGCCCTAACATGCTCTCACACATGCACACAAAGAAATAAATACATCCTGGGAGTCCGTGATATCTAAATCCATGAAAAATGGTGAATTAGATGTCAAATGTTCATGTGCCAAAACCTGAACAAAAGCGGCTTTCAGGGCGTGCGATTACACATTACTCATTCTGAAATTATGGCGATTTTACAGCTGCCTTCACTAAGTATGCAGAAAATCATGAGCTGATAGAGCTGTAAGATATCCAGCCTCTTGAATCAGCGTCTTTATTTATTTCAGTCGCTCATGTACAACCCCCTTTGGCGCCAGATACAAATGACATTGTTCTTGTCTTTGCTTGATACTTGGTGTGCGTTTCATCATAGCAGTTGATGCCATTTAGGAAATGGCTGGAGGTTCCATTGACACAAACACCAGGACCGTAACATCTTTGATTCAAGTACAACATGGTGCATGATTTTAATTATCAGCGATCATTGCTCATAAACAATAGGAACCACCAGAGTTGTCCTCCCCTGGTTTCTAAATCAAAAATTAAAATCAAATTTAATGTGCAAAACATAACTGAAATACAGCAAAATCATTTTTAGATTACCATTTTCAGTCTGAAAAGAAAGCTTGTGATTTAGCAAAGCGGTAACGGTTGCATGCAATGTAATGTAGAAAATGATACGATGGCAACACCCTTACTCTGTCAATACCCAAACACTTCATTACTGTGATATTCTAGAAGATTCCAGCCTCGCTCATACCCCAAACATGAGCCAAATGGCATCACTCACTTTGTAAACTCCTCTGCACTAATATTGCTGCTTGTCTTTGGTTTGACTAGATACTGAAGAAGATTTGAAATTCTGTCCTTCATTAAATTATACCATATTTATATATACAGAATATATAATGGTGACCCCGAGCATCACAACAGGCTTTCAGATTACAGAAAGTGTAGGACAACACTTCTTGTTTCGTGACTGGAGGGATGTTCTTGCCTCTACCGTGCTGTGATTGGTTGTTTGGCTGGTCGACCACTGATGATTCTCTGGGCATGTGTTAGCATGCCATTTTTATCCAGCTCTGATAAGATGGCCCTTCTGATGTCACTTGTTGAAGTGTAGCGGCCCCAACTCCTCACTCCAAATTCTTCCAAGCCTGCTTTCAGGGTTCCATGGGACATTTTAATGTCATGATACCCAATCATGATGCTATCATCTGTTACCAATGAACCTGTTTACCTGTGGAATGTTCCAAACAGGAAGCATTCCACAACTTCCCCAGTCTTTTATTGCTCCTGTCCCAACTTCTTTGAAATGTGCTGTGGGCATCAAAGTCAGAAGAAGCAGATATTTACAAAAATCAATGAAGTTGATGAGGAGAAATACTAAACACATTGTCTCTGTACCGTTTTCAACTGAGCGTAAGTCAGCGTAAGAGGATTACCAACCAGCCCAACTTTTTTTTTGAATCTGTGCTGTATTCTTCTCTATGCCTCCAAAAAAAGACACACATATGTGTCAAAGCGTTGTCTGCGCACACATGCACGCAATGGTAAGCACACAAAACCAGGTATGCTCTGACTAAGATTGGATAGTCTGGAATCCCACTGTGAGTTTCAGATTGTTTGGGCACTTCACAAACAGCGCTTTGATGTGTACAGTCTATCCATAATGAAAGCAATGCTAAATCATCGTCTGACTTGTTTTTCCTGCCACTGCCAAGTTGACAGTTTGACAGGAGTGTAGAGTCAGAGACTGTGGATTGTGGGGGGACAGAGCGATAATAACGCTATGTCTACACAGGAGGCGCAGCAGGAGCAGCACATTAGCAGAGGAGCAGCGGCTTTAGATATGTTCAGGCACAGCTAAAACAAGCCTGCATTTCTGTAGGTCCAGGACGGGACATGACTATATGTTTTCTGATTCGTAACTCGTCAGAAAAACAGTTTTATTAATAGCAATATATGTCAAATTATAAAAGATCACTCAGCTGAGTAAAACTCAAGCTGAGAGCAGTCAGTCACGCAAACTTGACGGACGAGTTAGGCAAAATGAAAAGAAGAGAAAGACTCTCTCCCCAATGCTTGAAATTGCTCACCAGCTATTAGCTCATCTCATTCAAGTGCTGAGAGTTTCTCAGTATCTCATCGTAGCCAACAGGACCTGATGTGGTCCATTCAGCCTGCTGAGAACGCTGCCTTGTTGACCTTTGGGTGCCTTCAGCTGATCAATGAGGGGATATTTTGCTCTGTTTCCACCACTATTGCTAGACATGTGAAGAGCCTCACCCTACTTCATGAGGTCATTTAGGAGAGCTTTGAGTGGTGGGGAGAGGGTTTGTGTGTGTGTGTGTGTGTGTGTGTGTGTGTGTGTGTGTGTGTGTGTGTGTGTGTGTGTGTGTGTGTGCGCGCGTGCGCGTGCGCGTGTGTGTGAGTGTGAGTTCACGTGGGGCACTGAAGATTGAAACTGTGTGTTTGTTCATGGTAGGGGATAGTTAGCTTGGAGCGGAGATGCAGCATGAGTGAGTTTTTGAGAGGCTCAATTGGCCCTGCAGAACAAGTCGTTTAGGTGGAATCAATAAGGATCTATTCATTGAGTGCCTCACTCTAGGCTTGTGTGTGTCATCCAATAACAGGCAGAGGTTAGCGTCATTGTGTGTGTGTGTGTGTGTGTGTGTGTGTGTGTGTGGGTCAGTATGTATGTATCTTTCTTTCTTTACAGGTGGCTAAGTGTGTTCTTGATCAGCTTATAACCCTTTGAGCTTCCAATTTGACCTTTCACCCCCTGAGGTTGACTCCTACATTACTTCAGGCCTCACTTTTAGGCTTGAATAAATCATGAGGCATTGCTTCCAAGTTCTATTGTTTAATAAAAATTTTTTTATGATGGAACCTCAGATTATGTCTTCTGCACCGCTGTCAAGTAGGACTAAAGTGCTTTGTTGATTAATCAACAGATACATTTTACAACTAATTCATTGTTTAAGACATAATAATTGTTGTGTGTAACTGTACCGTTAAGTTCAAAGATCTATTTTGTATTTTGGTGGGATAATGTTAAAAGGAGCATGTGTCAGGCTACGTTTATGCTTTAAAACAGTGTATTAAAACCAAAATGATCTCTGTCACGACGAGTGTTTTAGCACCATATCAGAAATGATCTCTGTCCAGACTAACACGCCTGAACACACATGTCACATAAGCATTCACGCATGCTGGCCAAGCACTTTCTTGCGTGGACGCTTGTAAACGTTGCAAAAGTTGTGTATTTTAAAACGAAAACATATTAGTTTGTGGATGTTGCCTCAGTTTACTGGTGTGTTTTTTTTCTTTGGGTAAATTAGAGTCATTTGAGGATGAGTTGAGTGTTAATGTCTGTCTCTGTTTCTCTGTGTGGGGTACATACTCCCACCAGGGGTGGCTGACAAGAGATGACTGTGGCTTACCACACACTGAGAGTGCTGCTCTTCTTTAATCTCCCTCCTCTCTTTCTCTCTGTGTTTCTCTCTCCCCCATCTTAATTTCTCTCAACCCTGACACCTAAAAGCCTTCCCTCCCATCTTAACCACAGAGCTAATCCTTCAGCAGGTTTTTGGGGGTGTCGTGCTGTTTTAGGGCTCTTCTCCTGACACAACGGTTTAGTATCATAATGGCTTGCAAACACCTGTCCAATTAGGCTGATTGTGATGCACCTCAAACTACTAGACGGATCCTGCGGTGTGGCGCAGAGATTTAGCAAAACACACTAAATACTTCTGCTGTGGAGGGATGTTTTTGCAGTTTTGTGACAAATGTCTTTCTGTAAATCCAGGTTTAGTGAAGGGTAATTGAGGGGGCTTCAGGAGTCAGTTGTCAGAAAAGGACAAAAGTCCTTCCACTAAATTTAAGTTCCGACGTCAGTTTACTCTGTGTCACAAAAGTGGTGAGAATTATGGGTTGTCCAAGGTTAAGGGAGGGTTTAAAAAAAAAAAAAAGAAACAGAGTTGAATTCAAACACGTCTAAACTTAAAAGTGGTGCACTGGCTTAAAGGTGTTTGTGTATTCGTCAAAAAGTTGCAAAAGGAGAGGTGACAAGATAACCAGAGGCTGACATTTTAGACAGAGTATGTGTATTTATTCGGTAACAGATGATCACTCAATTTAAGAATTCATACATTAGGTTTTTGACAGCTCGGTCAAGCCCAGCATTTCACATCCATATTCGTTCTATATTGTAGTTTTTGCTCCTTTAACCACACAGTGCTACTATAAAATCATGCCTTCTGTCACAGTCACCTTATTCATATTTGCTTAACTCCTTCTCTGCAGGAAAACTTGAAAAACTACAAAGAGGCTGTTATTTCGTCAATGCAAAGTTGTCATGGTGCAGATATTTGGGGTATGGCGGTTGGTGGCATTGCACTAAAGGACAGAATATTCAGTATCAAGCTAGGTTCCTGCTCTGTGTACATTACAGAAAACTTAACTTGGTCAGTGGTCCACCCTTGGCGGTATTAGCTGCCATAGAATAGTTTTCAGTGAAAGCACAGCCCTCGCTTGCATGCAAAATTCTACATTAAATTTAAATTCACATGCAATTCCTCCAGGCCAGTCTCAGACGTCTCTCCAAGCTTTGAATGATAAAGTGAAACCTCATCATCAGCATATCAAGACAAACTGAAGCTGCTCCACTCACAGTGAATGACGGCATCCTTCGCAGTTTTCTGAAGAAGTGTCCCAGTTTTTTGGCTTTGGAATGACTAACTCTATATAACTGCTCAAGATCAATATTGCACCCTGAAATAATTCTAGATCAACATTCATTTTTGTCAGCTTAACTGATAAATTAATTACAGTGAGCCCAAGAGCCCATTGCATTCATTAAAAAAAGCGTAAAAAATCAGCCCTGTCTGCACTGCTCTACTGTACGAAGAAGTTTCATGTTTTATGAATCTTTTGATGGAACTTTTAATTTCATTTTTTCCGACTGGAACATGAGTGAATAAGTCCAAATTATACTCATGTGTTGCATCATGATCCTTGCACACTAATGCACAGTGGAGAGTCTGAATTGTGAAGGGCAGGGTAAAATAACATGTATTGCAACTTTTTGACCGTGCCTGCTCATCATTGTTGGTTCATCACGTTGCTGCCAGTGCTGGCTCTCTCTTTGGCTTTGTTTGGGTTGACAACATTTAGGGTCGGCCTTAATTTTCCTCTGCTCCTTTGAAATCTTAAATTTATGGTCCAATTCTCCCGAGCAGTAGATCTAACAAGGTGCAACACAGTGGAGCCAGCATGCAGCTAATCACTGCTACCGGGGCACTGCTATTCTCAAAGTGGAATTTATTAAACTGGCACAGATTAGAAATTCAGAAGGCTTTTAAAGCTTTAAAGGTAACGATCCAACAGCTGAACTAAATGCTGTGTAAGGTTGGACTTGCCCTTTAAATGAGCCAAAACACCACTGTCTATCTCACTGTAATCTCTCTCCCCCTCCAGCTTCATAAAAATGTTGAACAGCCTTCCCTCTGAGTGACCTGGGCCTTGTTCTCAATTAAACCCCATCGCCCTCAGCACAATTAATGGGGTTTTACCAATCTAGTTATTTCATTAGTGACACGCTCCTATCTGCTAGGTGGCTGCTCCACTATACATACTGTCCATTTTCTTCCTATTTCTTTTTTCCAGCTCCCTCTCTCCTTTCTAGCTTGCGTCAGGGCAACAGCTCCCTGCTTTTTGTCCTTTACTACTCTGTGTGTGTTCGCCAAATATATATTGTGCATACTGTAATATATTTTTTTCTGTGCACGTGCAGAAGGTTTTAATTGTCTCTGTGTGAGTGTTTATGTGTGTGTGTAATAAATGATGTAGCTGATGTGTGTGTGTGCTGCAATAAGTGTGAAGGCGGTGGTGGCAGCCCGCAGGCTCTGGTGCTGATTTAGGAAGACATCACTCTCCAGGCCAGGCAGATAATGAAGCACAGTGTACAGAGACACAGATAAGGCGACAGACTTATGAACATCTCTCTCTCTCCTTTCCCCGTCTCTCTCATTTGCTCACTTGGTCTTCCTCTCTCACACTCTCTTGCTTCCTCTGTCTCTCTCATCCCACACACACACGTACTGTGGACGCAGTGTTTTTCTCCCTTCCAGCCAAACACACGCTCGTTTTCTTCCTGAGCATGATTAGAAGAAAATAGTTGTCAGAGAGAGAGAGAGAGAGAGAGAGAGAGAGAGAGAGAGAGAGAGAGAGAGAGAGAGAGAGAGAGAGAGAGAGAGAGAGAGAGAGAGAGAGAGAGAGAGAGAGAGAGAGAGAGAGAGAGAGAGAGAGAGAGAGAGAGAGAGAGAGAGAGAGAGATGAATGGAGACATGAAGGGACATGTCATACCATTCACAGAGCACTAGGTCTGACAGGAACCCTCAGGACATGGCACTCGTTTCAAGTGGGGACCAAATGGAGGTGGCACCAGGCTGTCAGTGCTCTCTAGTTAATTAGAAGACATTGCCGTTCTGGCTCAGAGAGGGCAGTTGGAAATCACAGTCAATTACATCCAGGTTATAACATGAGTTTGGCACCGCAAGTCAGCTTGTCACAGCTTATTTGATGCTGACCATAATGGCTTCATACTGTACATCTACAGTCAGTGATGGCATGTCTGCAAATATTCTCGAGTCTGCCGCCGAGCAATGCAAAATTGAGTTTTTGGTTGTCATTCTGGAAGGAAAAAAATCAACAAAATCACTACACATGTGGTTTTCTTTAAGGGGTGCACCTAGCTGTCTACCTTGGCTTTAGGATCGCGGTATGTTTTTTCAGCACAGCAAGGAAAACAAAAATAATCTAGAAAATATTTTTGTCATTGATTTTGACAATGTAAACATTCAACAGTGGCTCATTGGGATCATTCTTACTGTAACAGTTAAGGCGCTCAGACCTGTTGATAACAGGCTGATGTTGTTGCTTAAAATACTCATACTGATATACTCAAGGTGAACAGTGTTGTACACTATTAGCCGTCCATTATCGCTGTAACTAACTGGGAAACCGTAATGCTCCCACACAGTGGAGCAGCAACGCTGCATTAGCTTGACCTAACTGTGAAGCCGGGCTAAGCTGAGAAGCTTGCTACAGCTGATCAACAACAATTGGTGCACTGCCAAAACTTTCCAGGTAAGACTCCAATTTCTGCTCCATGTGTGAGAGTACATAGACATAAACAGACTATTTGGACAGTAATGGTTGGGGGGTCATAAGGTGGACTGAGCCAAGAAAGTCGCGTATCGAACTGGACATCCTGTACTGCTCAGTTCGGGTTGAATACGTCTAGCTTCACACCCCTATTTTCTTTTAGTCATTTCATGCAGAGTAGAATTGAAACTGTTAATGTCAAAAATCTGAAGAACGATTATTTTAAGTCTCATTTTTCACACTCTTCATCTTCAAATCTTTAATTTCAATCAAATTACCACAGATCTTGTGTAAAATCTGGACAGGAGCTGCAATATTTTGTAATGTTTAGAAGAACCCATGTTGTGAAAGTTTGTTTTTACCCATTAGTAGTGTGTTTTGTGCTTTTCCATATATTTTTTTTTAATTTTACATTTTACATCAATTTTGAGGTGACCCCTAAGAACTGTCCTGAGACCTTGGACAGTCATCTTCCAGTCCAGTCTGACTCACCTTTTATATGTACTCTACTGTTGAATGTAAGAATACACCAAAAAACAAACAACAAAAACCGCACAAAAGGGAAAGAGAGAAGAGACGAGAGTTGCTTTCATTACCTTTGTTTGGCCAGATGTGAAAATGTGCATGAAGTCTCACATTTGGCCTTTTCAAACAAGTTCAGGGAAAATGTTTCTACTCTGTATGCAGAATCTCTCAACAACACCATCACCAGCAAACCACTCAGCGCCTGATCCCCATCTCTAAACACAAAGGAAAATGGCTGTCAAGTCTTGAAAGAAATCGTGTACCTGCATTTGAAAATCCATTAGGCAAGGCGTGGAAGCTGGAGTAACCGAGAGCAGTGGAAGCAGATGAAAGGGGTGACTCATTCGATGGTGCTGCCGTGCGTTTTGAAGATGGAATATGGTCTCTAACTCGGACACATGGGTGAAAACAGAAAAGTTTATGGACACGCGGTCATGCTTCTGTGTAGGCATGCACAGGCATGAGTGCACACATATTGGTTATAGACATGGACATGTGCATACACAGATGCATGCACATTGCCCTCTGTGGCTCAGGCTTCCTGTTGTCGAAACGAAAAAGCTACGGGAAGGCACACAAATCACTGCTTGTAGGCAGGAAGAGAAGTGGAGGAGGGCAGGAGGGGTAATCAAACGAGAGAGCACTTGAGGAGAAAACGGTAGGCTGTTGTTCTAGTGCTGCCGTTCCCATCTTCTGTAAAATGAAGGCCTGTTCTTCTCGCTCTGTCATCTTTGCTGCATTCTTCAATCTCCCCATCTTTTAGGCAAACTCTATTACCAGAAAACCGCTCTAATACTACCTCAGATTGAAAGGAAAGTGCTTATTGTTTTCATGTACCACATTTGCTGCTCTCCCCGTCTCTCTTTTTCTCTTTCTTTGGGTTTTAAAAAAAAAAAAAAAAAGAACTTTAGGCTCCTGCTTTTTACCATTTGCGATGGCTGAAGGCTTCGCTTGTTTGAGATCGCTGCACTTAATATCCATAAGAAGGACGGGAATTTCTGAAATACCTGTTTTTTGAGTTGGCCTCATCTGGTGTTTTTCTCCTCTCAAAAGCACTCAAAGCCAAATGAAATCAATCAGGCAAAGATAAGTGAGGCTTGCAAATGTCCAGAGAGAAGGAAAGATCATAGACCCTACATCCTCTTCACTTGAGCTGGGAACGAGACAGGAATGAATAGGATGAGTCAATTAGTATCAACAGCCTCAATGTTCCTACATGTGATATAAATAAGCAAGAGAGGTTAAACGAATGAAGAGAAGTCGGTGCATCCATTTGAATCCTTTTCAAATAATATCATTTAGATACATAAGGATATGTTTTGGCTTGAAATTCCTCCTTAATGTTTACAAGATGCAGGCGTCTCACCTAAAATGTCCCTTATTCTCTATTAGTTAATAGTAGAGGTGCTTATTAATACTAAATGTGTATGATATTACAATAATTTCCATGAATAAAAAGCTTTACTTTTCTCCTGGTTAGCTGGTGGGGAGTGAAGGCTCTTTTTCAGAAACCACACACAGCGCAGATAGCTGCTGACATGAGGCAGGTCCTCCTGCTGATGAGCGGCTCGTCCACCACACCACTGCTGCATTCGTTAAGCATTTGGATTTGTTCATTCCCTTTGGCAGTCCGTGTAAAATGCACTGAAAACACAGTTGTGATATTCTTCCTCTCATTTCATGGTATCATTTGGATCTTTCCTCTTCAGTGGTTGATTGGTCTGCAGGATGGTCTGCTGGCAAAGTAAACACAGACACACACACACACGCGCAAATCATATTGGCCTGATATCTTGTCCTCATCCCAAACACTCAACAGCATTTACATTTTGCCGGAACCACATCCACCACAGACCTAAAACATGAATTATTTCAGCTGTGTTTTGAGTTCGGTTCTGATTGCAAATGTCATGTGACTTGCTGTAAGTAATCCATACTTAAGTGTAATTGAGCAAGACCTAAGAGACTAAGAACACCATGAGGAGAAATAGTAAACATAAAATATATATAAAAGATGCACGATAAGGCTTAAAATAACATTAAAAAGTAATATTTATGGACATATTTAGGCCACATTAACTGCCTACGCAGCACTCTCCAATGTAAATGCACATTAGCATATATTATGACTTGGTGAGCTATGCAAATAAGCTGCCTTAATTAGGGATAAAAAGTAATCTTTCCCTCTCAAGGAAGTTTTCTCCAGGCAAGTGGAGCACTTGGCTGTCAACGGGGAATTAACTAAACAAAAGCTCAGTGGAAAAGCACAACTTTTCCCTCATCTGACTAATTCCCAGTGTTTTCTTAGTTAATGGTGTCATGATTAGCGCCTCACTCAGTGGTCTCAAAGCTCCTCAGCTGTGGACTCGGGCTTTGAGCGGCTTCAAACCCCAGCTGAAACAGTAAATGTGATTGGACATTTCTGGGTTGGCTAGATGGCATGTTGGATTAGTTGCTGTATTAATTATGCTCTTAGACAATCAACAGCTAAGACTAAGGCTCCACTTTGATACTGAGCTGCATTTCAGCATTGCAGAAAGTATAAGTCCTGCTTGGATATGTGCTGAACCAGAGCGTTATTTTTTTTTTTCCTTTTTAAATATAGTACATCTTTTGCATACCAAAGAGACACATTGGACTTGTCAAATTAGTAGTATTGGCTTATATGACTATAAGCCCTTTCCTTCACACAACTTCTATAATACGTACACATCAACCCTCAGTGATGGTTTGTTTTTGAGGTGGCAGTTGGTGGGGTAGTCGAGTGGACTTAATTTGTGATTCAACATCAGTCGACCTTTGGAAGGCACAGATTTATATATTTACTTAAGGATAGCATTTGCAGGTATTGCATAGAAATACTGATTTAAGGTATTGCTTTTCTTAAAACACATTTCCTACAGCACATTGTGGTTTATTTGTTCCATGAATAAACTCAGCTGAGCAGCACATTGTATACTTCATGCACAATCATTTGCTATGAATCTATAGACCGTCATAAGTTTTAGTAACTATGTGGCAAATTGCTTTACTCTCAGCTTTGACTGGGGACAGATACAGTGAAGTACCTCACACTGCAGTTCCTCTAATGGCCACTAGATGCACAAAAAATTGCAGCTTATGCTCAAGTCGTCAGAAAATCCTTGCAAATTCCCTGTAGCTCTTTCGCAGTGACTGCAAACATCACAATGAGCACTGTGAGAGTTTGCGTTACAAGGTTTCACTAATTTTGTCCCTTGTAATAATGACTTGATCAGAAATTAAAACGTTTCTTTACACAGGCAGGTTTCTCTGTGTGTGTTTTCTACCTGACTTGGTCCTCGGTCCAAACATTTCCTGGTTTGGTCACATGGTCATTATTGATTTTTTTTTTTTTTCTGTGTCTT
This sequence comes from Chaetodon trifascialis, assembly GCF_039877785.1. NCBI lineage: Eukaryota > Metazoa > Chordata > Actinopteri > Chaetodontiformes > Chaetodontidae > Chaetodon > Chaetodon trifascialis. The sequence continues at coordinate 11,552,434 of NC_092073.1, forward strand.
TTTTGATGCCACGGGCTAGTGTGCATCACCAGGGAATAAGGAGTTGTGTGTTTGATTTCATGGAGTT